>NC_091793.1:95571538-95880961 GCF_041296235.1 Equus asinus
CTCCTTCCTTGCTGCTTTTCAACTGCACCCATGTTCATCAAATTTTGGTCTCTGGATGTCCAACCTCAGTTTATAATTTCCTCATTATGCCTCATTAGAATTTCATTATAGTTGGTAGTGTCATCCAAAATCTTTCTCTCTCAGGGGATGGGATCAAGTCTGCTCACTAAGTTCTCCTTTAGGGACGTTTGGGTTATCTTTTATCTTGAAACATAATGCCATATTCTTTTCCTGTCTGGTCTTAGTATATTACCACTTGTGCTAATGATTTCTCCCTGTTTGGAAAATATTTTCTAATTGTTTTTTTCTGCAACTTTTTATCTTTCTGATAGTTCCCTGTATCTCTGTGACTCTAAATATGCCAATGGAAAAAATATATAATTTCCCTTTATTGTCATATGTATGAAATAGAAAAACAAAACAAAATAAAACATGTACATGCTATCTACAGAAAAATGTGTATCCAGGCTTCATAGATAAGTATATATTTAATAGAGGAGACAAGGCCTTATATATGTTGGCACAAGAAATAAAAACAGGAAACTAATAGTTACTACTTTTCCAAAATCAGAATTTAAAGTGCTTCAATTCTTCTGCTACTTTAAGAATTGCCATGGTTACTTAAAATATAAATTATTACCATCAGAAGAAATCTAAGTTAGCAGATTTAAGCAGTTTTATGTTTAAGTTATAAGTGGAGAGTATGAGAAAAAAATTAACAAAATAATTACTTCCTGATACTAGATAAGACTCAAGGCATGGAAGCATTGATGAATTTTTAAGAAAATCCTTTTGCTGAAGTAGGGATTTCCAATCAATAAGTGGGATTCTGCCATTTATATCAATAAGAGGTGTCTGATATACTGGCTGGTGACATCACTGTGTCCTATTCTTTTTAGCAATCTCGCTGTTGTTTCTCAGCATTCCTCTAGGAGAAAGCAGCTCTCAGTGAACAACTTTTAAATTTTATTCTGGATTTTAAAACTATTTTTGCTTATTTACACTTGGAAATATATGTTGCTCATCACATTGCCTTCTCTTACATTAGTTACCCTAGGGCTTGGAGGAAATGAACAAGAGCTTAAATTTAAAAAAGATAATGTCTACAGGGAGAATTTTACTTTCAAACATTTTGAATGTTCCTAATTGCAATCAGTTTTCCCACCCAATATTTAGCATGTTAGTGCCATGATTTTGTATTCTCCTACCTGAAAAAGAAATCCTTTGTTCTTTCTTTAAAATTTTAAATCTTTGTACTCTCACTAACATTTTACATAACAAAGAACAAGTACCTGTAACCATTTGAATGTTGATGTGAGGATGTGAAGGTTTTAGGTATAGCCTCACAAGTGCCAGCCAAAATGAAACTAATCAGTGTCTACTTGTTCTAGGCGGTTATGAGCACAGACGGTAACAAATTAGGTTATTCTTTGGGTTAATATATACATTAATGATGCAAAATTATATGTGTCCCACTCTTGGCAAATAACTGACAGACTGACATGGATCGTTTTAGAAACACATGCCCTTGATTGATGGTGGAGTGGGACTATCTAACGTCCTAACTATAATGTTTAATACATTCTAAATAATTTTAGATGGCTTCGTCTCTATTTTCCATCAATAGTTGATCTCAGTTTTCAAAATGAGAAGCTGGGACAAAGTGAACAAAATGAAAGTTCAGTGTGTTTGTTGAGCATAGGATTAGAGTTTTGGGTTATTCGTTAGTAAGCATGGAGGCAACTTTTACAGATTCAATTTTTGAAACTTCAGTTTTGATGGTTAGCCTCCTCAGAAGACATTGGGCAGATTTTCATTGTGCTAGACCCTTAAATCAACAAGTCAAGCCAACCAGATGATTTGAATGACTTACATGAAAGAACCAGAAAACTGAAGAATAATAATAATTTTTACTTTTAAATGAGATAAGAAATCAATATTTAAATTCTAAAATGTATGATGTAGATGCTCATTATTGAAAGGCAAATGTGATAGTCAAGGGGAAGGTTTTCTTTCTGAAGGTGCTGGAGTTTAATAATGAAGAATATGGAATTAATAAGAATTTCCTGAGAATATAGGTAGGAAAGTACAAGCAGAGACATGGAGAAGGAGTATAACATGGGCAGAAAGGAGTCTGTTCTCTTTGGCAGGATTGTCTCTTATATAACAGAAGATCAATGGGGAACCTGTGATCTTGGGAAGAGCACAGAACAATATAACCATGGGTAGCCCGGTTCCCAGAGAAAGCACTGCGCTAGGAATCCAGAGACTTCCATTTTTCATCTGCAAAATGGGAATTGTTGATTCGGCTTTTTCTGACTAATATGAATTTTGTGAGTATATTTTAAAACTATAAGTTATTAAATGTTATAATTGTTATTATTAAATGTATGTTAACTATAAAGTGAAACTATATCCACATATACTCTCAGTTGACCTACATAGTAGGAATGGGAATTATGGAAGTACTAGCTTTAGAGCCATAATATACTCATTGTTTTAAAAAACTATCAAAAGCCATCCTCTTCTTAAATAAATAATTGGTTGCTGTGACAGTACAGTGCAGGCTGAAGGACAGTGTCTTTGGAAATTACTCAACGAGCACACTACTTTAGACTTTATTTAAAGTTTTGTTATTTATAAATTACTAAGATTTTTTTTGGTAATAGTAACATTTCAGAAATCTACATAGTTTCCAAAAATTTAGGAAAAATGGAATGACTAATTTTTTATGTCTTGAACACCCAAAAATTAATTTGCTATAGCTGTGGACAAAAGTATTTAGATTTCTCTGCCAAACGTGAGCAAAACTAGCTCTTCTCTGAAATGTAGCATTAACTTTTCTTCTCTAAATAGACAACCATTTTTAAATTAAGTAATAATTAATTAATTATTTTTTGCTGAGGATGTTTAGCCCTGAACTAACATCTGTGCCAGTCTTCCTCCACTTTATACATGGGTCGCTGCCACAGCATGGCTGACAAGTGGTGTAGATCCATGCCCGGATCCAAACCTGCAAACCCAGGATGCTGGAGTGGAGTGCACCTAACCTAACCACTATACCGTGGGGCTGGCCCCTGATAGCCATTTTTATTATTTTCAAAACATATTCTATATATATGTTGCCACTGCAACTTGACATGCACATTGTGAATTTTATTGTGGTTCTTCATGTGGAGGATATTTGACGTTACATTTTAACTGCTTTCAGAAGTGCTGAAATGAGCTTTAATTATGACATATATTGTCTTCAAATTCCTACTTACATTTTTAGTACAGGTGGAAATAAAGTTATTTGTTGACACTTGTCACTGTATATTGCTTACTTTTTGCCCCCCAAAGTTTGTTTTTATCAGTGTACCTTTAATCCACTTTAATCTTCATAGTAGTGCAAGGAAGTAAGCATGTCAGATTTCATTCTCTCCATTTTGCAACTGAGGAAACTAACAAAAAGAGAAATTAAGTAATTTTAAGATTGTCAAATATATACTAAATGGGAAAACTGAAATGAGACTCAGGTCTTTGGATGCCATGTCTAGTGGTCTTTACTTTATGTCTCTCTAATTTGTTTTAATGACATCTGAATGATTTTTTGAGAATCAGATACCTGTATAGTCAATCAGAAGAGCAAACAATGTAGACATATAATTATTTTTGTTAGTGATAGTTCTATCATTCCTGTCTATTTTTATATTTAGATATTCAAGGGTAATAGCAACCTGAGAACTGTTCTTTTGGAAATATCAGATGATATATCCTCAATGATAAAGTCATAAACCTAGAAAATATATAAGTGAAAAAAATATTTTACATTTTCATGTATTTTGCCATTAATATATTGCTATTTATTGTTTGGGCTTTAATGTCTCCTATGTACTGCCACTCACAGCCATAGCAGAAGGAACCATGTTTGTAGAGTATAATTCTGTTAGGCCCTCCCCAGGAACCTGGACACAGCTGATTGGCCACACCTTATCCAAGCTGGGCCAATCAGATTCTCTCAGAAGTTTGGAATTGGGATTTGTAGATATTAGTCTCTGTGGTCACTCAAACAAGATCATATAAACTCAAGATGGAAGGGTTTAGCCTTGCTTGACCTATGTATATACAAAAGCAGAGAAAGCCAAAACAGAGGAAGAGAGGAGGAGAGGGCCAGATTGTAGGAAACAGATGTATGGAGAAGGCCAAGATCAAAAGATTAGGTATCCTCAGAGAAATAGAGATCTAGGTCACAAACCTCTTTTTATTTCCTGATTATAGTTCCCAGAATCTTGACTGCACTCTTTGTCTTGGCTTCTTTGAGTTCTACCTGTATTGTTTGTTCATTTATTTTGCTTCATTCTTACAACCCTAAGAATCTTGACTAAGACATAAATTAAATCAAAGCTTTACCGATCTCATATTTTAAAATCAAATGGACTGTTTAGATTTTTCAACATTTTTATTCCATTTAATACTTTGTTTTGCTATAGGAATAATAATTTTATTGTCGTGTTTCAAAAATGCACACATGTTTAACAAAAAATAAAATAAAATTTGCCTCTAATCCCACCATCTGGGAGTAGCTTCTGTTCATGTTTTGATATATTTTCTTGTAATCTTCTGTGTATGCCAGCATGCACGTATACAAACACACATGCGCGCACACGCGCACACACGCACACACACATGCTCTAATTCTTAACTGAATCATGACCAACAGTATATACAGTTTTATGTTGTACTATTTTTATTTAACAAAATGATTTTTGGAGATAATTTTTATTTACTATAACACCATTTAATTAACCATTTTCCTATTTATGATCATTCTGTTTTTTAACTTACAGAATATTAATTGTAGCCTCATCAGAGCTTTGATTTTTTTGGTTCCTTCTTCTATTCAACAGATCTTTATTAGGTTCTACTATGTATCAGACACTTTGATACAATTAACCAATAGGATATGTTCGCTTACCTTGAGGGATTGGAGCCATAATGTGGAAGAGACTAGTAAAGCAATATGTTCATCAAATTCAGGTCAGTCGATTCTTTAAAGGAAAGTAGATGAAGAAGTGCTTCTTAGGGGAAAAAATGGGTCTTGAACTGAGTCTTCACATATGAATAAATGACTGGAGAGGAGGATACATGTGAGGCAGCAAGAGGTAAATTAGAAGGGTAAGCAGGGCCTAGATCATAGTGGAGGGAGGCCATTATATAAGGAATGGGTAAAACTAAAAGTTTCAAGGTTGGGGGGGCTTGCTAGATTTGCATTTTCAATTGATTATATTACAGCAGAAGATGCATTGCTCAGGTATAAAACTTGAAGTGAGGAAGCTACTTGAAGTGAGAAATCTACTGAAATAGTTCACGTAGGAAATGAGATTCAATATTGCCACACTACTAGTGGAGAGACGTTAAGTTATGACTTTATTGAAAAGATAATTTATGGTATGTGATGACTGGTTGGCTGTCAGAAGGTAAAGAGTGAGGAGAATCAGAGTGTTCTCAATATTTTGGCTTGCTACTATTACATGAGATATATAATTCAAGGGGATTGTCAGGTTTAGTGGAAAGATAATGAGTATTATTAGATGTGTTTGGCTTGAGTTACCTGTTGGACATCCAGGTAGAGATGAGCCATAGTTAGCTGGTGTATTAGTCAGCTCATATTGCCATAAAAAACATCATAGACTAGGTGGCTTAAACAACATAAATTTATTTTTTCACAGTTCTGGGGGCTAGAAGTTTGAGGTTGGGGTGTCAACATGGTCAAGTTCTGGTGAGAGCTCTCCTCCTTGCTTGCAGACAGCCACTTTCTCTGTGTCCTCACATGGTAGAGAGACAGAGTGAGAGATCTTTCTCTCTTGCTCTTCTTATAAGACCACAGTCCTATCAGATTAGGGCCCAACCCTTATGACCTCACTTAACCTTAATTACCTCCTAAAGACCCTGTCTCCAGATACAGTCTCTTTAGGGGTTATAACTTCAGCATATGAATTTTGGGGGAACACAGTTTAGTCCATAGAAGCTAGATAGAAATCTGGAACTTAAATGACAACTTGGAGCTGAAGATATAGTTGAGTATGCCTCATCATGAGAATAGATGAGTATGCCCAGGTTGGACATCCATAGTAAGAAAGGAAAAGGGTCAAGGACTCAAATATTTAAGTTGCTCTTAGAAAAAGAGGAGATCACAAAACAGATTGAAAAGGAACATTCAGCTGGAGGACAAGCAGAAGGTAGGATGTCTCTGAATGTAAGGAAATAGAGAGTTTTATATAGAGTGGAAGATTTAGCAGTATCAAATGATATATAGACGTCAAAGAAAATGAGCCAGAAACCATTTTACCTATTTAAACAAATCTTTAGCTCTTGGCGGCATATGACATTGATGGCATTCACTCACTCCTCACTTCTTCCTTGTTCCTCCTTTCCCTTCAGCTGTTTCATTTGTCCTATTTTACCACTGTTCTGTTACATTGCTTGTAATGAACAATGTTAATGACACAGCATTAGCCTTGCTGACTATATGGAAATCTTGCTTGACGTCTATTTTTCTGTAATCAGCAGATTACAATTTTTAATATTTGATCTTTAAAAAAAATGATCCTTGACTGGAGGTTGCGTGGGATTAACAGGGACAGATTGCTGAATAGACAAACTATCTAACTAGAGAAAATCTGTCACACACCAGATGAGTCCTCTTTCAGATGTCAAACCATAACAATTCTCCATTTGGAGTTATGTGAATGATACCTGAGATATATAGCACAGAAGCCATGAGCTTAGAACTGTTCAAGCATGACCTTTCCTGGGAAAAATTAAAGATTTTTTAAAAGAGTTTTATTTTTCAAAAGAAAGATATTGTAACCTAATATTAAGAAAACTTAACGTTCCTAGTGTTAAGAAAAGAATATTAGGAAAAGATGTACAAAATAAACTCTGTATAATATCTAGAAATATCATGGGAGAATAGATAAATAGGAACTGGAAATATATCTCCAGATATTTCCACAGAACCATTTAATGACAAAGGCATTTGCATAAGCTCAACATTTTGTTGAATTAAAAAAAGAAAAAACAACAAAATTAAACAGAATATTTGTTGTAAAAATATATCTCATATATTATGTATCAAAAATATTTGTGAGTGAGATGATCATTACATATCTTCTTATTTGGTAAACTTTTCTTAAGAAAAATATAAAATTTTTCATCAAAAACGAACCTTGGTCTTCGCATGGTAATAGCTACACATCTAAAGCATTGAAGCCAAAGAAGGATGGCAAACTTTTAGGTAATGCTGAACTTCCTAGCATGTGAGGGTATTTGAGATACTGACAGTGATATGAATTGAAGGAAATGTTGACAGTGCCCTAAACAATATTTTCTGGATTTTTAAAATTATTTCATTGAGGGAAAATCAGAAGCTACGTAAGGTCATAGTATATTATGGCTTACTATTTTGCTTGTGCTATTTTGCTATGGAAATAAATTTGATTAGTCTGATAAGTTTATTCTTCACAAGAGCATGATGATATTTTAAAATTCAATAGCCAGTAATTTTATTATAGCTTGCAAATTGGTATTTTCTTTTATGATTTGTACCAGTATAATCCCAAGCATGAAATTTTAGTTAAGTATCCCTATCATTTGGGGGATTATTCCTTCATTTACTTCTTTCTACATAAATATACACTTTTAGAAAAGGCAACATAATTGCCTATTTCCAATCTTCTAACATCTTAAAAATATTCCACGAGTTCTAATAAATAATAGATAACTTCCCTGTGATTATTTTAGATAATTCCTTAGAGTAATTGAGGCCTTGCTGGAGTACATAAAATTTATTTATTATTTAACCTGACTTATCTTTATTAGAATTTGCTTATACTTTAGTCATAGCTTTTAATTCTGCTGCATTTTAAGGGACATAATCATACTTGCATAAAGAAATATGATACAATATATGGATTAATAACTAAACAAGAGAATTCGCTTTCTGCTTGGGATATAGAAATCTAGAGGGAGCATCATTCTCATTGTTAAAACAAGAACAAAAAACTGCACAATTTGTGAATTCACAATTTTTCTTCAACACATCAGAGAGCTGAGGTCGTAGGGCAACCAACTAACCTGAAACCTAAGATAAGACATGAGCACTTGTTTGCCTGGGGTAGATGCCAGCAGCCAGTGGTAAGGTATGATATCACTTATATGCAGAATATAAAAAAGTTAAACTTATAAAAACAGAGAGTAGAATGATAGCTACCAGGGGATGCAGGGTGGAGGGTTGGAGAGATTTTATTTAAGGGTATAAACTAGCAACAAGTAGTAAATTGGTCCTAGAGATCTAATGCACAGTGTAGTGAATATAGACAACAATATTGTATTATAATCATCAAACTTGTTAGGATACTAGATTTTAATTATTCCAACCTCTAAAAAGAAATTGTAATTATGTGACATGATAGACGTGCTAATTATTGCTACAAAGGCAAGCATATTACAGTGTATAAATATCAATATGTCATATCAATAAGTTGTACACCTTAAATTTACACAATGTTATATGTCAAATATATTTCCATAAACAAATTTAAAAAAAAGAATTTAGCTAAACTCTTTATCTAATTAATAAAGGCAATGTGGGCCAGAAAGAGAATATTGTATCCCTACAGGCTGCAGACATAAGCAGAATTTGCACTCACTTGCAGGCTTTTCTCCATGGACCTCAAAGGATGCTCATTAAAAAAAAAAAAAAAAATTGGCTGGAGCCCTCAGAAAGCATCTCTTCCAGTACAGGCTTAATCAGAATAGAGTTAATCAGAAAAACAGAGAACACCCACCAGACTCCTCCCACACCAACCAGGATAACAAATTTCAAATAACAGATAACAGTAAATTGCTGCTGGGTGAGTAACAGCACATGCAGAGAGACTTTCTCTGAGATGCAGAGCAAAGGGAAGACCTAAAGTTGGGAGTGGAGCTGCCATTGAGGGAAATTCTCTATCCAACTAGTCCCTACCGTAAACACAAGATAATACTAGAGGAACTTGAAGCTCGTGGTGCCAGAATAACCATGGTAACTACAAATCCCAAGCCCAGCTCAACTCCTGAGTAGACTGATTCAAACTCTAGCTCTAGCAGAAGGACAATCACTCTCACTTAAAAACATAAATCTATTTACTCAGTTTTTAACGCCCTACACAAGATGTTCAGCTTTAAACAAATTTATGAGGCACACAAAATGGTGCAATAAAATGGACACAATGCCAAGATTAAAAAGAATTTAACAGGACCGGACAAAGATATGACTGAGATAATAGAACTATCAGACAGAAAATTTAAAATAACTACTATTAATATTTTAGAGGATCAAATGTAAAAGGTGAGTAATATGCACATCATGTAGGTAATTTTAGCAGAGCTGGAAATCGTAAGAAAGAATGAAACAGAAATGTTAGTAATGAAAAACAGTAATGGAAAAGAAGAATCCCTTTGATCAGCTCAGCAGTATGCTTGGTACAGCTGATGAAAGAATTATTGTACTTGAATGTAGGTCCACAGAAATTACTCTGACTGAAAAACAAAGACGGGAAGAAAGTCTAAAAACAGAAAAATCCAAACAAATCAAGCATTATAATACAATATCAAGTAGTGTTTGTAATCCTAGAAGAAGTAATTTTGTGTGTGTGTAATTGTAATCCCAGATGGAGAAGAAAGAGAAAACAAGACCAAAGAAATGTTTGAAAAAATAATGGTACAAAATTTTCAAAAATTAATAAGAAAAACATTGAGAATTTAATGAATAAAAATCAATGAGAGACACTAAAGCACAGACTGAAGAATCTCAAAGAATAAATTAATGTGCACTCAAACACAGATGCAAGACAAATTGTATTCAAATTGCTAAAAACCAAAGACAAAAAGAAAATCTTGAAGGCATCCAGAGGAAAAGACATATTATGTACAGCAGGCTGCTCATCAGAAATTACGCAAGCCAAAAGACAAAGGAGTGACTTCTTTAAAAATGCTGAAAGAAAACAATTGTCAATCGAGAATTCAATGCCTATTGAAATTTAGCACAGTGAAGAAAAAATAGAACTGTTCTCTGACAAACAAAATTAGAGAGAATTCATTGTCAGCACAACTGTTCTATGAAAATTGTTAAAGGAGCTCTTTAGGGATATGGAATATGATACCAGATAAAACTTGGATATACAGAAACAAATGAAGGGTGCTGAAAATGAAATAAATGGATGTAAAAGTAAAATTCACTTTTCTTATATTTTTAATTGCTTTTAAATATAACTAATTGTCTAAAGCAAAAAATAGTAGCAATGAAAGGTATATTTCACATGTAAAAATAAAATATAAGAAAAAATAGCACAAATGAGGGGAGGGGGAAGAATTGTGAATATAGTGTCATAACATCCTTACATTACAGATGAAGCAATATAATATTATTTGAGGGTTGACCGATTAAGTAAAGATGTATAATTTAAACCCTAGGGTAGACATTAGACATTTTTTTGAAAGGAGTTATAAATTATAAGTCAATAGAAGAGCTAATATGGAATCATAAAAAATAATAAAAAGCAGAAAAAGGAGGGGAAACAAAGATGAAACAGAAAAAAGACAGCAAGTTGGTAGTTTTTTTAATCTAATAATGTTAATAATCACATTAAATGAAAAGAGTCTAAATACACTAATTTAAAGACAATAACAGATTTGGTAACAAAAGCAGTATCTAAGTATGTAAGAAATTAACTTTAAATAGATGGATAGATGGACTTAAAGTAGAAGAATTGAGAAAGATAGATCATGGACATACTAACCAAAAGGAAGCTGAAGTAGCTATATTAATATCAGTAGACTTTAAATAAGGTACATTAACAGGGTTAAAGAAGGATATTAAATAGTGATAAAGCAGTCAATTTTCCAAGAAGACATATGATCCTGAATATGCATGTACTTAACAACATTGATTCAAAATATATGAGGCAAAAATGGATAGAATTGAAAGGTTAAATAGACAAACCCACAATTATAATTGAAGACTGCAACACTTCTCTATCATAATTAATAAGACAACTGGAAAGAAAATAAATAAGGATAAAATAGACTCAAACAACACAATCAACTAATTTGACCAAATTGACATTTATGTAACAGTCCAGAGAACAATAGCAGAATACACATTCTTTTCAAGTGCACTTGGTACATTCACCATGATAGACCATATTCCAAGTCATAAAATAAACCTTAATGGTTTCAAAAGAATAGAAAGCATGTTCACTGAACATAAATAAACTAAAGATAAAACACAGAAATACACCTGGAAAACCCTCAAATATTTTGAAATTAAATTCGCTTATAATTAAACTCTAGAGGAAGTCTCAAGAGGAATTGAAAATATTTTTAATATTGAAAATATCAAATGATAACATTTGTAGGATACAGCTAAAGTAGCTCTTAGGGGGAAATTCATAGCATTACATGCTTATATTAGAAAAGAAGAAAGGACACAAATCAGTAATCTAATCTTCTACCTTAAGACACTATTCAAAAAAGAGCAAATTAAACCTAGGACAAGCAGAAGGAAGAAAATAATAAAGATAAGAGCAACAATCAGTGAAATTTACAAAAAACCCACAACGGTAGAGAAATTAATGAAACTGCAAGGTGATGTTTGATAAAAAGCATTGAAATTGTCAAACCTCTAGCTAGACTGACTGTGGAAGAAAAACAGAGACAGCAGAAATTTTCAAAGTTGAAAATGAAATAGGGTGTTTCATACAGACCCTACAGATGATTAAAAGATATTAAGGGATTATTATACACTATTCTATACCATACATTCAAAAATTTAGATAAAATAAACCAATTCCTTGAAAGACATAAAATACCAAATTTCTCTTATGAAAAATAGATTCCATGTGTTGTCCTATTTTTGGTGAAAAATCATTTAACAAGGAAAAGTCTAGGCTCAGATAGATTAACTGGTGAATTCTACTAAACTTCTAAGAAAGAAATAGTACAAATTCTACCCATTCCTCCAGAAAATAGAAGGAGCACTTTCAACTCATTTTACGAGGCCAGGATTCATCTAATACCAAAACCACACATAAAACACCAAGAAAATAAAAATAACTACCAACCGACAGACCAATATCTCTATTAATACAGACGCGAAAATCTTCACATTTTAGGAAAGCAAATATAACCATATATTAAAAGGATATCGTACCATGAACAAGTGAATTTATGCAGGAATCCCAAACTTGTTTAACATTTGAAAATCAATGTAATTCACCATATTAATTGAATAAAGAAGAAGATCTATATGAGCATCTCAGTAGATGCAGAATAAGCATTTGGCAAAATTTAATATCCATTCATGATCAACCTCTTAAAATATTAGAAATGGAAGGAAAATCCTTTAACCTGAAAAAGATACCTATTAAGAAAATAACTGACATCATATTTATTGGTGAAGGATTAAGTGCTTTTCCCCTAAGAATAGGAACAAGGTATGTGAAAATACAATTGATTTTTTTTTACATTGACCTTATAGCCTGCAAACTTTAGTAAATTCACTTATTTGTTCTAGGAGTTGTTTTATAGAGTTTTTGGAATTTTCTACATAGAAACCAGTGTTGTCTGTGACTAGATCTTGGGGGAAAGAGAGAGAGACTCCAGAACTACACCCACGCTAATATTGTCAATTTTGTAAACAGTGTGAAGGAAATTCAGTAGAGAAGATAGTCTTTTCAATAAATGAAACAATTGGACAACTATATGTAAAAAAATAAACATTGACCATATCTTACACTTGATACAAAAATTTAGTCAAAATGATCACAGGCCTAAATGTAAAACATAAAATTATACAATTTCTAGAAGAGAACATAAGAGAAAAATCTTTGTGACGTGGATAAGACAAAGAATTCTTAGGAATGATACCAAAGCCATGATCCATAAAAGAAAACATTAATATATTTAACTTTATTAAAATAAATGTTAGCTCTGTGGAAGACACTGCTAAGACAATGAAAATAAAAGCCACAGGCTGGGAGAACATGTTTCCAAATTACCAAGTTGACAAAGGATTTGGCTCCAGAATATATGAAGAATTCTTACAACTCAATAGTAAGAAAAACTATACAATTAAAACAAATGGGTAAAACATGAATAGGTACTTCACCAAAGAAGATATATGGATGGCAGTTAAGCACATGAAAAGATGCTCAGCCTCATTAGTCATAAAGGAAATGCAAATTAAAAACACAATCAGATACCACTACAACCTGTTATTATAGATTAAAAACCAAAAAAAAAAAAAAAAAGAAAGAAAAACTGACCATAGTGAATGCTGAGGAGGATGTGGAACAATTTGACTTCTCATACATTGCTGGTGAGAATGCAAAATGGTCCAGCTACTTTGGAAAACAGTTTGGCAGTTTCTTATAAAGTTCAACGTACACTTCCTATATAACTTAGCAGTTGTAATACTAGGCATATACCCAAGAGAAATGAAAGTTTATGTTCTCACAAAATCTTATACATAAATATTTGTAGCAGCTTTTCACATAATCATCAAAAATTGCAAACGTTCAAGATGCCCTTCAACCAGTGAATGGATAAACAAACTGTGGTAGAACCACAGAGTGGACAGGCAGCCCTAAAATAGAATGAACCACTGATATACACAGAAACATGGATGAATCTCAACTGGATTTTCCTAAGTGAAAGAAGGCAAACACAAAAGACTACATACAATATGATTGTGTATTTTGGAAGAGGACAAATAAGTTTTCAGGATAAAATTAGAGTCAATAAGTGAAGTTTTTGGTTTCTCTTGGTTTACTTGTTGCTCATCACATCTCTATTTCCATTATTCAATGGTATGTGTGTGTGTATGATATTTTTTAGCAGAAAATATTTTGCATTAAAAGATTACTTGATATAGAAGTGAATTCGAATAACCTGTAGCTTAATTATTTTCATGTGATTTAATGGTCTGTTGGAACTCAAATGGGCACTGACATTTAGTGTTACCTAGAACTTTAAATTGGCCCCAGAACTAGGTTATATTTTGCCCACACTGATTAACCTCATTTTTTTTTTAAGTAGGAAACTCTTTCAAAGTGGAGTCGTTTAAACTATGATTTGATTTTTAAGTTTAAACAGAAGATTAGATCCGTGAAGGCAGAGATGTTTTGATCAGTTATTTATTAATGCCTAGACCAATGATTAGAATGTAGGAGATATCTGATACATAGTTGTTGAATACTTTGTCGAATAAATGAATTTGTAATGAGAACACCTCATAACTAAGTATAGCAAAACTATTTTTCTAAGGTATGCTTTAGCAAAATCTATAATATATATACACTTTTAACATGTTTTAGAATTTTTGCATTATTATACTGCAAATATGGATTGAACCCTTAGTCACAGTTGAAGGGAGGAGGAAGAATAAATAATTCTCTCCGAGATGAAGATCTACTTCCATGCCTAATATTGTAGATACACAAGTCTTTGTTGTGGATAGACTTATAAAACTGGGTTTCTACTCTGTACTGACTTTCAGATGATTTCTTTGTTCTAGTATTTTTAATTTGTCCCTAATAAGGACTGATTGGTTATTTCTCCTCAAAGTATATATAAATGTATATATTCTGAAGAATTGTTTATTAAGACAAATTGAATTTTTGTCTTATTTTTTGATGCAGTATGCCAGCTGTTAGTGTCCAACTTAAAGAGTACTGCTATGGCAACAGTAACTTCTCTGGAGGCCTTCTTTGATCATAAAATGAGAACATTTCATATTATAACTCCTTTATTTAAGTTTATCTATACTAAAAATAGCATAATTGATCCCCTGATATACCTGATATGTTCTAATTGTCTAGAATGTGAACCACAAATTCTGCATTACAGATACCATCATGGTAAATGCTGTTTAACTTATGCAAAATTTATAGAATGATGAGAAAACAAAAGCTTCTGAGAGAATAATTGTTTCACCACAAGGCAGTTTATACATCTCAGAATCCATTCCTAAGGTGTAAATCAGCCTTGACTTATCATTTATTCATTTGATGAACAAGTAATGGCAAGAAAATATACAGTTTTAAGATATATTCTTAGTGGCCCATGTCTGTGGGTGTGAGTGTGTGTGTAGACGCGCACGCACAGTTTTTTCACACACTTTCCTTTTCTAATTAAAATATTTTTCTTTTTTGTTTACACCATCATGTGTTACTTTGACCTCTACAACCTAACAAAAGTCTGTCCTCTAATCCAACAAGGGGGTAAACAAAGCACTTTAAGAGTCAAGGAAAACTCGGGGTGGTCCACAAATTTGCCTGCCCATGGAAACACCTGTGAAGTTTTAAAGACCTACTGATGCCTTGGATCTAGTCCCAGGGATTCTTATTTTAAATTTATTGTTTGTAGAATGAGTATCAGGATTTTTTTTTAACTCCTCAAATGATCCTAATGTGCGGTAAAGTTTGAGAACCACTGCTCTAGAAGTCATGGTTTATATAAGTGCCTAATAAACACAGATTCTTGTATATTTTGAAACAAGAAGCAACAATTTTATTAACTTTTATGATTCAAAAATGTAGGGAAGTTATTATAAGGAATTAAAGGTGATTTGACATACCATATCAATCTTCAAGAAGGGGTATGAAGTAAGATGTAACTTGTTCTTTTTGTGGAGTGTACGCAGTGGAAAATGACCCAGTTACGAGTCAGAAGAAAATAATTGGGTGGTGATTATACCACTGCCTAACTATATTATCTTGACTGAGTTTCTTAGGAAACTTACTTCCTTAAATATAAAGTGCAGATAGCAGTGTAGTCCTTCTGGTATTTTGAAAAATGGTGTATATGAAGGAAATTCTTAAACTTTTAGGTGCTGACAGATGTCAGGTGTAGTTGCTCACTGTAATTCATAGACTGTTTCCGGTCTTTCATGTCTATAGAGGATGTTTTCTGAGGTCCTTTTACTGAATAACGTATTTATGGTTAGTTCCTTCATGTATTTGTTCATTAAATAATCATTCATTCAAATGCCTACTATGTGTTTTTCAGACACTTGTAGGTATTGTAGATAAAGAGCCACAACTGGTTCCTGTCTCAGTCAAATTGCTTTCTGACACAGAAGATACACACACACACACACACACACACACACACGCACAATTTGTATTTCAGATGGGGGGAAGCTAAAAGTCCAGGACATGCAAAACTAAAATATGAAAATGCCAAATCAAGAAGGTCATTTTGCAGTTCTTTAAAGCCTAAACCAAATATATTCGAATTTAAGGCATCTTTCTGATGCTTCTTAGGCATTGCCATTTTGGTATGTTGAGTGAGATATAGTTTGATTATGATTTTCTCTTATGAGGAAGTAGTATAAACTAAGGGATAAAAGTGTAGACTCTGAAATCATGTTCTCTTGGTTCAAATCTTTGCTCTACGACAAGTCAGCTGTACAATCCTGGGCAGATTTTTAACCTCTGTGTTTCACTGTCCTCATCTGTAAAGTAAGATAATAATAGTAACATCTACCTCTTGGAGTTGTTGTGATAATTAATGAGGTAATACCTTTAAAGTTCTGTGAATGATGCCTGACATGTAGGGAATGGCCATTATTCACAATTTATTATAAAATTACTTTGATTATATTGCTTATTTAGGGAGAATATCCTTTCTGCTTTTCTATGCATCAAAACAATTAAATGGAAATATTTTACTCTTAAGGTAGGTGCTAGTAATTATACAACTGGAGAGAAAAATTATTTCATCAGCAAGATCTAGGAAAAAGTTGGCAAAGGTAAAATACTTTTATTTTAAATCAGCATGCTCTAACCTCTTCATTATTATTCATAAGGCTCTTGCGTTCTCTATATAATACCATGTGGTAATCTTAAAGAGAACATCTGTTTTTGTAGAAAGTGCTGCTATGAAACTTCTTCAGTAGGAAAAATATCAAACTCATATAAAAAGTTTAGGACTGCAGCTAAAGCATGTGATTATATAGGTTTGGTTTGACTGTTCGTTATGAGCAGGACACAATTGTAAGCTAAACCACACATCTCAGATGGATTGGTATTGTAAATTCAGTGGTTGTCTTGTTCTTTAATAAAAATCTTTCTTTTATAGATTTCAGGGCCTGTGAAGGGTCTTATGAAATGTGGCTTCTTCATGGCTGAATGTGTTTTGTTGTAGAAATTACTCAAGCTAGCTTAAATGGGAAATTCTCTGGACATTTTTTAGACTGTTATTTTTGCTTGTTTTTCACAGTAAGTACATCATTACTTTTAGGCATTCAGGCCTTGCTTCTGAGAAATATGTTTTGTTTGTTTGTTTTGAAGAGGGAGTTTTTGTGATAGATTTAGAAAATGCAAATTTTTCATTGCCTTTTAATTGTACTTTTTATCTTAGATAATGTGCTATAGTTTCGTTCTGAGCAAATGTTATGACAGAATTGATCAAAACCAATGAAAATACAGTATTAAATTTACACACAAAAAAGAAGTGCACCATGAATTAATTTATGTAAATCATCAAGATGACCGTAAAACCTATTGACAAATCAGAAGTTCAGAATTCCTTCAGCCTGGCTTATCCTATTGAGAGTATATATTTTTAAACAGACAGAAGAATTTGTACTGATACTATAGAAACTCTCTTATGATATAAAACATAATTTCTATATAGTTACTGCTGATATAGGAAACTTCCAGTGTCTTCCAAAATCATCATGATGTCAGAGATGAGGTTTATAATGCATATCTAATTTAAATATAGATTTTATTGCTTTTTCTTCTTTGTTTATGTACAATCTGTTACACTAACTAAAAAATAAAATTGAACTAAGGTATGATTTTTTTCCCTCATTACAAAGTTGTGTCTAAGACTTTATGTTAAATCACCATAATTTGTGTCCAGCCACAAATCAGCCGCCAATTTATTTTTTTCCTGATTTTTAAGAAAGTAAAGACAGAGAGAAAGAGAAAAATTCAGAGGAAGTGGGACAACTGTCAATTTAACAAGGAACACGCAGTTTATTCAGTTAAATAGCATATTGATGCATTTTTCCCTTGGATTGTAAGCTTATATAAGACCCTAGGGAAAAGGCCTGTGTATTTTCTTTTGTTCTGTGCCTTGAACAGTCCTTTCAAGATTTGAAGGCTGCCTCCTCTCAGCCTCCTCTGTGTTTCCATCAAACTTCATGCCTTGTAGTGTGGTTTATAGTTAGTTTTTTTCAGGTTTGTCTTCCTGACTAGTTTGTAAACCTTGTGACAGTAAACACTATCATTTAATAATGTTTGTTTCTTTCCATGGCATTATATAAACTAAGAGTTTGGTAAATTTAAATTTATTGAGTGGAATCAAGCTTCAAATTTAAAACTGGAATGGCTTATAATTGATTTATAAAAATCACATGCAAGTGACATTCTTTCTGTACAAGAACTGTGTCTTTACCTCAGAATGTATGAACTCTGTGACTTGATGCAGCAGATGTATTGCAAATGATGACATTTGCCCCGTTAATCACACAGTTTTGCTTTTTTTGGTCATCTTAGAAACATGTACTGAGTATCTATTATGTGCTTCTCGTGATTCTAAGTACTGAGGTTAGTCACTACTTTCAAAGAAAGGAACTTATAGCCAATGGGGCAGACTAGCTAGCGGACTCTTTTACTCCAGGTTACTATGTGATGGCATTATCATTTGAGTCTTATTTCTTGGTCATAGCTGAAATGTCACTTCCTCAGAGAGGAATTTCCTGACTGCTGTGTTTAAGCAGTCTCCCAGGCAATAGCAGAATCATTTTGAAAGTGCACAGTGCTCTCTAAAGCTTCTTTCCTATCTATCTATCCATCATCTATCTATCTATTTACTTATTTATTTATGTATTTTCTGTTTCCTCCAAATATAATGTCATTCCTATGACAGAAGATACCATTTCATTCACTTCTTTACCATAGCTCTTAGAATTATTCCTGCTATGTATAAGATTCTCGTTTATTATTTGCTGAATAAACGAATGAAAGTATATTTAAGAACGCTTGTGCTATGGCAGCACAGATGAGAAGACTTCATTCATTTTGTTGTGTGTTTACTGTGTTCCTGAGGCATAGTACTTGCTCCTGGGAATACTATGTTAATCTTAGTTTGGTGGGGAGACAGATATTGACCAACTACAAAATTACAAACAGTTGTAATACTATGAAGGAATAGTCCAGGGTGGCCATATGAGCGTATAACAAAACACCTAACCTAAAATGAGAGATCATAAGCCTTTTGAGGAAGTTTCTTTTGAGCTAAAATCTGAATGATCTGAGTTAACCATGCAAAGGCAGTGAGACTAATATGTGCAAAGGCACTGTGGTGGTGGCAGCCAGGGTCTTCCAAGAAAGTGAAAGAAGGCCAGTATTGATGAACTCTAGGGAGCATTTGGTAAAGTGGGAAAGATGTGACTGAGATGCTGAACCTAGAACTTGTAAAGAATTGTGCTCAGTATTAGTAATTTGATATAAAAAAAAACATGTACAAAGAGGAAATAGTGTAAGCAAAGGAAAAGAGAAAAAGAATCAGTGGTACATAGAATCCTTGTCCTGAGATGTAACTGGGTTACCTTGAAAGATCAACATTTCCAAAATCTCTACTCTTAGTTTTACTTTAAGGATATTAAATGCTGTACACACATACACACACACACACACACACACACACATGCATGTATACATCCATTACACATAGATATAAGATATCTGTGAAATGGTTAAGTGAACAACTATTTGCTAGTCACTTGTTTGTAGACATATGGGTCTTTAAGAAAGTAAAACACTATCTGTCCAAATGAAGCAAACTGAATTGAAAACCATGTCTATAGTATAAACAATAGAGAATAGAGAATTATAAATACATTTATAGCTAAGTCAAAATATTTATTGAATATCTTCTTTGCATAGAAGGAGATAAAAATTTTAGGTTCAGTGTCAAAAAATCAGCTGAGAATTAAAATTTACGTACTTGAAAATAACATAGTAAACATGTTGATGATACTTAAATTAAAATGGAAGAGATGGGGGCCAACCCTCATGGCCTAGTGGTTAAAGTTCAATGTGCTCCACTTTGGTGGCCTGAGTTTGGTTACCCGGGCATGGAACCACACCACTCATCTGTCAGCGGCCATGCTGGGGTGGTGG
The DNA here is from genome assembly GCF_041296235.1 of Equus asinus. Lineage (NCBI taxonomy): Eukaryota > Metazoa > Chordata > Mammalia > Perissodactyla > Equidae > Equus > Equus asinus. Next base: position 95,591,761 of record NC_091793.1, read on the forward strand.
CTCACATAAAAAAAGAGGAAGATTGACAATGGATATTAGCTCAGGGCAAATCTTCCTCAGAAAAAATATAAATAAATAAAAGGGAAGAGATGAGTAAGATCTGGGCTAGGTTAAATATATCAGGCTCTGTAGGGGATCAGATTTGAATTAGATTTTGAAAAAAGAAGAACATGTATATTTATAAATAAGTGGGGAGAATGGGAAAGGTGTTAATAAGACAAGCATTAGAGGTCCAAGTCATAGAAGTAAGAATTAGCAAGATGTGTGAAGTTAACGTATAGATTGAATTTATGAGAAGACTCAATTCAAGAGTATAAAAACTAAGACCTTAATTGAAAGCTACCCGGACAAAATTCTTTAATGAAATAGATCTTGGACTATGGATTACAAAAAGGAATATAATTCAACATCTAGTTAATTTTCTAGAGAAACTGGCGAAAAACTTTCTAAAGCATAATATTATCATTTATGTACAGGTTGAAATGAATGGTTTTCATATGTAATATAAATTGATATCTCTTAAAAATATCTCCTTGAAAGTATTTTTCCTGTTTTCAAAGTAAGCATCTTTCTTGTTTTATTGGATTGCTTCCTAACATCCCCAAATTTCATTTTCAAATAATATTGAGTGTAAGTAATGATATACAAATGATATTGAGTGTAAGTAACATATACAAAGACCTCATCACAAGCCTTTGAAAATAGCAAAATATTCCTTTCCTTTTAGTTGAATTGGTTACAACTAGTTATTCACTGATATAATAGATATTCTTTTATTGAGTATCAATTTTCATCTCATGTAATAGTAATGTTTTTTTCTTGTGTTCTAGGATCTGTGTGGGATATTTCACAAGACATCATGCCACATGTAGTAGCTCATTGTTTTTATTTCAATATTGTTATAGTAATATTAACATACCAGTACTCATTTTTAGTATAAATCATAAGATTCCAAGGCTTACCATCTTGTGAAGGCTCAGAAGCTAAGTAATGTTTTAGGTTTTTAAATAAAACATCAGCATTACTCTTACATCTATAAAAAAGTTTATGGTTTATCTAGTTTTTTACTGTTTTCAACTAGTATGGTGCTACACATGTATTATATAATTAATCCTTTTTTGTTGAATCACTTCTCATGCATGAATTTAAAATCTTCTGTGGAATAATTACCCTGATATTTTCTAGAACTATAAAAATTAAAAAATGCATGACTCAAACCTTCAAATTGCTCACAAGTTACTCACAGAAATAATGTGTAAGATCTATATTATAACATTACCAATGTCAAAACAGAGTTTGTACAAAATACTCTAGAATTGTGGGGAAGGCATGACCAAGTCTGCATGGTGAAGTCAGGGAGGACTTCATCAAATAGGTGCATTTGAACTGCTTTAAAGGACGTATAGGAACTTATCTGAAGGATAATGAAAGAAAGGGAATTTCGGATAGAGGTCCTCCCTGTGTAAAAGCTTGGAGACATTCACTGTCAGTCATGTGAGAGGATGATATTGCTGGCTTGAGGATGTGACAGTGATACAGGTTGACCAGTACTCCAGGTGCTAGATCAAGATGGGCATTGGTTGCCCTACTGTAGAGCTAAAGTTTGGTGCACTGAAAAAGGCTGGAGTAACAAGGAAGAGAGTTAGGGCATGCTCTTGGACTAGGTGGGAGGTGATGGATAACAAGGTAGAAGAAAGAGTAAAGCAGAACTAGATGTTAGACGCTTTTAAAAAGTCAGTTCAGTAGGGTTTAGTGAATGGTCAAATGTGGGGAAAGGTGAAGAGGAAGGAGAATGAAGGATGATTTTCAAGTCTGTCTTGGCTAACTGAGTATATAAAGGGTCCCCTGGGCAGGAGCAGCTGTTTTGGAGGAGATAATGAATTCAGTGTTAGTCATGTTTAAACTGAGGTAACTGTGGGAGATGCAGGGTAAGATAGCCAGAGGGTAGATGGATAGTCAGGTCCAACTCTGGTATTATCCATTTGGAAGCCATCACTTGGGAATGAATTGGATATTAGTTGTGCTTCAGAAGGTGAAGTGTCTATGATCAGTACAGGGAAAAGGAGCGGACATTCTGGGTTAACTGGTGACATGCGTTTAGTATAATGAGGAGGCAGGTATTACTAAACTCAATGTGTGCTGGACTAGTGTGTAATAAGGATGGATCATGGACCTGTAGGGTGAGGCCAAATTATGGAAGGAAGTAATAGAATAATTAAGAGCTGATGTGAATTTTTAATTCAAGAAACTTTTAGAAAAGGAACATGAGATCATGTGAAAAAGCTGTTTAAGGACAACTAATCAGGTATAGTGTGAAGGGGAAGACTTTATTACAGTCAAACTCGTGTGAGTTTTGGTTGCTGTGGTTAGAAGAGATAGGAGACGACCATAACCACCATGATATAGGAGACTAAGAAAAAGAATGAAATGGAAATTTGTTCAAATGACACACGATTGATAATTGTTACTGATTTGCCTACACTTAAGAAATGTTCTTTATTGTTACCATGCTCCTTCTTATCTTGCTTCCAATTAGCCATGTTTTCTAAGAAAATGTTCCTCTGTGACACTTGCTTGAGTCATCTTTCCATTTGGTCTTTTCCTTCTTGTTCTGCCTCACTCTCATCTTTTTCTGTTTGTTTTTGCTGACCTGCTGAGTAGGCAGACAGCTCTGGACGCAAGTGGTGTAGCTTCAAGAGCAGAGAAGAGAAAAGCACATCCTGCAGTTAGGATCTGGCTTTCTTGGCAGGCACAGAGGAGCAGGCTTTAAATTCTAGTGAAAACAACTGCCTTAGATCAAGGCAGCAGTTCTGACGTTCCTCTGAGTTTAGGAAAAAAAACAAGAAAAGCAATAGCAAAAAAGCAACTGAAAGTGAAGGAGCTCCAGATTTCACTTAGCTCTTCTGCTCACTGATAAAGACAGAGATCTAATACACTTTGACTGTCATTGCACTTTTGCCATTAAAGTCATTTTTTTCCCGTCTGGTAAATGTGGGGACAACATTGCAGAGCTATTGCTAGAACCATGATTGCCGTTTGTAGACAAAAGCAAGTTTTGTGCTGGGTCTGGCAGGCCATGTCCCTTTAGGTTTAGCACCTGCATGTTATGATGTGTTATTTATTCTCGTAACTGTTTTTTAGATTTTTTCTAATATCTGAGAAATTGCTCTGTTAGTCCACTATGAAAAAGTTCTGGGCAAGTTAAGCCCCGGGTCTTCTTAGGAATTGTCCTTGCCTAAGGACATTGTGCCAAAACATATTTGGCAGAATGTGTACCCCCTTGTTCTAATGTTTAAGTCCCAATCCCAGTACTTCAGGAGGTACCATTTTTTGTAAATAAGGTGTTTAAAGAGGTGATTAAGTTAAAATGAGGCTGTAAGGTTGGGCCCTAATCCAGCATGACTGGGGTCCTTATAAGAACAGGAAGGGAGACCAGGGATGCCCACATTGAGGATGCAGCAAGAAGTCTGCCATCTGCAAGCCAAGGAAATAGGCCTCAGGAGAAACCAAATCTGCCAGCCCCTTGATCTTGGACTTCTAGCCTCTAGAATTGTGAGAAGTACATTTCTGTTACTTAAGCCACCCACTCTATGGTATTTTGTTATGGCAGTTCTAACAAACTAATACACCATCCTTTCCAGTTTGTAAGTCTGTATTTTCCCTGAGTGAATTTTTGACAGCCTATAACTTATCTCTGCTGTGCTGAAAATATGAGGCCTCCTGATGATTTGATGAGCCTTTCTCCTACTCTAACTTGCTTTTACCCTTGTAATATTATACTAAAGCTAAGTGCTTTCTGTTCTCATTTTCTTGTTAGTGTGATGTGTTTCACTTAGTTGCATTTTTCATTTTTTCTAGACATTTTTAGTACATTTGCTACAACTGAAATGAGAATCTCAATAAATGAATAAATAATGATTTAGTGACGTCTGCTGTGTGCTTGAACTTTTATACATCTTCAAGAATGAAATTTTACAATAGAGAATAATACATCAGGGGTTTTCACAGATCTTATTAAATATGATGCTTTTTTTTAAAAAAGCCTATATCGGAAAGCAGGTTCTCTGATAAACATGAAGACTAGGTAGTTATGTAGTCGAGTATATGTTCTGGAGTTAGCAGACTGGTTGAAATCCTGGCTCAGCCCCTTGGAAGCTGGGTAACATTGAGCAAGATAATTAATTAAATTGAAGTATATAGGGATGTATTAAAGTATACTTTAGGATAAATTAAAGTAATAGGGATAATAATAGTGGTGCCCAACGCATAGCACTGTGATTAACACTGAGTAAGCTAATTAATAACACAGGACCTGGTTCATGGTAAATACTCCCTACATCTGAGCTATTATTATTATTTTCCTGAATTTTATTGCTTGCTGGTCTGAAAAATCATTTTGATTAGTATTGTTCCTATTGAACCTTATTGTGATGTTAATTTAAGGCAAGATTTCTACCCTTGGCCCTATTGACACTTTGGGCTAGATAATTCTTTGTCGTGAGGGCTATCCTGTGCGTTCAGAATGTTTAGCAGCATCTATGGACTCTGTCTACTAAACGCCATTAGCTAATGCCATGCCCCCCCCAATTATGACAACTAAAAAATGTCCTCAGACATTGCAAGATGTCGTCTGAAGGACAAACTTGTCTCCAGTTCAGAATCACTGGAAAATATTTGATTGACAAATAAAAATTGTTTGGGAAAATATTATACCTATCACCTGTTTCTTAAGTGAGCTAAACTGGTGCTTGATTTATTTTGAGTGTTAGTGTTGGGATTTTGTGTGATAATTTCTCTTTCAAAATCTAATTAAAGTAGGTCAGCTAAAATGTAACACGTAATTTCTTTTATTATGGCGTAAGGCCAAAATATCTTGGTATGTGTTTTTTTTCCCTAAAATAATAATGCATAAAGTGGAAAATATAGTTGACTTAAGAAATTGATCAGATACATTTTCATGAAGACCTCTGTTTAGATAAAACAAGTTACATCTGCATTTTAGAGCTAACTCAAATGCTATCAGCAATGGAAGTAATTACTGTCTGATATTTCTCATATACTGTAGAGCACTTTGACTAAAGTAGCATTGGGGTTAGGATAGAGAAATTTAAATATTCATCGAAGTGTGCTGCCATATTTCATGGTTAAATGTGTAGAAAGATGAAGTAGGTGGTAAATTTTAAAGTGTACCATAGAGATACTGTTTTCCTAGAGAAATAAAATACACTGCGGTCAAATGCATGTGGATGTATAACATCCTTCTAAATTAGAGTATTGAGTGAAGATTATAGGGGTTCAAGAACCCAATAGAAAGTTTAAAAAAATTTCACTATATTTGTGTAAATCCCAAAGTATAATGATACATCAGATCTTCTCTCTGACATCTCTTTGGGATCAATCAAAATGATTAGCACCTATCGGTTGCCATCCATTACTCCTTTGCTGCTTGGAAGTTGGGGTGCTTCATTACTGATATACTGGTCCGTGGAATAGGATAAAATTACATATTTAAAGGTTATATATATACATATAATCATACTATAGTGTAGAAGTCAAGAGTCATATGTATAAAATGGATCCAGAAATCAGATTCACTAGATATAATAAGAGATAACTATGTTTATTCATTTAAAAATTACAATTATATTAACTTTAAGAGCCTAATGGAGTTTTTCACATATTTAATAATTACTATAACAAGTTTTCAGGCTAAGAGTAGGTTTTATATAACCCTTTACTGGCAAGGTGACAATCTGGAAAAGAATGGGTTGCCTCTTTATTGCTTATTCAGTGTGTAAGAAAGGGGTTTTTTTTGGTTACCACTTTAAAAATGCTATCCTACGGTTTTTGTCATTCTGAGAATTTTTAAAATTATTTCTCTTGTTTTCGTTTTATTGGATACCTTTTCTCTTTGACCAGTACCAGCAAGTTTTTCCGAAATGTGAATATAGCTCTATCTAAACATATCTTCTTTCCTCAGTTATATTAAATGTTTATTATTGATTTAGGTAATTTCTTTTTTTTTTTTAAGGAGATTAGCCCTGAGCTAACATCCAACATCAATCCTCCTCTTTTTTGCTGAGGAATATTAGCCCTAGCTAACATTTATGGCCATCTTCCTTTACTTTATATATGGAGCACCTGCCACAGCATGGCTTGATATGTGGTGCATAAGTCCGCGCCCAGGATCTGAACTGGTGAACCCTGGCTGCTGAAGTGGAGCGGTGACCTTAACCCCTATACCACTGGGCCGGCCCCTGATTTGGCTAATTTTTTGGTCAATATGTTATTTTAAATATACCATCTAAAAATTAGGTGCAAAATTTTTGTCAATCCCACTTCCTTTCTCCTTTATTCTTTGTCTTACAGAGTCATTATTGAAATCAAGAATAGAGAGAAAGATAAGCAAGGGATTTAAAATGTAATAGTAATTGACATTTGTATAATTTTCCGATACATGACTTTTAAAAAAATTCATGAGAGTAGGATGATGCAGGTGTAATTACTACTGGTGGAAAAAAGTGAGCCTGTGGGTGGAAAAGGACTCGGTAGGTGGAGCAGTAGGTGAGAGGAGAGGTACTTGATCGTAGTTCCTCTGGCTCCAGAGCCAGTACTCTTGTGCTCCATCACAGTGTCTGCTGTAGACTTTTCTCACATTTGTTGCTGAGAAAATGAACTTGGATTCCTTATTATGGTGTGTAGTTCCTCTTGGCAGAGTCTTCAAAAGTCTGATAAGGACACCCAAAAGTTTTTGGGGAATAATAAAGCACCACTCCCCACGTTTTTATTTTGTAATTTTATGAAACCTTGAGGATCTCTCCTTCTGATGCTGAAAGACACAGCAGCCAATTTAGGAGGGAAATAATATTGAAATATAAATCCACATTTTAACAGATAAGTATCATATATGGTGGAGTGCTCTAAGAGGGAATATGTGAATAGATTGCTGCTTTCTTTTTGAAGCTTAATAATATTAGGGGCTATATATGAACATATAAATATATATACTATATATGACATACATGATATTATAATAAATGGGATGTGTATTATATATGATATAGAGAGATGTATAGTTTATATACTATAAATATAGGAGAGAGAAAAGCAAGTTGTTTTTCTTCATGAGAACAAGCATAGTGAAATATTTTAATACTTAATATTTTTGTTACTGCCTTTTCCTTCACACTTATCATCTTCAAAATCAATTTTCACTTTGAAATATTCTGTTCTTATACCGTACTATGCTAGAAAGTACCTGAATGCGTCGTTGAAAAGTTTAAAAGGAATCACATGTTGCTTGTTTCAGTTACCAAGGCTGAGTATTTTATGTCTGCTTTGTAGCACACACACAATATTTGACCATCCCGCCAAGGACATAGGCCATTATAAACCCCGGAATAGAATGTCTTCTCGGAAACTTTGGGAGCATTGTGTCAGACTGAGGGGTGGCGCTCTGATGAGAGCCAGCAGTAGTCCTGACTCTCAGTAACAATATCCGTCCTATCATCGCATGAATCAGACATTGTCTGAGTGGAAATCAGGACATAATGCCAAGGAGACATCAAATGTGCAGAATGTTCTGTTCTGTAGATCTGTTAAAATTGTTAAATTTCACTCCTGCTTAAATCTCAATTACTAGAAGAAGCAAGTGGTGAAAAATTATCTCATTCACTTTTGAAGTTGAAACCTTTACCAATTAATTATTAAATAGGGTTTGAATCAAGTTAAATAATCTATTTCATTTAGATTTTTCCTTCTAAAAAGAGTGTACATATTCATTGGTCCAATTATATTAGATGGATGGATGTTATTAAGGTGTATAGATATAAGATACTTTCCTTTCTAGATAACCATATTAGACATCCCACTCTAGTATGTGGCCTTTATCCTATTTATGTGTAAACCATGTGATTCTCCTATTTAGTAAAACATTTCATTCACTGTACTGTGCTATCCTAATTCTAAACTTTCAAAAGTCTATTTAGAAATAATTTTCATTTGTGAAACACCATGTATTTCTCAGTGGTCACAGTTTTTGGCAAAATCAAAGTTAGGATGCAAGAGAAAATAGTTTGAATATTTATTCTTTCGACTTGCTCTCATGGTTATACTAGTACTTCTCTACCATTCTGCCTCCCCAAACCCAGCCTGACTGCTTGAAAATCTTCATTAACAGTCATTGCCTCTTGAACAAAGTCCGAATTCCTGAGGCTCTGGAATTTAACCTCCAGGAGGGCAGACGCTTTTTCTGTCTTGTTTGTGGCTAATATTTTCAGTGCTTGCTGTTGTCCATGTCTTATTGTAGGACTCAGGAAATATTTGGGAAAGAAGAAATGTCATAGCAGGGCACTGCCTTATCTGACCTCAGTCTGCTTTCCGTAGGTTATCTCCTGTAGCTTGTCTCCACATAGTCTATGTTTTAACCGAGTAAGCTTATTTTTCTATTCCCTGCATATACCTCTACCTTCTCCATGCATTTTATATGCTTTCTCTCCTCCTTAAAATGGCTTGCCCTCATATCTGCATGCTCCATTTTGCCTATCATTGTAAGAACCACCAGTTCAAGTGTATATTGTTCCTGTGGTTTCTGTAATCTTCTCATTTAGATTTTCTTTTTTGGTCATCTAAAAACTCCCTCAGCATTTTATTTGCATTTCTTTTATTAAACTTCTTTTTCCTTTTGAATCGCAGTTGCCGAATATAACTTTTCTCGCCTCCTTGAGGTTAGTGAGTGGAAGAGATAGGTGAGTGTCTTAACTCTTCTTTCTTCCACAGTACCCAGCACAGGACCGTCAGTGTGCTGGTGCTCAATAAATGATTGTTGAATGAGGGGACACACGGTTCCTTTGTTCGCACTTAACTACAGAATGGGTTACTATTTCGGTTGTCACTTTTCCCTCTAGAATCTTAAAAACTTCCCACAACTCCTGTGAGTCATCCTCCTAGATATCTTGAAAACTTCCCACAACTCATGTGATTCGTTAGGAATTCAACAGAACTGGCTTTTAAAGACAGCTGAAGAATAACTTTTGATTTGAGATACATAACAAAATTGAACGTTGAGTTAGGAGGAGAATCCTGACTTCTATGCCTGGCTTCCTACAGACTGGTTGAATAAATTGGCCTTAGAGTCAGTGATCCAAAATAACTAACATCATTTGCCAAAAACACCTAATATGGTGTAGGGCTACAATAAGCGCTTAATAAATGATCCTTTTTTTCCATTTCCTATTTTTATTTCCCTTCATTTTGCTCTTTTCCTTTCCTTTCCCATCCTGTCCTCTCCTTTAAAAATAGTAATCTTCTTGGGGCTGGTCCCGTGGCTGAGTGGTTAGGTTCGCACTTTCTGCTGCAGGCGGCCCAGTGTTTCGTCGGTTCGAATCCTGGGTGTGGACATGGCACTGCTCATCAGGCCACACTGAGGCAGCGTCCCACATGCCATAACTAGAAGGACCCACAACTAAGAATATACAACTGTGTACCGGGGGGCTTTGGGGAGAAAAAGGAAAAAAATAAAATCTTTAAAAAAAAAAATAGTAATTTTTTTAAATAAACTTAAGTCCTTTTAAACTTTTAAGTCCTTTTAAAACTTTTATGACCCAGATTTTATATTATATCAATTCAGCCTTTTTCTTCTAGTGCCTTTGGTTTCCCATATGCAAAAACTGGAGAAAATTCTATTTGATTTATACTGAAAAGCAGGCTAATGAAACAATAGTACCTTAAGCTTCTAGGATGGTGAAGTATATAAAAAGAAGTATTTTAAAAAACATTATTGGGGGGCTGGCCTGGCAATATAGCAGTAAAGGTCATGTGCTCCACTTCAGCAATCCAGGGTTCACTGGTTTGGATCCCAGGCATAGACCTACACACCACTTATCAAGTCATACTGTGACAGGCACCCCAGATATAAAGTAGAGGGAGATGGGCAGAGATGTTAGTTCAGGGCCAATTTTCTTCAGCAAAAAGAGGAGGATTGGTGGTGGATGTTAGCTCAGGGCAAAAAGCTTTATTGGTTAGTAATATCTAGATATGCTGCTAGCATCTACCTCCTAAATACCCTTTAGAGTGAATTGCTTAAATAGAGAGGCCAGATATAGATGCACACATTCAATTGATTTTCAAAAACGGTGCAAAGGCAATTCAGTGGAGAAAGGATAACCTTTTAAAAAAATAATGTTAAAACAATTGGACATCCATATGTGGAATAAGTAAACATTAATCCATATTTTGCACCATATACAAAAATTAACTGAAAAATGGGTCACAGACTATGTGTAAAACCTAAAATTATAAAACTTTTTTTTTGTGTGTGAGAAAGATTGGCCCTGAGCTAACATCTGTTGTCAATCTTCCTCTTTTTTCTTTTTCTTGAGGAAGATTGTTGCTGAGCTAACATCTGTGCCAATCTTCCTCTATTTTATGTGGGATACCACCACAGCATGGCTTCATGAGCAATGCTGGATCTGTGCCTGGGATCCAAACCTGTGAACCCTGGGCCGCCAAAGCAGGCACAAACTTAACTGCTGCACCACTGGGCTGGCCCCTAAAACTATAAAACTTTTAAAAGAAAAACATAGTAGAAAATTTCTGTGACCTTGCATTAGGCAAAGATTTCCTAAATACCACTCCAAGCACAGCCTGTAAAATAAAACTACCAATAAATTGACCTTCATCAAAATAAAAACATCTGCTCTTCAAAAGACACTCTTAAGAGAATGAAAATACAGTCAACCTACTTATAGAGAGAAATTGGGAGAAGATAATTCCAAAGCATATACCTGATAAGATTCTTTTATCTGGATAATATAAAGAATTCTCAAAACAATAATTAAAAAACCCAAAAAACCCAATTATTAAAAGGGAAACATATTTGAATAGATATTCAGCAATGAAGGTATACAACAAGTAATCACATGAAAATTTACTCAACATCTTTAGTCATTAGGGAAACGCAGATTAAAACTACATTGTGATGCCACCATATACCTATTAAAATGGTTAACAACAACAACAACAACAACAAAATCTATAATATCATGTGCTGGTGGTGATATAGAGCAACATGGACTCTTTTGAATGTGTACACTGCTAGTGGGAATGCAAAATGATATAGTCACTTAGGAAAACTGTTTGACTGTTTCTTGTAAGGTCAACTTACAATTAATTACTTCACAACCCAGCAATTCCATTGCTAAGTATTTACCCAAGGGAAGTGAAAACTTATGGTTATCCAAACACCTGTATGCAAATACTCATAACAACTCTGTTCATAATCACTGCAAACAACCCAAGTGCCTTCAACTGGTGACTGGATAAACAAACTGGTACATCCATACGATGCAATACTTCTCAGCAATTGAAATGAACTAGCTACTGATAAATGCAACGACATGGATAAATCTCAAATCCATTATGCTAAGTGAGAAAAACTAGACTCAAAGGGCTATAAGCTGTATGATTCTTTCTGTATGACATTCTGGAAAAAACATAATTATAGAGACAGAAAGATCAATGGTTGCTAAGGAAAGGGTATAAACGATGAAGTATTTCTACAGAAGGGCGCAAGGGAATCTTGTGGGGTGAAGGAGCTGTTTTATGTCTTGATTGTGGTGTTAGTTACACAGCTGTATGTGTTTTCCAGAACTAATAGAACTATACATCAAAAAGGGTGAATTTGGGGTGATGGAACTATTTTATGTCTTGATTTTGGTGGTGGTTACGTGGCTGTAATTTGTGAAACTATACATCAAGAAGAGTGAATTTTACTGAATATAATTATACTTTTAAAAAAGAATTAATTGTTTCATCTTCATTGGGAGAAGGCTATCACTTCTGGTTACCTTGGGATCAAAATTACATGAATCAAGGTTAAGTAAACTCTGGTTTAAATAGAAGATTGGAGGGTAAGGACTGGTGTTGGGATAACTGATGCCATATCTGGATCCTATTGTGGATAACTCTACCTCTACTAAAATACCTGAGAGGTAAGGGATTATTAGGGGGTGAGTGTTTCTGGCTTCATGCAAAGGGTGAGTGGGCAAAGGAACTCTGGCTGGAGGAGCTTGCAGGAGGTACATTGGCTTTGGCTCATCAAAATGACAATTTCTCATAGATTTTGTGGCTTCCTTAGTGAAGACAGGAGTCAAGTCTTGCGTAGATTCTTTGTTTTACACTCAGATTCAGGCAAAGAAATATCATTGTTTCTTATTCTCACAGTCAAGTGCATGTGAATACATATGAAGAAGAAAGGAAGAGAAAGTTTATTTCTTAAGAGAAAAGATCTCTTCTATCATCATATTGCCTCATAGGCTGAATCACTCAGTGATGCTGCTTAATTCAAATTGTTTTTATTTGAAACCTAGAGAATTTAACTATTGTGACAAACAATTGAAGCAAGTTTTACAATTAAGGGAAACTGAGGTATGTCCAGAAAGGTTACACAATTTGCTTGTGGTTGCATAGCTAGTTAGTTGCCAGGTCAGCCCTTTACCTCAGGAAGCTTAATGATTAAGAGTTTAGACTTAAGAGTTTGCCCATATCAAGTTCACATTCTTCTTCCCTTCCCTACAGGACTATATCCTTGAGCAAAGTACTTGCCTTCTTTGTACTGTAGTTTCTCAAAATAGTTGTAGCGATAGTTCTCCCATAGAATCGTTATGAAATAACGCGTGTAAATAACAGTGCTTAGCACATAATAAGTACTCAATAATTTTAGCTTGTTCTGTTTAAAACAAGTTCTCTTTCTGCAGGACTGTCTGCCTCCCTGGCTGAGACAGGTATCATTTATAAAATTGAGTTCTTTTTGAATTAGGGCATTTAGATCCTGTGGCAGACAGTGGAATGGATGTTTATAGATATTAGAATATTTGTAAAAAAGTTTAGGTAATTTGTGGCTTTGTGGCTTAGGTTTTAAAGGAATAGGGTGTGAAGGAACCTATAGTTTGAATCTGGGCTGACAATGGATGAAAAGCCAATGTCGAGAGTCATTTTTGAGGTAAATGCTCTTTTTTGGTTCATTTTTCTGACTTTCCTTTTCTTATAAAAAATGAGAATACATCTATCCTACTATGTTTTGGATGATGATAAACACATGTAACAGAACGAGTAGATTTTCCTGTTATTGTACCTACAGGTAAACATCTAGTTCTCGACACTTCTCTTTTTGTCTTTTTCCTTTTATCACTTTCTGCCTGAGGACCTCTGATTTTTTATTTTTCCTTTATTTTATATTCACCATATTTTATCCTTTGCTTTTATTCTTTGCATATGAATACAATGCATTGTTTTTGCATGGAACTTTTTTTGACAAATACATTCACTTTTAATATTTTATTTTTTGAATCTATATTATACTGGTGGGAAGTTTTCCATGTATGATTCTTTCTTTTTTTTTTTAAAGATTGGCACCTGGGCTAACAACTGTTGCCAATCTTTTTTTTTTTCTTCTGCTTTTATCTCCCCAACCCCCCGTACACAGTTGTATATCTTAGTTGCACGTGCTTCTAGTTGTGGGATGTGGGACGCCGCCTCAACGTGGCCTGACGAGCAGTGCCATGTCTGTGCCCAGGATCCAAACCCTGGGCCGCTGCAGCGGAGCACGCAAACTTAACCACTCAGCCACGGAGCCGGCCCCTGATTCTTTCTTTTTCACGCTACAGGTTCGATTCTTTTTCTTGGTCCCCTTTTTTGTGCTTTTTCATCCTCCAAATGTTTTCTATGCTACTTTTTCCTTATTTTTTTCCAGAATGCTTTCTGAACAAGTGTGTTGTGAATTTCAAATAATCCATTTTTATTTTCGTGCTTTAAAGTGACATTCTCTGCTTCTGCTCCCATCCATGTGAAGAATAAAGGTGGAAGAGTGACAAAAGGAACACAGACTCCACTATCAAAGTTACTGCCAATTGATTGCTTATTCCAGTACTTAAGAGATTTATTTATGAAATAGTTTGCATTTCATTTAAAAAGCCAAAGTTAAATAGAAAAATATTCTTATTTTTGTTTTTTAAAATTAAGATATAAAGCATGTGTGCAAGCATATGCATAATCCCTCAGAAATTATCTTTTTGTGTGCAAGTGTTCATAAAGGTGATTTCCCCCTTTCTTTACTGACTCCCTTCTTGGCAGACAGGGGTGTAGGTGCCTTATTCTTTCCTTTATAACTCCTCTTGAGGAATGCATGCTAGTAGCCAACAGAGCAACTTCTATGTAGGAGGGAAAAAAAAAAAACCCGATCAAGTTGACAAGAAAATTATTGGTAGAAGTTTCTTCACAGAGAGCCTCATGAAGTGAAAACTATATCCATAATAAAATATCGCAGAAATCAGAAATTATAAGCACGTCTTAAAATGGTCTTTAAATGTTCTGTATGATTTCAGTGGGCTGCATGACATGTTCAGTGTCTAATTATATTGGTAAAATATGTGTGGAACATAATTTTATTCAAGTAAAAGAATTCCTGTTGTCACCCTTTGCATCCCTATGACAAATTGCTCTCCTTAGGCAAAGTTATGTGGAGGTTTGATCAAGGACCTAGACTCTGTGGTTCACTGAATCTCACATAATTATTTCTCTACTCATATGATTTCCCTTACAAGGAGAAATATTTTATAAGTAAATGAAAATAATGTTTTATTTTGCTACATTGCTTATGTAGATACAGATATCACTTCGAAGCAGCAGGTCTCCCTATGAGAAGGCAGGATAATACCTTTGATGGGTTTATCCACAGCAGGGGTCCTTCCTCTTAACCCATGTTTTCAAATATGTAGCTCTTCTTTTTCCTTAAAGATTGGCCCTGAGCTAACATCTGTTGCCAATCTTCTTTTTTTTTCCTTCTTCCTCCGAAGTGCCCCAGTATGTAGTTGTATATTCTAGTTGTAGGTCCTTCTGGTTCTGCTATGTGGGATGCTGCCTCAGCATGGCTTGATGAGTGGTGCTAGGACCGCCCCCAGGATCCGAACCTGCGAAACCCTGGGCCACCAGAGTGGAGTGCAGGAACTTAATCACTCAGCCACGGGGCTGCCCTTTCTTCTTTTTTTTTTTTTTTTAAGATTTTATTTTGTCCTTTTTTCTCCCCAAAGCTCCCCAGTACATAGTTGTATATTCTTAGTTGTGGGTCCTTCTAGTTGTGGCATGTGGGAAGCCACCTCAGCATGCCCTGATGAGAGGTGCCATGTCCACACCCAGGATTCGAACCCACAAAACCCTGGGCCACTGCAGCAGAGCAGGCAAACTTAACCATTTGGCCACGGGTCTGGCCCCCGCCCCTTTCTTTTTGATTGAACCAGTACTATTCATGGAATTACAATTGTATATGGATTGAAGTGAACATGATGCCTTTTTTGTGAGAGTATGATCAGTCCATTAGTCATCTAGCATTTATTATCTGACCACAGCAGTCACAAAAATTTAAACATATCCCTTCCTCTGCAACATGTATATGTATTCAGAGGCAAAACAAATATATAATCATTAAAACAGAGATAAGCACATAATTATAAGATTGCGCTGAGTTTCAGCTATAAGAATGGGAGTGACTAAGTGGAGGAAGGATCCTGGAGGTGCACTTTTAGAGAAGCAGGCTCAACGGATAGGAAGAGGGAAGCTGTTGCATGCAATTAGAGTAGTCTGAGTAGACTAGAAGAGGTTCACTTTTAAAAATCAGGAGCTAACTACAGAGACAGCACAAAGACAAGCTAGCATTCGTAGTCACAAACGTTCTCTTGCTAAATTTCCACAGTTGCAGATCCATTCTCATTAGGAATATTACATTTTCAAGTAGGGTTTTTAGAAGCTTGTGTAACCTAACCAGGACAAAGGCAATAGGGTATGATGTAATGGTCATTCCCCAGCTTTAATGCCTAATATAGCTGTCTACTGCGGCAAGGATTGGCTATACCCTAAGGCAAAGGAGATTAACTGAAATCTAAATTTTATTGTTAAATAAACCAATAGCAAGTTTTATCTTTGTAATTATAGTTTTGTGATAGGCTGTTCTTTATGTCAGAATTACTGATCCCCCATAAAGATAAAAGCTTAGGTAAGAAAAATGTGTTAAGCCAATTTTGTCCTGTTTCTTAGAGCTGTGCATCTTTTTATTTTGCCAAGTTGACGAGAAAAAACAGTGAGTTCCTTTTCTGGATAAAAGATAACTGGAAAACATGTTGGCCAAAAATCAATATAATTCTGTTGCGTTCGACATTCTCCAAATATGCCCTCCAGTTTGTAAAAAAAAAAGATTCCCAAGCTGATAATGCATTTTATTTGCTGAATAAATTTAAGGATTACTGGACAGCTAGGTTTATACTATTCATCTTAGAAATATCTTAGTAGCATGCTTACATTTTTAATCTAAGGCAAAATATTGATCAGCCTATCCTAGGATATAGTTAATACATTAGTTGATCAATTTAACTGTCCTGATAGCTTTAGATTCATAGATCAAGTGCTTTTTATAGAACTTTAAAAACCCTTGAGTTTTTGTTTTTTGTACTTGAATTAATTTTCAATCTTTCTTCTTTGTTTCTGTTTTTTTTGGTGAGACAGATTGGCCCTGAGCTAACATTTGTTGCCAATCTTCCTCTTTTTACTTGAGAAAGACTATCACTGAACTAATGTCTGTGCCAGTCTTCCTCTATTTTGTTATGTGGGACACCGCCATAGCATGGCTTGATGAGCAGTGCGTAGGTCCGTGCCTGGGATCCAAAGCTGCTAGCTCCAGGCTGCCGAAGCAGAGCATGGGAACTTAACCACTAAGCCACCAGTCTGGCCCCATAGTCTTTCTTCTGATTGTACTTAAAGTTATTGATTGTAGAGCCATCAATAAATAAACGGGAATTTGAAATCAAACTTATAGCTGATATTGATAATAAGAACTGCTCAAATTTTAGTTAAGCTCTTAAATGTCTTTGCTTAAAACACTATGACTTAGGTTCCCTGAATTTGTTGCAAACTCTAATAAAGTGCTCTATCGATGATAAAGAATATCAAAACAATAAAAGTCTTAGCACATTTATATGGCATTTTGAAAATAATGACCTGCATTTAGTAGAACTTTTACATTAGAAAAATTGAGGAATAATATTAACTCCTTTTAGTCTTAGGTTGAGTTTTGATGACTGAAGAATTTTTACTATTGGGTTTTTTTAAATCTGACTACATACAACTGAAGAAAACAAAGAAAAAGACAGGAAGGAAACTTAATTCTTTTTTAAAAATTTTGAAACAACTATACATTGACAGGTTGCAAAAAAATGTGTAGAGAGGTTCTGTACACTTTCTTATTCCCTTTTTTCTCCTTTTTATTCATTAAGTATTTATTCAGTACTGACTTTTAAGTGCTGAAGAAACTAAGTTGAGTACAATAGACATTGCCCTCAAAAATTGCATGATGAATTGTGGAATAAAGACACATTAACAGATAACCCCAATTGAATACATTGAGTGCTATGATGGAGCAAAGAGAAATAGGACCACATAATCCAGCTTCAGAGCTGAGATGGCAATGGAGAGCGGAGATAAGAGGAAGCAATGATAAGAGAAATATTTACCTTGGGGTATGTTTGAAATATATGAACAGAAATATTTGAGTAGGATTTAGTCAGCAATTAGAAATTCATTTCTTTGTGATAAAATTACATCATATTATGATTTCAGTATCATTTACACTGTGTGGTTCATCTACAGAATAAATGTTTCTTAGGGAAGAAAAGTACTTTTAGAGTACCCCAAAATTCTGGAGTCATTCAATACATATTTGTTGAATGGTTTAATTCATCCATTCAACAAATAATTATCGAGCACTTAGTGCCAGACATTGCACTTGAGTCACAGGAGGCCATAAGTAATAAATGTAACACATAAATGATATAGAAAGTTATAAGGCAATGACTTGTGGAACAAAGAAAAAAAAATAGAAAATAAAAGGGATAGCAGGTGATGGGATGAGAGATATCTTACAAATATTAAGTAAGAGGTCTAGGTAGGCCTCATGGAAAAGGTGACATTGAGTAAATATAAATTTTGTCCTGTGGATATTTGGGAGTTGAACATTCTAGGCAGTGAGAACAGCCCATGTACAGATTTAAGGTGGCATCATGCCCACTGTATTTGAGGACCAGCAAGAAGGCCATTTGGCTGAAGATGAGGGAAAGTGTTGGCAATTAGTAGGCAATGAGTTTAGAGAGGTAATGAGGGCAAGATCACATGGGGCCTTTTAAGCAGTTGTAGACTTTGGATTTTACTTTGAGTGAAAAGAAGAGCCATTATAGAGTTTTGAGGAGAAGTGTGACGTAGTCTGTCTTACTTTTAAAGGGATTATTTTAGTCACTGTGTTAAGAAGAGACTTTCATATAGGCCATATAGAAGCAATAATACCGATTGGAAGGCTGTTATAGTAAAATAGGTCAGAGGAGAAGGTGGTTCAGACTAGGATGGAGCAGTGGAGAAGATGATAAGTGGTCAGATATTACATTTTGAAGTCAGAACCAATAGTTTTTGCTGATGGATAGGATTTGAGGTATGAGACAAAGATAAGAATCAAGGATGACTACAAGGTTTTTTGAGACTGAGCAACTGGAATGATGGAGTTACCATAAACTGAATGAAAGAAAATGTTTGTCCCCTTTTACCTAACCTGCTGATATTGACATTCAGTGGTAGAATTCAGGTGGATTTGGTTATAGAATATAAACAGAATATTTTGAGAAAAGTGGAGGGAAGGTAAGGAAAAAATAGGAAAACAGCAGGCTTTTGTATTTAAGCTGCTTTTAGCTACTTTAACCCTTTCTTTCCCTTGAATGGTCTTTAGGATCTTGACTACGGCTGCAAGGAGAGTGATAAAAATTAAGTGATAGTAATCTACAATATAAAGACTTGATCAGAAATGGCACATACTTATATTATTTTGAAGGCATTGCTCCTGTTCTCTGTACAAAAATATTTAATTCCTACTAAATTGTATATGCACCATTATGTTAAGCTACTCTGTCGAAATCTTTTGAGAAAAAGTGATGGTTTCTTAACACAATTAAATTAGTTTCATCCATTTTTCATCTGTGAAACAGTCCATGTAGATATTTCAAAATGATTAATTTTTCATACTAATTCACTGCTTCTACTAATAGTTACAATTTTTGTAATATGCAGTTCAAAATATCTTCAGTAGTTAAATACCTTACATTTCTCATAGTTTTTTTTTCCCCATTAGCTTTATGCACCAGACGAGATCCCTTCAAGAAAGAGATTGTGTACTCTAAGAGTTACTGAGGAAGACTCATAGGGAATATTTACAAAAGCGTGGGCAGGATTAAAGGAAACCAACAAGGGCTGGTGAAGCTTGGGGTGTGGGCTCACAAGACTCAGGTTGCTGTTACACGCCCTAAGCAAGGGGAAGGGGCAGTTTTGCTGGTACTTGGAGATAGGGTTGTACCTTTAGGTATGGTTGTATCTGTACAAGAGGGCCACACAAAAGAAACAGTGGACTTTGGTAGAGGAACAAAGCCAGCTTGCTGTGACTTGTTCCACCCATGCGGATCCTGTTTGCATTTCTTATTGGCTAATATAAGGTACTCATATGAGAGTACCTTAGGAAAAGGGAGCCAATTAAGGCAGTCCCTAAATGTCAGCCTCCAGGGGGACTTAGCAAACTGCAGAGAGCCAGAGAACAGATTTGGAGGAACAAGTAGAGAAATCCAGCCAACATGAAATTATATTTTGTAAGGGAAGAATTGATTTATATTGAGATCCACAAAGATTTGAAATGTTGTGAGCCAATACCCTTCATTATGCTCCCAAATTGATAAATTTTGCAAATAATTTCTTCTTAGTTTATATGTATTTTTTTGAATCTTTATAGAAACTATTTTCAAACTTACAGAAAAATGGTAAAAATAAGAATATTACAAGGAACACCCAAATATCCTTTTACCATATTTACCTATTGTTAACATTTTACTCCATTTGTTTTACCATATGCCCTGCATCCTTTTCTCTCTTTAATATATTTTATATTGTTCTATTCTAAGAGCATGGCTGGCCAGGAGGGCCTGGGCCATTGGCTACAGCTCCCTTCAGAGACTGCAATGCACTGGCTGCACCAAGTCTGGTGTGGGGATGGTAGACTTCCCCCAGGAGGCCTGCCAGGTAAAGCCTTTGTAATGGGGCTCAAAGATCACACACAGGACTTTAGCCTGGAGCCAGACTCTTCAAAACTTCATCATGAATTATGATCCCATGCATATTATTTTTCTACCTGTGTTCCAACTTTGTTTTAGTCTTATTATAAAAGTAAACACATGGAATGCTCCCCATCAGTCCTTTTGCAAAGTTTTTCCAGTTCTCTCCTGGTTGGGTAAAGCTCATTCTCTAGTAGACTTCTCAGGAAGAGTAGATGTGCACAGTAATCCCTTGCACATCAAATCTGTTTTTCTGTAGCCTTGATACTTGAAAAAGGGTTTGACTGAATGTAATGTGTTTGGCTCACATTTTTATTTTTAACTTTCTTGAAAATGCCACTCTGCCTTGCTTTGTATTTGTTTTTGAGAAGTCTGATGACATTCCAATTCTCTTACGTTTGCATCTCTTTGCCTGAAGGTCCTGAGAACTTTATCTTTAAACTTTAATAGCTTGCTAGGGATGTGCCAGAGTTTATTGTTATGGAGCAATTGAAAGCTGTGCTATGTCATTATGTGGAATCAGGTCTTCTTATCTTTTTGGACTATTTTCCTTTTTATAGTTGTAAATATTGAAATATTAATTTTCTTTCATTCTTTTGGTTTTCTTTTTTATGGACTACAATTATACATGTCTTGGACTATCTTTGCGTCTCTTCCAATTCAAGCACTTTCTGTCTGGCCCTTTTAAAAAGTTAAAAAAGGGGGTCTGCCCCATGGCACTGTGGTTAAGTTCACACTTTGCTCTTCAGTGGGCTGAGGTTCACCGGTTCTGATCCCAGGTGCAGAAATGGCACCACTTGGCAAGCCATGCTGTGGTAGGCATCCCACATATAAAGCAGAGGAAGATGGGTATGGATCTTAGCCCAGGGCCAGTCTTCCTCAGCGAAAAGAGGAGGATTGGCAGCAGATGTTAGCTCAGGGCTAATCTTGTTCTTATTAAAAAAAAAAAAGTTAAAAGGGCCATTCATTTCGCATTCATGTGATCTGACTTTTTCTGATGTTATTCATTTTATGAACAGGATTCCTAGTTGAAGAGTAGTCTTTTCTGTCATTTTTTCTCTTTTCTGTTCAATTTTTTAAAGAATGCTGTCATTGATGGTGGTGTGGAGAAGAAGAGTTGGTGTGATTTTTTATGTTTTCTGTAGGAAACATAATTTTTCCTTCTTATTTCCTTATTTTTCTTCACTACTTCATTTCAACCTCTTATCTATATATTTCATTCTTTCCAGGAAGCAATGCTTCTTCAAGGCTGCCACTTCTGCTCCTGCACCCTTATGAAATCCTTCTCTGTAACTAATATCGTGACCACCAAGTTTTGACCTACATTTATTATTTTGGAATTTAATGCTGCAGTTTGTTTACTTGAGAGTGGTTTGGTCTGTGTTTTCATCCTCTCCTTCCCTCACTTTTTTTTTCTTTTTGGTGAGGAAGATTGGCCCTGAGCTAACATCTGTTGCCAATCTTCCTCATTTACTAGAGGAAGATTGTGGCTGAGCTAACATCTGTGCCAATCTTCCTCTATTTTTTATGTGGAATGCCACCACAGCATGGCTTGACGAGCCAAGCTAAGTCCATGCCTGGGATCTAAACCTGCAAACCCTGGGCCATGGAAGTAGAGTGGGCAAACTTAACCATTACACCACCAGGCTGACCTCCCCTCACTTTTTTAATAGAATGTCTTATGCTTTTTCTCTTTCACTTTCCATACTCACTGGCTTGTAATATCAGATGACTGGTAGACAGTCTGCTGGAATTTTCTTTTTCTCTTTTTTAAAGGTTGTAGTGTTCTCTGTCTCCTAGTGATGTTGAAGTCATGGGTTATTTTGGGATTGATTTGCCATTATTGTTGATTTTATGTTTTATTTGGAATTGTGTGGGGGAGATTCAGAGTCAGTTGGCCACCATTATTCTCCAAACCCAGTGATCTTCATTTATTTTTATTTTAAACAAGACTGACAACAGTAGCAAAGTTCAAAAAATTTAAAGTTAGTTTAAATAATCACATAAAGTTTTATTCTTATAAGTACTGATTATGAAATGAGAGGTTTCGTTTCAAAAGAAAGAGTGTTTTTTGCAATATATAGTCTATAAAAGAGCAATATATGAAGTTTTTCATTAGCATAAGACAATTAAGTGACAACAAGCATCCCTTTCTAGACTTTTGATATTTTGATGTCATTAAGATGTGACATAAGCTAATCTGCTGTTTAGTAGTGATGTAGTTAACCATAAAAACATTAAGAAAAATGCTTAGTAACCAGTATGTATTTGCACATTTCTGAGAAAAAGGTAAATATTCTAATTTATCTCTATTTTTTCTGAAAGAGATGACATATTTACTGTTTTGACTAAATTGACAGGGCAATTTAGTCATTCTACCAGTTTGATAGACATTTTAGTATAATTAACCACTTCTTTGAATAACATCATTATACTTTATTTAGGAGTCAGTAAGGTCTAACTTCAATGACTGTCAAAAACTGAATACAAGTTTAGGCAGGATGTTCCCACCTTGAAAAAAATGAGATAAACTTCCAGATAAATTTCCACTATTGGGTAGAATGAAGTTGATGGCAGCATGCCATTGCTCCCACTAAAAGAAGTTGGGAAAAAAAAATAAAAACAGATAAATTATAAAAATCCTATGTAAGTAAGACAGTAGAGAGCTGTGAAAGCAAAGAGAAGTAGTTGAATTAACGTTTCAAATAAGGAGGAGCCCTTCCTAGATGTATTGATACCACTGACTTTGGCTTCTTTCTCTGTCTCTCTCTTCCCCCGACTCCCCTACAGGGGAATCTGTGAGGTCTGGACACAGGGTGAGTTTGGGTTACACAGAAGGAGGCTAGTGAAGGAATGAGGTATCCGAGGAACTTTTGATGCTTTTGTGGTATGACAGATTCGAAATTAGAGGAGCTCCAAATAGACAGCTGTTCTTGTCCCCTTCCTCATAGGACATGTGCTGAGTTCTGGGATCATACAGGAGATTCATTATTAGTAGAAAAGTCGGAATGGAATGGAACTTTCTTTTGCTTAAATCTCTAAGATTTAAATTATTTATTATTCAATCCCAGAGTCTGAGAATCGTTGTCCAGAGTCCTGTTTTAACCTAACAATTTCTTTTTTGAAAGAGAATGTAGGAGACTGAGCTCACTTTTCAGTAACAAATAACTAACAGTGTAATGCGGTGGTAAAGGACTTGCCAGGATTCAAGAGTGATCTAGGCTGACCCCCCAGCACAGCTCCACCCTTGTCAGTGAAGTGGCTCTGGACAAGTTCCACAGCTGATTCTGTTCTCAGCTTCCTCATCCAGGAGTGGGGATGAAAACTACCGTATAGGCTGTTGTGAAAAGAAAGGAGATAGTTGTAAAGGAGATGTTAAAGGAGGTAATACATGGTAATGATTATGCTGTGTGGCTCAATTCCTGGTACATAACAGCAGTAAAAGCAGCGGTGTATGTATGTATGTGTGTGTGTGTATATGTATGCATGTATATATGACTACAAATACATCTACTCCTGCAAGATATCTCTAGTACAGAATCAACCTTAAGAAATTTAATCTGAAGCTCCAGGCATCCTTTGGGTAGAGTGTTCTGTGTCTGAGGTCAAGTGCTTAATTGGTTAATTATTTTTTCTTGAGGTAGGCCAGAGTAGCCACCACCTGCACTCAATTCAGGTCACCTTCATGATTTCTGCTATTTCCAAATAGTGTGGGAAACTTATTTTCTTTATATCAATGTTTTCTTCAAATCAACTCACTTTTTTTCCTTGAATACATTAATTTTTAAAGTGTTCCTGTGGAGAGGCAGCATAGCATGGAGGCTAAGAGCACAGAGTCTGGAGCCCAGCTGCCAGGGTTTCAGCACTGCCTCTGCACTTCCTAAGCTGATTTAACTCCCTCATGCCTATTTTCCCTATCTATAAAATGAGGATGGTTATTGTTCTTTTTTTAATTAAATTTATTTAAACTAATCAAAACAGTTCACCCATTTCTTCCCACCTCCCACTCCTTGCCTCTGACAAACCTCAATTTGTTCTCTGTATCTATGAGCTGTGTTTTTTTTTTCATATTTTGCATATAAGAGAAGTCACATGCATTTGTCTTTCTGTGTCTGACACATTTCACTTAGCATAATGCCCTTGAGGTTCATCCATGTTGTTGGAAATGGCAAGATTTCATTCTTTTTTATGGCTGATTAATATTCCATTGTATATATACCCCACGCTTTCTTTATCAACTCATCCATTGATTGACACTTATGTTGTTACCATATCTTGTCTATTGTAAATAATACTGCAATGAACGTGGGGATGCATGTATCTTTTCGAGTTAGTGTTTTTGTTTTCTTTGGGTAAATACCTAGAAGTAGAATTGCTGGATCGTATGGTAGTTCTACTTTTAATTTTTAGAGGAACCTCCATATGGTTTTCCATTGTGGCTGAACCAATTTACATTCCTAGCAGCAGTACACAAGGGTTCCCTTTTCTCCACATCCTTGCCAACACTTGTTATTTCTAGTCTTTTTGTTAAAAGCCAATCTAACAGATGTGAAGTGATACCTTATTGTGGTTTTGATTTTGCATTTCTGATAATTAATCATGTAGAGTGTCTTTTCATGTACCTGTTGGCCATCAGTATGTCTTCTTTGGAAAGATGTCTTCTTCCCATTTTTTAATTGGATTTTTTTTCCTATTGAGTTGTATGATCTCTGTATACATTTTGTATACTAGCCCCATGTCAGATAGATGATTTTCAAATATTTTCTCCCATTTATTAGTAGACTTTTCATTTTGTTGATGGTTTCCTTCATTGTGGAGAAGCTTTTAAGTTTGACGAAGTCCCACTTTTTTGTTTTTGCTTTTGTTGCTTTTGCTTTTGGTGTCAGATTCAAGAAATCATTTCTAAGACCTCTGTCAGGGAGCTTACCACTTACGTTTTCTTCTAGGAGTTTTATGGTTTGATGCCTTATGTTCAAATCTTTAAGTTGTTTTGAGTTAATTTTGTGTAAGGTGTAAGATAGTGGGCCAGTTTCATTCTTTTGCATGTGGCTGTCCAATTTTCCTAACATCATTTATTGAAGACACTGTTTTTTTCCCATTGTATATTCTTGGCTCCTTTTTTGAAAATTAATTGACCATATATGCATGGGTTTATTTCCGGGCTCTGTATTCTGGTCCATTGATCTATGTGTCTGTTTTTTATACCAATACCATACTGTTTTAATCACTATAGTTTTGTTATTTAGGCTGAAATCAGGGAGAATGATGCCTCTACCTTTGTTCTTTTTTCTCAAGGTTGCTTTGACTATTTGGGGACTTTTATGGTTCCATACAAGTTTTAGGATTGTTTGATTTCTGTGAAAAATGGCATTAGAATTTTGATAGGAATCTATTTATTACTTTGGGTAGTATGGACATTTTAACAACATTAATTCTTCCAATCTGTAAGCATGGAATATCTTTCCATTTATTTATGATATCTTCAGTTTTCTTTCATCTGTGTCTTAGAGTTTTCAGTATACTGGTCTTTCACCTCCTTGGTTAAATTTATTACTAGTTATTTTATTCATTTTGATGCAATTATAAATGATTGTTTTCTTAATTTCTCTTTCTGATAGTTCATTATTAGTGTGCAGAAACACAAGTGATTTTTGCATATTGATTTTGTAACCCACAACATTACTGAATTTGTTTATTAGTTCTAACAGTTTTTTGATGCAATCTTTAGGGGTCTATGTAATTTCATGTCCTGTGTAAATAGTGATGGTTTTACTTCTTCTTTTCTAATTTGGATACCTTTTGTTCCTTTTCTTGCCTAATTGCTCTGACTAGGTCTTCCAATGCTACGTTGAATAAAAGTGGTGAGAGTGGGCAGCCTTGCCTTGTTCCTGATCAAGGCAAAACCTTTCAGCTTTTCATCATTGAGTATGATGTAAGCTGTGGGCTTGTTATATGTGGCTTTTCTTGTTTTAAGATATGTTCCTTCTATACCTGCTTTCTTGAGAATTTTCATCATAAGTGGATGTCAAATTTTGTCAAATGCTTTTTTCTACATCTGTTGAGATGGTTGTATGATTTATATCCTCATTTTGTTAATAAAATGTATCACATTGACTGATTTGCAGATGTTGAACCATCCCTGCATCCCTGGAATACATCCCATTTGATCCTGGTGTATGATCCTTTTAATGTATTGTTGAATTTGGTTTGCTAATATTTTGTTGAGAATTTTTGCATCTATGTTCATCAGGGATACTGACCTTTTTCTTTTCTTGTGGCATCCTTGTCTGGTTTTGGCATCAGAGTAATGCTGGTCTTGTAAAATGAGTTTGGAAGAGTTGCCTCCTCTACTGTTCTTTGAAAGAATTTGAGAATTTAATTCTTTGAAAGTTTGATGGGATTCACCAGTGAAGCCATCTGGTCCTGAATTTTTGTTTGTTGGGTGGTTTTTGATTACTGATTCAATCTTCTTACTGGAAATTGGTCTGTCCAGATTTTCTGTTTCATCATGATTCAGTCTTGGTAGGTTGAATGTTTCTAGGAATTTATGCATTTCCTCTAGGGTATCCAAGCTGTTGGCATATAATTGTTCATAGTAGTCTCTTATGATCCTTTGTGTATCTGTGATATCAGTTGTAATAGCTCCTCTTTCATTTTTTATTTTATTTATTTGAGTCCCCTCTCTTTTTTTCTTGGTGAGTCAAACTAAACATTTGTCAGTTTTGTTTTTCTTTTCAAAGAACCATTTCTTAGTTCCATTAGTCTTTTATATATCTTTATAATCTCTGTTTCATTTATTTCTGCTCTAATATTTGTTATTTTTTTCCTTCCACTAACTTTGAGCTTCATTTCTTCTTTTTCTAGTTCCCTGAGGTATAAAGTTAGGTTTTTTATTTGAGACTTTTCTTGTTTCTTGAGATAGGCATTAATTACTCTGAACTTTCGTCTTAAAACTGCTTTTGCCGAACCCTATAAATTCTGATAATTTCATTTTCATTTGTCTCAGGGTATTTTTTTATTTCTCTTTTAATTTTTTCTTTGACCAATCGGTTGTTCAGTAGCATGTTGTTTAATTGCCACATATTTATGAATTTTCTAGTTTTCTTCATGTAATTAATTTTCAGTTTCATACCATTGTCAGAAAAGATGCTTGATATAATTTCAATCCTCTTAAATTCATTAGGACTAGTTTTGTGGCCTAATGTATGATCTATCTTGGAAAATGTTTCATGCTCTTGAGAAGGATATGTATTCTATTACTTTTGGATGGAATGTTCTGTAAATATCTAAGTTCATCTGGTCTAATGTGTCATGTAAGGCTGATGTTTCCTTACTGATTTTCTGTCTGGGTGATCTACCTGTTGATATAAGTGGAGTATTAAGGTACCCTGCAATTATTGTATTGGTGTCTGTTTCTCTCTTGAGGTTTGTTAATATTTGCTTTATATATGTAGGTGCTCCTATGTTGGGTGCATAAATATTTACAAATGCTGTGTCTTGATGAGAATTCCAGTTCAAGATGACAATGTAGAAAGATCCTGAACTCACCTCCTCCAAGAGCAACACTGAGTCTACAGCTACGTATGGAACAATTTTCTCTTAAAAAAGCCCTAAAGCCTGGCTTATTGATGACCACACATTGAACAAATGAGAAGAAAACCACATTTAAGTGGGTAGGAGAGACTGGGACACAATCTTGCTGTAAACCTTACTCCTGGTGTGGCAACTCGCAACTAGAGAGAACTCAAAACTTGGAGCTTCTCCCTGAGGAGTGAAGAGTTTGAACCCAAAATCGAGCATCCCAACTTATAAGACAAACTTGGGAGTTAAGACTCCCAAACATCTAACTTTTAAAACCAACAGGGCTTGTGTCCTGAGTCCCACAAGACTGTAGCAATCTGAGGAAGTGTGCCTTAAAGGGCTCATGTGCCTGGACTCACCCTCCCCAGTGCACAGCTCAGAGGCAGTCTATCGTGCCCAGACTTAAAGTGAAGGAGGCTCACCTGCTTATGTTAAAGCCTCATCCTGAGGGACAGGTGTCTAATGACGTACATCTATGAGACTGCTGGAACACTCTCTGGGGACAGAGACTGGCAGGAAGCATCTTTGCACTTTCCCTTTGCCAGAGCACCAATGTCTCCCAGAATGGAGCTTGTCTGGTGCCCTCATTTTTTCAGCTGCCACCTAGAGGATGCCTCTTGATTACTTGGTTCTGGAGGCTAGGGTAGTTTGTGTGCTGGTCCCATGGGACTGTCACAATTGGTATCATGCAGAAAGGAGCTTATACTCCTGTCTGGCACCCCAGTTTTTACAACTGCTGTCAGAGGGATACCTCTCCATTGCCTCGTGACCAGTGGGGCTTATGCTCCTAGGTCCCCTAGAACTCTAACCAGTGGAGAAAGAGTTCTTAACCACCTGTGGTCCCTAGGGCACAGCAAAAGGCAGTAGACCCAGGACCTTGGTCTTTTTGTGAAGGAGGTCTATTAGCTAATCATCATGACTGTGGCCTAAGTGGCGGGCTTCTACTTAAACAATCATCTAGGGGCTGACTGTAAATCTTCCCAGAGATCTCAGAGGGTTGGCGCTATGTTTGCACCCGCCCCCCCCCCCCCCCCCCGCCATGCTCCAAACTCCTTGTGTCTCTTGGAGGGGTGTTTTATATGCGTTTGGTGCCCTAGTTTTTAAGTCTGGTGCCCCAGTTTTTGTGGCTGTCACCCAGGGGATACCCCTTGATCGCCTGTCTTGAATGCTGGGGAGGCTTGTCTTCTGGGATCCTAGGGGGCTGTGGCAATTGGAGAGACAGTTCTTGGCAGGCTACCACCTCCAGAGCACTGCACAGATGGTGGGCTTAGGCACACTCTCCAGTCTTTTTGTGAAGAAGGCCTCTTTGGTTGTCCCAGAGCTTTGGCCTGAGGGACAGGCTGCACATTTGGCATACATTTAGTGGCCTGTGGAGCTGCTCTCAAGAAATGTGGGCTGTGCATGCCATCTCAGCACTGTCCCTCTGTCTTGCTCCAGCTCACTGGTATCACCTGTAAAAGAGCTTATACACTCATCTGCAGCCATGATTTTTGCAGCTGCTTCCCAGGGGACACCTCTGCATCACCTGGCTCTGGTGGACAGTGAGGCTTATGCTTAGAGTCCCACAGGTCTGTATATATTTGCATGCTTTTGAAAGCTGATGCTTGAGGGTCTGGCTTTCAGCCCACCTGAATCTAGGTGCTAAGATCCTTCCCCTTGGGACACTGAAAGGTCTTGCTCATCCTCAGCTTCTAGGAGCTATTAAAAATATAATAGGCTGCGTGTACAAGCACAAAGGTTTGAGAAACAACCAAGAGTTGAGGCAGAATTCAATGATAAAGTTCATCTCCTACACAAGACCACTCCTTCAAGGCTAGGAGAAGAAGTTTTTTCATCTACTATATAGAAATCAACACAGAGAGTCAAGCAAAATGAAGAAAAAGAGGGATATGTTCCAAATGAAAGAGCAAGATAAAAGCTCAGAAATAAAGCTTAATGAAATGGAGATAGGTAATTTGCTTAATAAAGGGTTCAAAATAATGGCCATAAAGATGCTCACCAAACTGGGGAGACGAATGGATGAACACACTCAGAACTTCAACTAAGAGGTGGAAAATATAAGAAAGTACCAAATAGAAGTCAAAGAGATGAAGAATACAATAACTAAACTGAAAAATGCACTAGAGAAGTTCAACAGTAGACTACATGAAGCAGACGAAAGGATCCATGAACTTGAAGATGAGGCAGTGGAACTCACTCAATCAGAGCAGCAAAAAGAAAAAAGAATGAAAAAAGTGTAGATATCACACAAACTAACATTTGCATCATAGGGCTCCCAGAAGGAGAACAAAGAGAGAAAGGAGCAGAAATATCATTGAAGAAATAATGGCTGAAAACTTCCCTAACCTGGAGAAGAAAACAGACATCCAGATCCAGGAAGCCCGGAGAGTTGCAAATAAGATGAACTTGATGATACCCACACCAAGACATATTATAATTAAAATGTCAAATGTTAAAGATGAGGAGAGAATATTAAAAGCAGCAAGAGAAAAGCAACTTGTTATGTACAAGGGAACCACCATAAAACTAACGGCAGATTTTTCTGCAGAAACTTTGAAGGCCAGAAGGGAGTAGAACAATATATTCAAAGTGCTGAAAAAAAAATATTCCAACCAAGAATACTCTACCTGGCAAAGTTGTCATTCAGAAGGAGAGAGAAAGAGTTCTCCAGACAAGCAAAAGCTAAAGGAGTTCATCACTGCTAAACTGATCTTATAAGAAATGTTAAAGGGATTTTTTTAAGCTGAAAAGAAAGAGCAGAAATTAGTAGCAAGAACACATAAGAAAGAATAAATCTCACTGTGAAAGCAAATATATAGTAAAGGTAGTAGGTTAATCACTTAGAAAGCTGACATGAAGGTTAAAAGACAAAAGTAGTAAAAATAACTATGATTACAATAATTAAGTAAGGAATACATGTATAAAAAATGTAGAATGTGACGTCACAAACAGAAAACTTGGTGGGGGGAGTAATGATGTTGAGCTTTGCAATGAAATCAAGCTCAAGTTGTTATCAACTTAAAATAGACTGTTATAATATAAATTTTTATATCTAAGCTTCATGGAAACCACAAAGTGAAAACCTATAATACATACTCAAAAGATAAAGAGAAAGGTACAAGCATACTACTAAAGAAAGTCACCAAAAGAGCAAGAGGAGAAGAAAGGAACAGAGAAAAACTACAAAAACAGCCAGAAAACAATTAACAAAATGGCACTAAGCACATATCTATTAATAATTACTTTAAATGTAAACATGCTACATTCTCCAATCAAAAGACATAGAGTGTCTGAATGGATAAAAAATAAGACTTATCTATGTGCTGCCTACAAGAGACTCACTCTAGATGTAAGGACACACATGGACTGAAAGTGAAGGGATGGAAAAAGATATTCCGTGCAACTGGAAGCCAAAAGAAAGCTTTAGTAGCTATCCTCATATTGGACAAAAATAGAATGTAAAACAGACTATAGTAAGAGACCAGGAAGGGCATTACATAATGATAAAAGGGGTCAATCCAAGATGGAACTTCCCTTGTTGTTATGGTGCTTTGGAAACAAAGTTCCACTACAGGAAAGAGCTTGAAACAACCACAGAATAGATATCCTCATTTAGATAATTGAAAATAGAGAATGGGCTAAGTGTAAGTACAGTTCCAACCCCACTCTGACTCAGCTCCTCAACCTACATGCTTAATAGAGCAGATGCAACTCACTTGGAGAATTATTGTAAGAACTTTATCTCTGAAGTTATTTGTGGTGTCTACAGAAACTACTAGTAAAAGAAAAACACTGGACGTGCTATGAAACTAGAAAATATGACCAGTAAGAGAAAAAGCAGACAGTAGAAGCAGAACTACAGGTGATCCAAGTAAGAACTCAGAAATGGCTATTGTGTATGTTAAAAGAAATAAAGGAATTGAAAAAATTAATTAAAAGTTGGAGAATTTCAACACAAAATTTAAATATATATAAAAAATCAAGTGGACATTTTGGGACTGAAAAATATAGTATGTGAAATTAAAAACTCATTGAATGAAGATTAACTGAAATTTACGCACAACAGAAAACAGAAATAGTGAACTCAATGGAAAACACAAACTGAAGCATAAGATTTAAAAAATGAGGAAAAGAAAACATATTGTAGGAGAGCTGTATTAGGCAGTCAATAGAGAAAAAAGTCCAAATTATTAAAATCTGAGAAAGAGAAGAAAGAGACAGATTAGGGCAGAAGCAATATTAGAAAAATAATGCTTGAAACATTTCCAAATCTTATGAAATACATCAATCTGCAGATTTAAGAAATTTATCAATCCCAAGTCATGTAAATATAAAAGAAACATCACCAAGGCACAGCAGAGCCAAATATTTGAAACCAAAGATAAAAAGAAAAGTTTGAAAATAGCCAGATTAAAAAACATACCTTACTTTTACAAGAGCAACAATAAGACTGACAGCTAACTTTTTGCTATTGAAGAAGAAAATATGAAATAGTATCTCAAAGGGCTAAAAGAGAAAAGGTCAACAGAAAATTATATACTCAACAAACATATTCTTCAAAAATTTGTACAAAATAAATACGTTTTAGGCAAAACTAAATGTGTCCATAGTAACTTTTGCTATAGAAAAATTCTAATGAAAGTTCTTCCGTTTGAAAGAAAGTAGTTCCAAATGCAAGCACATAACTGCAGAAAGAATAAACAATTCCAGATGGTCAACTATAAATACAGGTCAATATACAAAATAAACAATTGCAAAATGTAATATTAAAAATATCATCTACAACACCATAAAAACACAAAATACCCAGGAGTGAATTTAATAGATGTGTAAGATATCTATACTGAAAGCCTTAAAACATGGCTTAGAGAATTTAATGAAAAGCTAAATAAATGGAGACTATAATTGATCTATAGATTTATTAATATTCTAATCTGTATCCAAGCATGGTTTTTTATTTTGGTAGACACTAATTAGACAATTGTAATATTTATATGGAAAGTCAAAGGACATAACATAATTAAAATATTCTTTAAGAAGAACACATGCTACCAGATTTCAGGACTTATTTTAAAGTTAGAGAATTTAACAGAGTACAGGATTAATGCAAGGATCAACAAGTCAACCAGTAAGATAGACTATAGAGTATAGAAATAGAACAACACATACACATTGGGGAAAGGATGGTCTTTTAGTGAAAATGGTGATTCCTTATTTCCATACATAAAAGTTAACAATGAGAATTAACATAAATAATATAGTATCATTCATTTTATATTCTTGGTGAACAGTTCAAGGCACATTTTGGATATGGAATAAATAGTTGATGAATCAATGACACTTAAAATAGCCTTCATTACTGAGAAAATTCTAGTGGAACATATTAGGACCAGCAACATGACTGACCCAGAGTTTAGGATACTAGAACTTTCCTGATTGAGGGTTGGAGGAATATAAATAAGGCTGTTCCTACAGGTGTTCAAACTAGATTTCAACTCAAGAGGATTCACAACTGAATGGCCACCATGGATTTATAGTTCCACATTTATTGAGCCTATCACAAAGCAGAGTTCTTTATTTTTTGTTGAAGTAGATAGAGTAAAGAAGAATGGAAGCACGGTTTTTCAGGTTTCTTCTGTATCACTAAATAAGGGAAACCTCATTATATAAGATGATTTCTAAAATTTATGGTACTTAACATGATACTGTCATATGGTTCCACATACTGATAACCCCATAAAAAGTTGGCTCAAGAAGGTTTACTCTAAATTAGCATCAAACTCAGACATAGGATAGAGTAATACGGGTGAAGTAGTTTAGGGCTAGTGTCTTGTAATGAAGAATATGAGGGTACTAAAGAAAAACTGTTGAAAGTCACTAAAAAAAGAAAAAAATAATCTCCTACCTTCTCCTTTTTCTTGTCGTGATAAAGCAAGTTTCAAGTTTAAGATAGTTATAGCATTTAGCTATTAATAAGGAGTTCTTAAAATACTTAGGGATGATTTAAAATGGATAATAATGAGGTTTTTCTGTAAATTGTATTTCTATATTTGTTTTTCTTTTCTAAAACTTCTGGAATCAGTCATGGTCAAGAAAATGCTAATTTTCTGAAAGCGAACTTTCAAAATAAAATTGAATGCTTCAGAAATGTCTTCTGATTTATGACTTTTTTATTGCATGTTAGCACTTTTTCTTTATTAATTCAAGCATCATGGCTATTCTACGAATATTTCATTCAATGCTAAATACTGAAATAATAACTGAAATTTATTTTCTATCATTGGACCTAAATCAGGAGTTGATGCCATTTGGATGAAGAGCTCATAATTAAAATTGTCCAGAATTTCTAGATTTTTAATGTTACACTATGTGTAACAAACCACTTTAGTATCGTTAATCCTAATACTTGGTCACCTGTCCCTAAAGATTAGGAATTCATAGATGAACACTTTAATTCCTGACAGAAGAGGAATGCACTTGCAGTTTTGTCTTTTCTGTTCTTGATTGTATCTTTTTATGATTCTAAATACCTTTGAACTTTAAATTCTGTGTAAGTACAGTCAATCTTCATTATTGACGGCTTCTCTATTTGTGAATTCACCTACTCACCGAAATATATGTGTTACCCCTAAATCAATACTTCTTGTGCTTTTAGTCATTCTTGCACATATGCAGAGCAGCAAAACACTTGAGTCGCCCAGTGCACACATTCCCACCTGAGACAGAACAAGGTAACGCTCTGTCTTCTTGTTTCGGTTCTTGTGCTGTAAACAAGTGTCTTTTTAGCAGTCTACTTGGTCCCATGTTTTTTGCCTTTTTGTGTTTTTTGTTGATGCTTTCACTGTTGAAAATGGCTCCAAAGCATGGTGCTGAAGTGCTGTCTGGTGTTCCTGAGTGCAAGATGGCTGTTATGTGCTTTATGGAGAAAATACGTGTGTTAGATAAGCTTTGTTCCAGCATGAGTTACAGTGCTGTTGGCCTTGAGTTCAGTGATAATGAATCAACAATATGGAACATCCAGAAAAAGAAGAGGAAATTTGTTGATTTGTACATGAGACCTCATGTGCTAAATTAACGTCTATGTTGCATGATAAAGCTGTGGACAAGATGCAAAAGTGGCTAATCTTGCGGATTTGTGAGATGATGACCAATAAAAAGCATAGTGGACAGCATTGTTGTGAGGCTGATCGCCAGAGAAATTTATGGTCACCCCAGGGTCAGGAAAATGCTAAACCCTTCTCTGCTAGTGCTGGCTGGCTTGCGTGTTTCAAAGGGTGATACAGCAAGAAAATGTTAAACTTGCATGTGAGGCAGCTTCTGTAGATAGGAGGCTGTAGAAGAACTTTAAAAATACCTGCTGAATGTTATACAGGAAAAGAGTTTGTGGAAGAGTATATTTTCAAGGCTGGTGTGATTGGCTTAATTTATAAGGCCTTTGGCAAACCAACCTATATAATGCAAATAGCATTTTGGATGACAAAAATGTTGTGACCAGAGTCTTGCAGTAGCCTAATCCTGTATTTCCTCTAAGAGCAATAGTGCAGTGTTCATTAATTCAGTGTTCGCAGCAACTTTACAGAAAAGAACTACCGTAAGTAACAAGAGTCAACTGTACTTCGTCTACGTATGTGTGTAGTCATTGTATTTGAACATGAGACTTCTTATGAGACTGCTGTTCTTGTCTGTGACCGGAAACATTGACACATAGCTTAGAGTCTGTTGTTTACTATCAAAGAGACTGGACCTAATTGTAACTTTTCTCTTTTCATTATCATGTTAAAGACTGGATTCAAAAATCACACCCTACCCCTACAGCTCACAAGAGTTAGAAGTTTTCCAGAGCCCATAGCTATGCTTCCGCGTTCAATACTCCCCCGTTTACAATGTTTCACAGTAGAATGTGAAATGCTTTGCAGAACAATAGAACATTGTTGCCTGGTCATAAGTAATAGAGGACTGAAGCTGTACTCATCTGTCTACCTCTGGGAACCCTTACAGCGGGTGGAGGTGGGGCTGCACCTTCAGCATCTAGATAAAGCTGAAGGGGGAGACTGCAATCTGCTGCCAAATTGTTTATTGGAAAATTGTTCACTGATAAGTGGGAAAACAAAGAATTAAATGAAGACAGGGAAATCTTCTAAGAGAATAAAAGGAAGTGTAGCAATTTTCCACCTACCTCGTAGAAGTAAGGATATGCAAACATTTGCATGACATTAGGACTTGAATATGCTCCATGTCAGTGATTCTCAAATTATGCTCTGTGGATCTCTAGAGATCCCTGAGACCTCTTCAGGGGGTCCATGAGGTCAAAATTTCTTTTCATAATTCTATTAAGGTATTCTCTGCCTTTTCATTTTATTGACATTTATACCGATGGAGACAACAAATCGTGGCTACAACTGCTGATGCCTTCATGAGAATGAAGGCAGTGAGTACATAATATTTATCATGAAGTGGAAAGGAGCATAAACTACTCCTGCTTCATACTATGTGTGCGATGGCTGTCTAGAGGAAAAGCTGGTGTGCAGTTGTTTGAGGGGTAAGCTGAACTAGCAACTTTTTTCATAGAACATCATTTTTAACTGAAAGAATGGCTGACAGAGAAACCATGGGTATTCAAAGTTGGTGTTTGGCAGACATTCTCCTTGCATTATTAAGAGAACCATTCACGTCAAGGAAAACAACCGTATTTATTGCCAGTGATAAACTTGAGCTTTCAAGTGAAAATTAGAA
Organism: Equus asinus; assembly: GCF_041296235.1. Lineage (NCBI taxonomy): Eukaryota > Metazoa > Chordata > Mammalia > Perissodactyla > Equidae > Equus > Equus asinus. Next base: position 95,628,255 of record NC_091793.1, read on the forward strand.
TTTTAGAAAACTTATATTCTTCATTGTGATCACGACAGTTTTCTAAAGCTTAAACACTTTTCTGAGATCAGTGATGAAATAAGCAAATGTGATCTTTTTAGAATGCATAGGAAGTGTGTCAACAATTGGAAGATCTGCATAACTCAATGAACCAATATTTTCTATGCATGATATTATAATGCATAATGTTACAAAATTATGCATAGATTTAAAAAACCCATTCAAAGTCCAAAGTAGACCAATAGATTTAACCTAGTCTAATAGGAAATATTCATTGCTGTGGCTTCAAGTTCTGCAGTGAAAGTAACCGTTATGAAACTATTACTTGTTGAGTTTTGATATAATATCAAAGCAGAGTATCCACAAATATTGGAAAAATGCTATAAAAATACTATTTCATTTTCCAACTAAATATATGTGTGAAGAAAATAATGTAACCAAAATAACATATTGTAACAAATTGAATTCAAAGGCAGATGTGAGGACACAGCTGGCTTTTTTTAAGACATATTACGGAGATTTTTATTTATGTACAAAACTGTCACTCTTCTCACTAGTTTTTGGAAAATATAATTATTTTGAATTAAAATATTTTATATGTTAATATATGTTAAGTTTATTATTACTTTTTCATTTAAAAATATATAAATAATTTTTAAAATTTGTAGTATTAATTTTTAATACAGTAATTGTTGATAGATATGGCCCAAACACATGCTTTTTTGGGTCCTTAATCATTTTTAAGAGAGTAAAAGAGTTCTAAGACCAAAAGGCTTGAGCTGTTATACTACATATTGCAGATATTTCAATAGTATATAATTTCATTATTATCTCGAATAAGTTCTTCTTAAAAGTAAACATGGCAGTTATACAGGGTAATCAAAAGCAAGGTCTCAGGACTCAGCTATTTTATCACCAATTGAGCTAGTACTGTCTGACACAGTCCCTGGTGTAAGTATGTGGGAAAAGGACAGCACGTTCCCATTCAGTGGCTATATGGTGAAAGGGTGTGAATAAACCACAAGAACAGAAGAAATATTTTGCTTGCCTGAGGTCTGGATAATCAGTCAACTGGTAAAGCATAATACCTCTTCTTATCCAAGAGTGAGCATTGAAATGCTAACATTATTGAGAACAGTTAGGTTTTTACATACTTGATTTTCTTTCTTTTCCATACAACTCATTGAGGTGGATGCTACTATCATCAATTTGTAGATGTGGGAAACGTGGCTCATTGACTAAGCTGAAATCACACAGAAAGTGATGGAGTTAAGACTCAGGCTAGATATTCTCAGCACCACACGCCCTGGTATTTCTGTTGCACCATGTTGCTATGAGAAGGATTTCTTTTCTTTTTCCTTCTTAGGTTTTGAGCCATATCCATACAATAGATAAAACCTGTTATGTTTGAATTTTAAATTATTTTTATTATTATAAAATTAATGCATGTAAAAATTGAAAATAAATATAAAAGGCAAGACAATTGTGTATTTGTTCATGTGTATTTGGTTTTACTAATAAAATGAAGTTACTATATAATCCATTTACTATATCTGTTTCTAAAGTATCTTCCTATATATATATATATATATATACATACATATATATAAAATTGATTTTTAGGTATCATTAATATTCTTCTATAACATTTTAGCTTCCAAGTAGAATTTAACTGTATCACTTCCATAATTTATTTAATAACTTCCTATTATTGGGGATCAGATATATTTACATATTTTGCATTATGAATAATGTAGCAATAGACACTCTTCAATTATAATTCAGAATTATATCCATGATTCCTTTCCCAGAAAAATATTAACACTAGAATTATTGATATGTATCTTTGAATTGTACTGCAGAGAAGTTGTAACTAACAATATAAATGTATTCTAATATTTATTGTCAGTTTACTACTGACAATAAATATTTTTGTTTTAATGTTAATTTTCATTTGTTTTTATCACTAATATTGCTGTTGAGTTTTACATTGTTTCATATGATCATAGGTCATTTGCAGTTTTAAAAAATCTTTGTTAACTAATGAAATATTACTAGATATAATTACTGAAATATTACTAGATGTAATCATCTTCATCACTTATATATTAATTGCTGTGTACGAGGGACTGTTCTAAAAGTTATATATATATTTGACCTTGAAAACTACCCTTTGAGATAAATGTAGCAGTTAGGTTAGGCCAAGACATGCTGGTGTAACAAACACCCCCCAAGTCTCAGAAGTATATAACAACAGTGTTTTATTTCTTGCTTGCATTGCATAGCTGTTGAACAACAGCAGCTCTGCTCTACCTTGTCTTAATTATATGACCTAGGCTGAGGGATTAATCCCTATTGAGACTTTCTCAATCTTGTGACCAAATGGAGGGAGAGAGGGCTTACCAAAGCAATGACTCTTAAAACTTCTGTGCATAAGTGGTACCCATCACTTTCGTTCACATTGCTTTGACTAACAGAATTCAAATGGCTCAACCTGTCTTAATGAGATGACGATATGTAATCCTTCCATATGTGGCATGGCACATCACAAGATCAGTCATGCTTTCAATGGGAAAGGGAAAGTGTTACCTTCTCATAAGGAAGGGTGGCGAATATTTAGGGACAAAAATATAATCTATCACACTAGATCTATCATTGTCCACATTTGATAGATGAGAAAACTGAGATACAGTGAGTTTAAGTAACTTACCCATGCTGAGAGATTTAATAAATGGCAGAGTGGGGATACAAGCCCAAGCACTCTGGTTTTTCGAGACTATGCTCTGATCTAATGATAGGCAATAAATTACATCGAGTAAAAATCACCTAGCACCTCATGGTATTTTATAAATATGACAACTCTATAATGTATTGTCCAAACCCAGACACTTTTGCTTTGATAAATGCTAAACTGAATGGGATGCGTGGACTAGTTTTGAGTCCGTCCCAAGGAAACCAAGATGAGTTGTTAACCTAGAGGTAGATTTTATAAAACACAGTACTATTGGGCAGTAATTAAGAGCTTGGCAAGTTTGGATAAGGAATATTAATCATGTAAACACTTAAGGAGGCTTCACTGCAAAATACATGAAGTAATACCCTCTAAGGCATAGTAAATTTCTAAGTTGGTTTTGCTTCTTTGCTGTACACTATAAGTGAAATTTATTAATGTTTGTAGTGTTTCGCAAGATAGTCTGTAAAATATGTTTTATTTTAGTTCATTTTAACTACTATTTGAAGTAATAAATATTCCTAAAGGATGCTAAATAACAGTTCTAAAGTTTTAATAGCTCAAGTGGAATGAATAATAAAACTTACACTAAGAATTGATTAGTGTAACAATGAAAAGGACCAAGATTTTCTGACCTGAGATTTTCTATGCTTATGGTTTTGTGTGCTTCGTGAAGGAATTTTTAAATGCAGCTGAGTATACAAACTACAAAACCTCATTAATTTTAACATGGCTTATTCAGGTACTAGAAACCTTTAGGGGAGTTTTGGTTTGCAAACTTTTATAAGTGTACCATACTCATTAATTGTCCTGGTATGTTTGTTTACAAGGTTCCCATCAGTTTGTATCCAATATTTGAAATTGGAAAATCTTTTTTTTTTTTGAGGATGATTAGCCCTGAGCTAACTACTGCCAATCCTCCTCTTTTTGCTGGGGAAGACTGGCCCTGAGCTAACATCAGTGCCCATCTTCCTCTACTTTATATGTGGGGTGACTACCACAGCCTGACTTTTGCCAAGTGGTGCCATGTCTGCACCTGGGATGCGAACCGGCAAACCCCAGGCCACTGAAGCGGAATGTGCGAACTTAACCGCTGTGCCACCAGGCTGGCCCCGAAATTGGAAGATTTAAAAGTGAAACTTAAATTCCATGTAGACAATTTGTTGCAGAATCTGAAATACGCAGGCAACTCCCAAAAGAAATACAAAATAATAGTAAACAAGCACAAATAGATTCCATATTATTTGTGACATTGTTTGTGAGTAAATACCCCTTAAAATTAAACTAAGACACAATTTGCATCTACTAAATGGGCAAAGATTAAAAAAATATAACATACCATGTCAGTGAGGGTGTGGTCAAAGCACATTCTCATATCCTGCTGGTGAGAGTTTAAATGGACACATGCTTGTGGAAAATAATCTAAAATAATAGGACAAGATGTCATATATAGTCCTAGACATTGACATCAAGGAACATATCCTTTTGGATATGCTTGGAAGTCTTAATGAAAGTTTATCTACAAACATTATTTCTAATAATGGAAAACTGGAGATAATAATTAAAAGCTAAGCAGATGATGGTCTGTCCATTTGGAGAAATATTACATAGTAATTTAAAAAACATGTTTTCAAATAACACACCATAGGAAATATTAATTCTTCAGTGTTGAGTGAAAATAGCTGTCTGTAAAGTTGTCAAATGAGCATGATTTTAAAAAGTAGACAGAAATATAAATATGTACCAAATCGTTAACAGCAGTTGTAAACTGTGTTGTGCGGAAAATGGATAGCTTTTCTTTCCTTCTCAAAACTGTGGATATTTTCCAAATATTCTGCAAAAATATTTTATTATAATCTGTAAACAACTGTTAAATGAAATTAAACCATTAAAAACTTAAGTTTACCAGTAGAATGCTGCTTCTTGGAGGAGTATATTTTAACTTGTTGACTAACATCTGATGTACTAAATATCTTTAAATCCATAACATAGTATTTGTTTATGTAGCTCATTTAGTCCAGGTATGATCTTCTCCTTTGTATTTACTATAGTAGGTTATATTTAATGAGTTGAACTTATATTGTAGGTAGAGAAAGTAAGAATGATTTTCTGATTTCAGATTCACACATTTTCTTCTTGAGATGAAAGTGTGTCTCAGACTGTAATTACAAATAGACAGACAGATAGATAGATACATGGATAGATGCATAGATAGATAAACAAATTAAGTAAGTAAGCTACAAGATATCTAAGTCAACAGCTGGCCCTGTGAAGTAGTGGTTACATTTGGTGTGCTTCTCTTTGGTGACCTAGGTTCGCAGGTTTGGATTCCGGGCATGGACCTACACCACTCATTAGCCATGCTGTGGTGAATACCCACATATAAAGTGGAGGAAGATTGCAGATGTTAGCTCAGGGCTAATCTTCCTCAGCAAAAAAAAAAAAAATCTAAGTAGAGTGAATGTAGGTTGGAAGAAGATTCTTCTTTTAACCTTCTTTGCACCTGAATAAAGTCAAAATTAATGGAAGCATCTTTGGTCACTGCTGCGTACATCTTCAATGAGAAAATAACAATTCTGCCTCACAGCCGTTTAAACGTACTTGTATTTTTCCTGCTTGTTTTATATATTATATATGATGAACTTTTTGAGGGTAGAGGGTCCTAATTTCCTTCTCTTTTCTGTCTTTCCAAACTGCCAAAACTTTGTATATGTGAGACAAATGATAGAGAATAAATTACTAAATGCATGTTTGCATTCACACAGAAAGGCAATAATACAGTGGTTGAGAGAGCAGACTATAGCCAAATTGCTTGTGTTTGAATCCCAGTATTTCTCTGACCAAAGGAAAGTTACTGAACTTCTCTGTGCCTCAGTTATCTCAAATATGATAAGGTGGGGAGAACAATCCTCCTCATCTTCAAAGTTGTGCAGATTACGTGAGTTAACGGTTACAAAACACTTAGAATAATGCCTGGCTCATGGCATGTTTAGTTTTTATTGTTTCAAGATAATTTCCTTGCTAAGTGACTATAATGGTTAGAGTGCATAGCTAGAGCTTAGAGGAAACATAAACGTTTTCAAACCTGGGAATAATTTGTTGGGCGCTCTACTGCTATGTGGAAGGATGGAGAAGATAATCAACATATGTAGAGCTAATGCATCAAGAGATTTCTGGATGTAGGGAAATGTATGATAACCAGAATGTTTATTGATGAATTTATAATTAGAGAGATAAAAGTTATGAATGTTATGGGATATCATTAAAGAGCTTTTAGAAGAGTAAATTCTTATGGGGTTCCCAAAACAGTATGGTGATAAATATTTGTGAATCAGAGTAAAATCAGGTCTTCCCGTCTTGATAGAAGACATTACGCAAGTAGTTTTCCTTGATTAAAATTTTCTTTTTTAAAATTTAGATAATTGATATAAAGAATATTCTTGAAATACATAAAATGACCTTTTAAGTAATTTACAAATGTAAGGTGTTATGATTACCACTATTTTTCTTCTTAATATTCATCATCAAACATAAAAAGTCAAACCAAATAAAATTAAATTACTTTGAGCCCTCTTTAATAACATTGAAAATATTGACAAGGAATATTGAGCAAAATGCACGTTATATTTTACTCTTCTGTTTACTCTTGTATAGTTTTTTCTTCAAGTAAGCAATATTTTAGACTTGAGAATATTTGGATATAATATGTCCAGATATTTTGGACTCATCTCATCTCTGTTTTCTTAATTGCCCTTAGTTTAATAGAGTTGATGATCTGTGCACTATCCTTTGAACAAAGGGTGCTGAGAAGGAGATGTCCTGTGAAAACCTTTATCTAGGCAACTTGGCTGCTTTGCTTGGCATCATTTATTCATTCTGCAAAAATTCACTGGTCATGGACTAGAATATAGCTACTCTCATCCTGTCCTCCCCACTGATGACTGAATGAAACTCTGGGGGAAAAAAAGACAAAGATTACGTATAAACGCCACAGAGAAGTTACGTAGCCTACAGACTCATCATCTTTCTAAGTGTCTCCTTCATTTCCACTCTAGCACCCTTCCCTTGACTTTTTCAGTTTTATTTTCCTTCTACATCCTTTCCTTATCTGAAATTACCATAATATTAGCATATAAACCTGTCTTCTTGAGACCGAAGCAGGCGTTCTTCCAGCCCTCTACCTTCTGCTCTCTGTTCCATGGCTGTCTCTGTTCAGGACTTACCTTCTTATAATGACTTGCATCACTTTTAATTAAGCACTGCCCTTGTACCCTGTTACCAGAAAATACACATCACTGCCCATCATTTCTCTCTATGTGGCAGTACCAGTAGCTCTGTTTTAGTCCTTGGTACGAGTGAGTGATAGTAGAAAAAAGGACTATTATGGATCAAGCATTATTATTCCAAATATACTCCAACCCAAAACTCAGGTTGTCGATTCTGAAGACTCCCTTGTTCAGAGGTCTGTCTACTGGTAATCCACACCAAAATTATACTCCTCTACTCCATACCAAAGTGATTTTTCCCATACCACTGAGTAACTTCCCACACATATGAATGCTATCAGAGATCCAAATGTAGTTTGCTTTGAAGGCAGATTATTGTCAAATGACCATTGATTTATCTTATTCATGCTTTGATAATATGTCTGGTGTTTAAGAGTATCAAGTAGCCTCAACCTTTAATGGACACTTGTGGTTGAACCACAATAAAGCAGCATGCTTGAGCCTTGAGTTTTCTTAGTCTCTAGGCTCTAATTCAAGCAATTTCCTGTCCACACAACCAAAAGATTTTTTAAACATTTTATGAATATGACAGATTTCTTTTAAAAGAGTGTAGGTTATTAGTACCCAGCTTCTGGTTAAAATCTAGAAACCAGTTTACTATTGCCTATTCAAATAGATGCCTCTGGGTACAAGCTTGTTATTTTTTTCTTCTTCTTCCTCTTCCCCTTCCCCTTCCCTCCCACACTCCTCCTAGTCTTCTGCCATCACCTTCTCCTCCCCTTCCCCTCCCCGACCCCTCCTCCTTCTCCTCCCACCCCACCTCCCACCCAGTACATAGTTGTATATTGCAGTTGTGAGTGCCTCCGCCTGTGCTATGTGGGATGCCCCCTCACATGGCCTGATGAGTGGTGCCATGTATGCGCCCAGGATCCGAACTGGCAAAACCCTGGGCCGATGAAGGGGAGAAGGTGGACTTAACCACTCGGCCACGAGGCTGGCCCTCAAGCTTGTTCTTAATGTTTAGGAGTTCCGTGTATCCATGAGCCAGAGAGCAAAAAGAAAAAAGAGAGAGAACTTGATCATGGTTTTATGATGTGTGTTTATTTAATGACTTATCTCCTTTGTTTCTTAAAACAATATAACCAACATGAGTTTTATTTTCATCTTGTATGAAATGAACCTGAAGTAAAATAACTTACCTAAGGTCATAAAACAAGGACAACTGAGCTGACATTTGCCTGATGCTTCAAAGCAAGAACTTTCTTCTACCTTACATACCAGAGCAGTTGAGATTTCTTTATGATAGTAAAATCTCTTCATTTTCATTTTATAAAACTTGAAAATTAATTTGATTGTTGGTTCTACTAATTTCCTTTTACCTCTGTTTTCTCACTTCTTAATTAAGGTTGTTGAATGTAACAGTGTCTAAAATTCTTTAAAGCTCTCACTTTCTGAATTAGCAGGGACGCTTGTGTTTCGAGCATACCCTGTATGCAGCGCTATGATGATGAATATTATGAAATGTAACAAACAGTTCCTTCCCTCAAGAAAATGGTAAATATCAAGTGTTTGGTTCAAGAAATAAGTCCCGTTGTTGTTCAGCTCTCTGAGTTGGAAAAAGAACAGGCTTACTTGAGGAAGTGGCTTTGAAAGAGAACTTCAAGGATGAGAAAGACATCTTCCTTGATCCTCTGCTCTCTGACCCACGGATACTTCGGTTGAGGACTCACCTTTTTATGACTTGCACCACTGATGTTTGAGCAGTGCCTTTGTATCCTCTCATCTGATGACCACACACCTGCCTGCCATTTCCCTTTATGTGGCAATAGCAGCAGTGCTGGTTTGGTCCTTGCTAAAGTAAAGAAGGCAGCAGAACCAATGGTTTGGGGGTAGGGGAGACAGTGACAGGCTTTAGTATCAAGGGAAGATTGTCAGTGCTTGGGAATCCTGGAAAATAAGTGTTAAATATCATGAATAATAGCTCAACCTTGATGTTTCCATGGATAGCAGGAGGGGAGAAAGGTCTTATCCTGAACTCAAGGACTGAAGGGGCAAAGACTGTCCACCTGGTGGGAGAGGAGGGCAGACTGAAGGGGTTTAAGAGAGTTACAGTGTGCAAATAGGCTGCCTCTGGAATACTAAAAAAATGGTGCACTTTAAAATATTTCCTGTACGAGAGATTTAACTTAAACACTATCTGCTGTTTTTAGAGTCCTAAACAGTGATGGTCCAAAAGTAATATTTTAACTGTAAATGCCACTTTGTAGTGTAATAGGTTAAAGGATGTTAGAAAATCATTTTTTATTAAATTTCTTACATGTGCTTTCCTGGACATTCTCTCTATAATAAGCTAATTATGAATTTATCATGGGAAATTTATTGTTGAACTGGCTAACAAGATTCTTGGTTCATATCATCTCTACTATACGAATCCTATATGGCTTTTATAAAAATTAGGGTGATATATCTTGTGTATGAAAAGGAATGTTTAAAAGTAAATTGTGATCTATGAAAGAATATTACAACTCTAAGGTAAGCCCACTAAATTTCAGGAAATTTAAGTATAATATAATGCCTAAGTTATTTAAATATACTTTAAAAGATTATATTATATTCTAAAACTGCTTACTGTAATACTAATGCTTTCACTCACCTCTATCACAAATGGTGAAAAGCCCGTATATTAAAACAGATCCGTCTTTCATACCAACTATAACACAGGTATTTGTTCTGGCTAAAATACTAGGGAAGTTTATTGTTAATGTTCAGATCAAATTTAATGCTCTCAGTACTGCCTAAGAAAAACTTCATGTATTATAAAGATTTCCTTCTTCATTCTGGATGTTATTCTTTTTTTAATTCCTCAACATAGACCAATTGTTAGTAACACTGTATTTGAAATTGTTTAGAAATCTTTTATATTTTGAATTATTTACCACAAGCATCAGTTTTGAACATTGACATCAAATGTCTTGCTTAAGAATGAAATTCCTATGTTCTCTGTCATTGTTTCCTTTTTTCTTGCTCACTAAGGCAATTTAATTGCTTTCAAGTAGTTTCAAGGTCATGCTTAGTTATTGGTCCTGTGCCTGTTCCTACGGAAGATTTTCTATAATGAAAATGCCAGAGAAACCAATTCCACACAATTGATCTATATTTATACTCCTGCTGAGCTGTCTTAGTCCCTCTACATCCCTCCCCCGCTCAGGAAATAGAAATGTTTGGCAGGACTAATTCTCAAAAGATAAAAGCACTCTAAAATGAAGAAAAGTACCAATTTAGATCATTTCTTTAGAGAAGAGAATATTTATTTTCTTGCTTAAGTTTGAAATAGTGGCAACTGAAAATGTGGATTGATACTAATTGCTGTTTAAAACAAAGTACAATTATGATTTTGCTGTAAACTGTAAGAATAGTGTGTGAATGACTTTTCTTTGTTCACGTAAACCTTTGTTGTTTTCAGGTGCAGCTTAGCCTCACAAAAGCTAGTTGTAGAAATAATTACATCCAAAAGCACAAATTGAGGAAAACACAGATTGAGGCTTCATTCAAAATTTACTGACTTTATGAGACAGGAGGGGGTGAGAGGCTGAGTGCTCCCATCGGTGAGGTGCCTTGTACAGGGGTCTAAAGGCTTGAGAGTCTCAGAGTCTTGGGTTTGATTTCTACTTCCATCATTTAATTGAAGTGGACTTCAGGCAAGTCACCTATGCTCTGAGCCTCAGCTTCCTCATGGTTCACGTAACGGAGCTTCTATGGGGATTACATGTGATAATGTATTCTAAGCTTTAGGCATAAATGGGGTTCCTCTCCCACCTTCTTCTGAGTCTCTTTTAACGAAGAATTCATTCTTGAAAATTATATTTTCTTAAATACTTTGAAATTTGGCTTGTTTGATTTTATACTGCTACTAGGTAGTAGTATACATTAGAAAGTTATTGGAGCACTGTGGTTGTTGCCCACTGTCAGCAGACAACATTTCAGCAAACTGTAATATGGAAGTGACCATACTCTTTTTCCATTTTTCATTAGTGAGATATATGTGTATTGTTTTTTCTTTGCATAGAGAAATCTTTCTTTTTTTTAAAGATTGGCACCTGACCTAACAACTGTTGCCAATCTTCTTTTTTTTTATTTCTGCTTTTTCTCCCCAAATCTCCCCAGTATATAGTTGTATATTTTAGTTGTGGGCCCTTCTATTTGTGGTATGTGGGACACGGCCTCAACATGGCCTGATGAGTGGTGCCATGTCCACGCCCAGGATCCGAACCAGAGAAACCCTGGGCCACTGCAGCGGAAAGTGCGAACTTAACCACTCGGCCACAGGGCCGGCCCCGAGAAATCTCTTTATATATACTATTATGGGTCTGTCTCAGCTATAGGTATGAGTACTTATGAATTTATAAATGTAATCAGTGTTGTACATATTCATCTGCATAAACTTTTGATTGTGTGTGCATCTTTATTCAGAACACTAATTATTTTGCACAATAAATATAATTTTCTGTCCTCGGAGGATTTACCTTTAAATTTGTTTTGGTGATACTTTAAAGCATGAGTTAACTTTTAGGAAACCAATAATTAAATTACAACTTGGGAACTAAATAGTTACTAAAGCTATATATATAACTATTTATACTTTTAGATATAACTATTTATATTTTTAAATTTTATAAACATAACATACAGGGACCCTACAGATTGATGCCCTCAAGAAAGTAACATATATTAGCAAAAGAATTTATAGGTATACCATTATACAAAACTGAAACGTCTTTCTGGATGAAAAAACAAATCTAGCTTGTGATGAAATAGATGGAATTAGCTCACCACATGCACTCTCTCATCACCATTTGTTTTTCACGGGAGGATTTAGTTATTCATATCAAATGTTTGCAGGTGTGAATTCAGATCTCTGATAGGGAAAAGAAAAAGATAAATTGGTATCTTCTGAAAGGAGGAAGGTATTGTTGACATTGTGCGATTATACACTACTGAGAAACCTTGACTGTCAAAGAAAAATGCTTTTCTAATAGTGTTACATGTACCATTGGGCATAGGCTAATTTTTCAGATTGTTGTACAGATTAGTGGAGCCTTAGATAAACACTATGGTGCATGATTTTTAAAAAATGCCTCTGAGTGATTGTCTCCCAATATATTGCACATTACTGAAGGCACATGTGTGTAGAATGCATAGCACTTATTATATTCTGATTATACAGAGACCTTTTTTCTTTTTATCTTTGACATTCACAGATCTATTTTGGAGTTTCTTCCAATTCATTTTATTTTAATGAGACTGTGATTTGATATCATAATCCATTATAAGTTTACTTGTCTAGGTCTTGCTATCGATTTGTATACTACCCCCACTTCCTGACTCTGAACAATTGAAAGACTTTATTCTTCTAAAGTGTGATTATGTTAGCTTGACCAATAATCTTCAAATGTATTTATTTACTCCTTAAAATAATTTTTTAAAAAAGGTGTAAATTCATTAATTTTCAAATTTAATAAATTTGATCTAGGGTGCTGTTATACATGTGGTCCATTTTCCTGTCATTACTCAATCTTCCCAAAATGAGGACATGTAGAGTTGTTTCTATCAGACCTCAGTCCTAGAAGAGGCTGACCTTCAAAGCGACAGTATAATTTTTTTTGGAATAAAAATGTGAAACTATAACTATTCATGTTTTTCTCTTTTTGTTGTAAAAAGAAAAAGAAACAGAACTAAACCTGTATCCTAATTTCATAATTGTGTTGAATCTGACAGCATTTTTGCAGGAATTATTCATGGCTTTATGCTACTCATTGTGTTTCATTTTCCATTAATGCATTTGTATCAGAGAATTTTAAATGTGTGTCTGTGAATTGCCTTATATCCTTTGTGAATGAAGTAGATTATAAATAAGTAATTGTAAACAGATAACTATAATATAGTGTGAAGAGTTTTACCATATGGTGAAAATGGATTAAACAGAGGTGGCCACAGACTGTTTTCCATACACTGTAATTCAGTACAATAGCCTTAAATCTCCATTTGATTTTGCAAAAGTAACCATGGCTTTGTTCTCTTCTGTTATATTCTAATATTCTTTTCTCTTGTTTTATCTTTAGTAGGCATGAAGCAGAAATTATTCTGTACTTTAATTTTAACTAGATTCAGACACTATTTCCTTTTGCTCATTAATCCTACTTTAACTCTCTACATTCTATATATTTTAAAAATATTTGTACGGGTTTCTATAAAAGTGCTCTACGCACAGTTAATCATTTCTATATACAGTTAAAAAGTGGAGGTAACAGTGCTTGTTTTAAAATAAAATATCCGAATGTCAACTATACTTCAATAAAAACAAATAAGTAAAGTGTCAGCACAATTTTGGAAAGCATTCTTGCACGAAAGTGTCGGAGCTGTTTTTGTTCCTCAACACCAATTGCCGACTGATTGCTCTATAGTTTCTAAAAATGCCCAGGGAAGTAGATTGCTCCAAAGTCTGATCTGATTAAATCCAGACTCCTTTGCAGAGTAGTGTTAGAGACTAGTCTTTGATACTTGTCCTGAACCCAGGAGGACTCTTCTTGACTATCTTTTCACCTGGTTACTATCATGGAGCTACCAGCCTCATCTTAATGTTCACTTCCAAAATCCCTCTTGTTATGGGGATCATCTTGAGGCTTGATCTTCCCTACACTTTGTTCCAAACAAAGTCAGTTCCTCCTCTGGGGAGAACTTTGGAGCTCTCTGTTCTTATGACCTGGGCAAAATCTCTGTGCCTCGCTGCTCTGGGTGAGCTGAGGGTGGGACAGTGAGTGGTGTACTTAAGAGTGATGACATTCCTGCTTTACAAGCAGGACACTGGGAGTGGGTGGGAGCTTCTGGTCTTCTTGGTTTGCCTCTCCTAGCATAGAACTTTTGCCCTCTGAGAGTGAGCCAGGGCCAATGTGATCAGGGCCCCACTATTCTTGGCCTGCGGGTAGTTTTCTCAGCCTGCCATACCCGGGGTGTGCATATGAGTGGAGGCTAGACAAAGGAGTGAAGCCAAGGCCCCTCAGCCGTTCTTGTCTGAAACAGAGCTTCTGCAACATAGACCTGGGGGTGGGGAATGACAAATGCTGGTTCCCCTCAATTTCAAATTTATTTTATCAATGCAAGCCCAGAATATAAGCCCATAAAGAATACCAAACTTAATTTACTCATTCTATCCTTTTGAAAACCTAGATTTCCTATCCTACAAAATGTCCCTTCAGCACTTTTCCCAGTCTATTTTAAAATAACCTCTGCGATTGAGCTGCTTCCACAGTCTCAGGAAGCTGTTCCATAATTCATTTATTGTTCATAGTCAGGAAATCACTCTGGATATTCAACTCAGATTTCCTTTACCTTTATGAAGATAACTTCTCTCAATTAGGATATTTTATATTTATCCTCCTCCAGTTATGTACCCCTAATTTTTTCCCATCTTGTACAAACACGTAAGTCACAATTATCCAACAGAAATATCTATACATCAGCACCATTTTAAATTTTAAAAATCTAAAATGCAACATTAAAAAATGTAATCCACCGTATTGGGTAAGATTTCTTTGATATAAGAAGAAAACACCAAATCTTCTCATTAGACTCTTTTGCATAATAGTTTGGGGTTCTTAATTTGATGAGCCAGACTATTAAATATAGAATCATCATTATCAACAGGATTCAATAGAGATAAATTCAGTAAGAGTCAACTGTTTGTTGTAGCCATAAAAATTACTTAAAATGTCTTATGCTGCATAAATAGAGTATAATATTATAATGATATGCAACAACTAACTCTTTTGCTTTTTTACTGCGAAGGCTGTACTTGAAGTCTAGTGCTCCAGATATTTGATGAAGTCTCTCCTAATATTTTTGTTGGGGAGTTCAGCACTTTGGGGTGGAGATAATGAATAATGTTACATGAATCATATTACATTAATTTAGGTTTACTTTTAATATTTATATAATTTTATATAATTTTATAAATATATAAATAAATTTGATTTATATTCAGTTTTTAATCTTCTACTCTAAGCACTGATTAGAATGAACACAAAAGACTTGTTTATTACATCTGTAAAAAAGACGATCAACTTGGAGAGAATTTTGATTATAACAGCTTGAAAACTCAAGACTCTCAAAATAACCTTCATAAGCTGAAGAAAATGATCACGTCAATATATATAGTCTGTATTAAGCATTGCAAAATATACTAAATAAAAGTTATGAGTTATTACCTTTTATCATTTTTATAGCATTCATCATACTTTCTGATTATATTTTATCATTAACCTTATGCTTTCAACAGTTTTAAATAGAAGAATTGAAGACCATTAATCAAAAGTTTATGTCATTTTGGTTATCTTTTGTAATGGGGGGTTATTGTATTAAATCATTTAAAATGATCTAATTTATCTATAAAAAGTTATCTATAAAAGTGTTAATAGCCCCTTTCCTCAGAATTACATGTCCTTTCTGTGAGAAAAGGATGCATAGTGGTCAAACTGAAAGTTTTTATTTTTTCACTCTACAGAGGTAATTTTAAATATTCGTTCAGATATTAATTAGTGACTTGATGACACGAAGTGACCACCGTAGGACTCTATAATCAATAACTGAATGGATCATTTAGATTTCAGAACTGCTTTGAACTAATCAGACATTTAATGGTACCCTGAGAGTTCATTATCAAAATTTAGATAAGCAGAAGCCCTGTCTGGCGACCCTGTTATCACAAACTAAGTATAAAGAATCTTGCCGCCAGTGGAGGCATTTCATGCTTCATGTCTGCAGAAAATGCTGTAATTTAGTTGTGTACGGTTGTTCAGATGCTTTCCAGTCGATGCTTTGACAGCCTCAGTTCCAGCTGCTCAGGCCTGTGAATCCTTCTGTGAAAAGTTGTAAACTCCCAGCCAAGTTAACCGCAGTCAATTTTGATAGATCTCATCTAGAGTGGTAGGAATTGCCATACACTGCTGTCTTTACAACTAATTTGGTTCTAAAATAAGAACTAATTAAAATTATTAAGAAAATCTGAGGCAAATGTTTGACATTTTGTATGTATTAGAAGGCCGTGTGGTTTTTGTGAAGGTGTTTTGCTAGACTAAATGAGATATGCAAAGTGTCTGTTATAATGTGGATCTTTTGGAGTGTAAGAGCAGCTACCCAATTTGAAATGCATGCTCCATGTAGGCTATATCTCCTGGAATGCTGAAAATATCTTCTCCAATTAACTTAATTAACTGAAAACTGTCACTGTTGGAATTGCACTGGCGTAGCCAAATACTTAAAATGTACAATTATTCTTGCTAGAATCAGAAGTTGCTTTAAGAGTACCTAAGAACGTACTTAGGAGCTAGTTAACAGTATCAAGACTAAGAGAAATTTATGCTTGTGCAGAAACATAATTTGCTCCATAATCAACACTAACAATGGTAACCTGATGTGAAGTCAGGTGAACAAGCACCTAATTTGTAACAAGAAAAATATATCGTGTGTGCTTAGTGCTTGGTAAGTTAGAGGCGTGAAATATAAGTACAGGGAACATTGTGGGGTGTAGGCAGCTGAAGGTACTTCTTTGCCAGAAGGGACGCCAGTAGAGAAAAATGATTCTGGTTTTTGTGCTATGCCCAAGCAAATATCTGGCTTGTGTCCCAGTGCTTGTTCAAAAAATAAATATAGAATGCTCAACACATCCACTTTTAAAGCACTAAGTAGAGAAATTTAAAATATAAATTCAAGTACTTAAGCTTATAGGCTCAAAAGATTTCATGTCCCATTAAATGAAAATAATACAGTCCTACTTATGTCTTAATAGAATCTCAATTGTAGAAGAAATAAAATAATATGAATAAAGAAAATGAGATGTGAAATAGGTAGTAAAGGGTGGATATTTTTAAACTGTCTTTTTTGTAAAGTATTTGAGGGTAAAGGATTCTCTTTTATATTTTTATGCTTTGTTTTTTTAGTGATATCTATAACCAGATATCAGTGATTGCTGAGATTATTAAGAGAAAACCAAAAATGTGATTAATGTTTCTTTGTTGTAAAGACTAATGCCCATAAACATTTTGTTAATTTTTAATTTCAGCTTACTACAGTTCAGCAATATTTGTTTAGCAGCTCTAATATACTCTACTCTACCATGACAAAAATGAGTAGTATATAGTCGCGGTTGTGTGTTTGGTGAGAAAGATGAATTAACTATGTAAGTATTCACGTAAACATTCGCACAGAGTACTGCTGTAAAACCACAAAGAAGGAAATAGTCCAAACTGAGAGTTTAGGGGAGACTTCTTGGGGGAGTTGCTGCATTAAAGATAAGTAAAAATAAATACATAAAACCATTTATGAAATATCCTGTAGTATTTAAGGCATTTTGCCGGACATTGTTTCATTTGAATCTAATGAGGATTTCACAGGATGGTTATTTTCTTTATTTTGCAAATGAGAAAATTTATGATGATATGATGACTGTCCTTGCCCGGGACACATATACTTCAGCATGCGATTAGTACCTCACAGAGCATAACTCAAACCCAGGTGATCTTGTACTAAATACTACCCACCCCCCTCAATGGCATCAAGCTGCTTGTTAAATTGAATAAAAGTAGTATATAAATATAACAGTATAAGGCTGTAAATGGAACTGCCCGTTGACTTTTTGTAAAAGTAAGATCTTTTGATGTCATGGTTTTGTGGCTATTTCCCACATGTAGATCCCGTCGCCATTTAGAGTTTGGCATTTAATTTTCAAAAGATGTTGCACAAAGAGTTATCTCAGAGTTCATAAATGTAAAGTACCTTTAAAACGGGCGCCATTTTCTGGGTAGGTAAGTTATTAGTATTGTTTTTCTCAAGCTTGTTTCTTCTACGTGAAACACAGTGCTGTTAAGCAGCCCGTTATAGCCAGCTGGACAAGTTCCTGTAAAACTAGGCCACCAGGAAGCTTCCAGGGGAGCAAAGGGTAGTGTCTTCCCAAAGAGCAGAGCGAAAAGTGCGGTCACAAAAGGAGGTATTTGGGCAGTGTCCTGTTCCCTCTGAGGTTGTTTGCTGTGCTCAAAGCCTTCATGTAATGCTGCATAGCTTCAACATATATTTTTACCATCCTTTCTTACCCTAGGCTTTCATGATTAATAAGGCATTGGTTTTAAGACACAATAGAGTAGCAAATATGTCAAAATTATTTGCCAGCAGTAGTCCTTACCTTAAAATTCCGACTTCAAATAAACTCTAAAGACATATTTGGTTGAGGAAAAAAAGTATCTGTTCAAATAAAAATTAAGATTTTTTCATTTTAATTGATGTATGTTATAATCTTGTAAACAATCAATTTTTCTCTTTGTCTATCTCCGTCCCTCTCTCACCCTCTACTATCACTCCCTCTCTCTCTCTCCACCTCCTTCCCTTCCTTTCTCTCTCTCCTTCTCTCTCTTCCTCTCTTGTCTTTCTTCAAATAAATTTCAATATTTAACTTGGCACTGTGTAGTTATGGACAATATTTAACTGGCAGTCTGACTTCACTTTTGAAGGAAAATATTATTCACTTAACATGTTCTCTTGGTTTATATATTAACTATTCCTCTCCCAGTTAGTTATCTTGCTTGTCATCATTTTCAATATTTCCATTTTCAGACCTATCAGTCTTACATAACCTATGTCCATAAAGCACTAATTTATTTTTTGGATTAAGGAGAAAAGATGAATAAAGTAATATAATGCATATTACTATTTTTGCCACTATACAATACTTTCTATCAGTTAATTTCCCAATGCCTATGTCTATTTCCTTGAATCCAAAGTTTAAAAAGCTAAACTTTTTATTTCAATAGAAAAAATACTTATATATGGAGTATGAATATCTTTATCAGCTTTACCTGATGCACAATTAACTGATGTGAGAAATGTTTTCCAAGTGAGAATTCCTATTGCAGATGTCCAGGACTTAATAAATCCGTCCTGTGTTGTTCACATATAGCCAATTTAATGTTGCACTGACACTTTGAGTGGCTATGTCTTTTTTGTGATTCCTTCAGCTGTTAGTTTATTGTCCAGATGCTCTAATATCTTTAAGTATCATTTAATCTCATCATTATTTCAAAATTATTGGAGATACTAGATCGCTGCTACATCATGTTATATGATGTGTTAGCAAAGAAGAATTTCTATTACTGTATCACAAATTTGTTTTTCAAAAATATTTTGATAACTGTATTTTAATATAATTGGTTTCTTTTGTGTTTTGTGTTTTTTTTGAGGAAGATTAGCCCTGAGCTAACTACTGCCAGTCCCCCTCTTTTTGCTGAGGAAGCCTGGCCCTGAGCTAATATCGTGCCCCACTTCCTCTCCTTTATATGTGGGATGCCTACCACAGCATGGCGTGCCAAGCGGTGCCATGTCCGCACCCAGGATCCGAACGGGTGAACCCGGGGCCGCCAAGAAGGGGCACGTGTGAACTTAACCGCTGCGCCACCGGGCCGGCCTCTCTAATTGGTTTCTTTTATAACCCTATACATTTTATTTATATGTTTAAAACATTCATCTGAAGAGAGCTACAAGAGCCTCACTAGAATGCCAAAGGGATCCATGGAGCAAAGAAGGGCCAAGAACCACTATTTTAAAAGGTTTAATTTACTACACAGAATTCGAAATATATTACAATGTACACCTGAAAGTTATATACAGTTATAAACCAATGTTACTGCAATAAAAAAATAAATTAAAAAAATTTAGCTTAATATTTGCTGTCAAATCATTGCCAAGAACAAGCTAATTTTTGCACTCCACCCCAATTCATTCTTGTCTTCAAATCTGTTTCATTATGCATAACGCATATAGTCTCAGCAAGAAGAGACAAGGACAAGAATAGCTTTTCCTTAATATCTGAATAGAACACAGTTCTATTTATTCACTTCCATTTATTCATGGGCTTTACCCAAAAATATACTATTTATTAAACTTAGGAAAAAAGCAAATAACATGGATTACTTACGGGTTAATATAGAATTTGCATAATTTCATCTGAATAAATGTTAGGAAATTAAATCATTCCTATATTTTTAAATACACTGGCTTTAATGTTTATAATATTGAATATAATGGTTTTGATTTTGTACCTTATGGAAGATTTCAGGATTAAGCCTGATCCTCTGTAAATGGAATACCGTCATTGTCAATGTGTGCTTATCAGCTCCTACGAACCACAAAATATGTAGATTAAAATAATTGCTTTTATTCTTTCCAGATACCATATCTATAAAACACGGGTTGATAATGTCTTATCTTCTTATTAGCAAGGTGCTAGACAAGATGGTGATTTGAGGTTTCTTTCAGCTCTGCGAATAGGTGTTCTATAAAATATACTATTAGTGTGTATATAGTAAGGAAGAATTATATTTATTCCTAAGACAGCACTTTTATTAAAGTACATATTTTCTTTAGACAAGCATACTGAAATAGAATTTTAAGTCTTCCAGTCGTATTTATATAGCATATTCAAATAAAAGAAACTCACAGGTTCTGCATAGTGTTTTTCATCCCCATCCCTGCCCCTATTCCTGGTGTTAGGTACATAGCCACTCCCCTTCTGGCTTCTGGGTTTGAACATACCCAGCTAGCATAATTACTGGAGTGGAGAAAAAAGACAGATACTCTCGTTATGAACCAGAAGAGGTTCATAAGAGGCATGTTATCTTTCGAACTGACTGTGGGCAGTGACATTGAGATGGCTTGTAGTAATCTCAAACTCAGTTAAAAAACCCAAAAATCTCTCTCAACACTGAAATGGTTTTCAAAACCTTCTCATCTCTTGTATTTACAGAGACTCAAGAGACTGAGGTACACAGAGATGTATATCATCTCGGACAATATTTTCTCAAATGCTATTTTTCTCATTTTCATCATAAACAACCATTCCCTTTGCTACCGCTGATTAGTTATATAATACTTACACCATGTAGTTTGAATACTATTAAAAGCTTCTTATTGCCTCTAGGATAAATCCAAAATTAGTAGCATAGTTATCGAGTCCCTGGTGAAAATGACTGTGAGGGATACCAATAAATAGCGACTCTCTTCCCTACATGGGTTCTAAAAAATTGAAAAATATGAAAAGTGTTAGCAGTTGAAGGCTAAAATAGCACTTTTGTTAATGATAAAGATTAAATTACAACACAGAGCTTAGTATGAGAACCAAATGGCCCTGTTACCCAAATCCGACCAAATCGAGAATCAAGCAGACCGACCACCCAGGGTGGCACAGGGTGCTTGGGGAGGGCATACCCTATATCCTCAAAATAAGTAAGTAAGTAAATAAGAAAAGAAGTAAATTAATAAATAATTCTTTTTTGAATCCTTAAAACACACAGCAGATCACATCCTGAATTTCTTGCAACTGTAAGGAGTCTTTATTTTCGTAGGGGATTTGCCATACATTTACATAATTTGTTCCTTCAAATTAATGAGAGATTAGTGCTTCAGTGAATTTTTATTGAGTGCTGACTCTATTCAAAGCATAATGCTGGGTTTTATGGGGAAACAGAGATTAGGAAAGTCTCTGTTCTCCCATAGTTCATGAACTAGTGGGCAAGATGGACACATAAATAAAAACAAACAATAACACAAAACCTCTGGGACAACACTAAATATGAGAAATGCTATTATGAGTGAATGATGTACTATGGCAGTAGGAGGGAAGAAAAGTTAATTTTCTGTTCAGCAACAGATATTGCTTAAAGGAAAATGTTACAATAAATCAGAATTAAGGAAGAGCCTGTTTCAGTATCAGGTACATACATTATTAGGAGCTATATCCTTAGTTTCATGATGGTATTCAAAACGTTTGGGAGCTCTTCCTAGTAAAATGGCCTTCAGAGAAGATTTAATAGCACCACATGCTATCTGTCCCATTATTTTGTGTTATAATGTTACCTAATTAAATATTAAGTATAAACATTTATATATAATGAATATATTTAATTAGAGTGTGTATGTATATATGTAAATTATATTATGAACCTATATATAAAAACCTCTCAACACCTTTCCTTTTTTCCACATCTGACACCAAATCATTTCATATATTTATAAAAAATATAGAGATGGAAAATTTTTTCCCTCCTCCCTTTTAAGTTCTCTGGCTGGTCTAATAATTAAATTGACATAAGACAGATTAACAGGAGAAAAACAAATTTAGTTGTGCATATATGGAAGTCCTATTAAAAATATGAAACTCAATAAGGTGGCCAAGGTAGCCAGCTTTTATAACTTTTAGACAAAGAAACAATAAATTCGTGAAGAATTGACAAAATGATGAAGTTTGGGCTTGAGGTAGTAAATTAGTGAGGAAGTAACTAGATTTGTTTATATAGCCTTCTTGGCCCTAAATTTCCTATCTCTGGTAGTAAGGATGTCTCTGTTCTTCCTGGTGCCAGGAGAGTGCCTTTTACACAGGAGATTGATTTCCTGCTTTCACAGGGACAAGAGAGGGTCAGTGTCCTTGCACCGGATGTGTCTCAAATAACTTTAATTTAAAATAATCAATATACCAAAGCGGCATATTTTCAGGCGACATATTTTGCTCCCCTTCAACAAAAAGGATGGCAACTTGCCATTGACATAATATTCAGAAGAATGTATTCAAACTATCTTTAATAATGTATCTTAAGCTTTTTTAAATGATTTTGTTTTGTTAGCAATGATTTTGTTTTGGCTCAGTAGAATTAATGGATATATTGAGCTAGACTTGGAAGAGGATGTTTGAGAATATGTTATATATATATTTATTATTTCAGTTAGGTTCAATGAAATATTTATTGACTCAAATTGAATTGAAGCTTGTTAGTTTATTCATCCTGTTGCTTTCGTCAGGGGTTAAATTTATTTATTGGAATTTCGCTGTTAACAAGGAGTAGACTCTGGGACAAGGCAATGTTCAGACTTCAGTTATTTTAGCACTTTTACTTCAGATAATAATTTGAAGCTGTTTATATCACAGTACAGGAAGCACCATGAGAGATGAAAAATATGTGAGTAGAAGCAAATACTGAAAATTATGTAGCAACTAAAAAGCTGTTTTCTCTAGCTAAATTTGTCTGGCAAAATACTTGCAATCAGTAGAATGATGAAATAATATGAATTATTACTATAAAATAAATATAGCATCATGTAATTGTAAAAAACGTTGCTTACAGGTTTTAGTGATTATGAATAAATCTGCTATAAACATTCACATACAGGTTTTTATGTGGATAAAAGTTCTCAAATCAGTGGATAAATACCCATGAGTGTGATTGCTGCTCTTAAAGATGGTAAGACTATGTTTAGTTTTGTAAGACCTTGCCAAACTGTCTTCCGAGTTGTCTGTACCATTTTGCTTTCCCACCAGCAATGGATGAGAGTTCCTGTTGCCCTGCATCCTCACCAGCAATTGATATTGTTAGCTTTTTGGATTTTAGCCATTTTAATAGATGTGTAATGGTATTTCATTGTTGTTGTTTTAATTTGAATTTTCCTAATGACAAATGAAGTTAGTCATCTTTTCTTATGCTTATTTGTCATCTTTATACCTTCAGTGGTGAGATATCTGTACAGATATTTTGCATATTTTTTAACTGGGTTGTTTGTTTTCTTATTGTTGAGTTTCAGTAATTTTTTGTATATTTTAGATAGATGTTTTGTATCAGATATATATCTTGCAAGTATGTTTTTTCCTGTCAGTGACTTTTCATTCTCTTAACATGGTTTTGTAGAGCAGAATTTTAAAATTTTAATAGAGTACAACTTATTTTTTCTTTCATGAATCATGCTTTTGGTGGTATATGTACAAACTCATCATCAAACTAAAGATCATGCAGATTTTCTCCTATTTTTCTAGAAGTTTTAGAGTTTTGCATTTTTCATTTAAGTCTGTAATATATTTTGAGTTAATTTTTGTGAATTATGTCAGGTCTGTGTCTAAGTTTATTTACATTTTTCAAAGATCTGTTGACTACGTTTGTATAGGTCTATTTCTGGTTCTCTATTCTTTCCATTGAACTATGTGTCTATTCTTTTGCCCAATACCACAATGTTGTGATTGCTTAATTTTGTAGTAACTCTTGAAGTCAGGTAGGATCAGTCTTCTAATTTTGTTCTTCTTCAGTGTTTTGTTATTTATCATAGACTTTTACAACTAATTTTTGAAATAGTTTGTCAATGTGTACATAACAGCCTCCTGAGACTTTGATTGAGTTTTTTTTAATTTACAGATCAGGTTGGGAATAATTGACATCTTACCCATATTGAATCCTCCAATCTATGAAAATGGAATGTCTCTCATTCATTTATTTCTTTGATTTGTTTCATCAGAATTTTATAGTGTTCCACATATACGTTCTGTACATCTTGTTTTCTAGTTTAATTCCATCATGGTCTGATAACATACTTTGTATGATTTTTATTCTTTTAAAATTTTTATGGTGCATTTCATGTCTCAGACTGTGATCTATCCTGGTGAATCTGCTATGTGAGTTAAGGTTTATTCTGCTGTTGTTAGATGGAATGTTCTACAGATATCAATTAGATCAAGTATAGGGCTGTTCAGGTAATCTAGATGCTTACTGATTTTCTCCCTGCTTGATCTATCAATTCTTGGAAGAGTGCTGTTGCAATCTCTAATAATATAGTAGATTTGTCTGTTTCTCCATGCAGTTCTATCAGATTTTGACTCATTTATTTTAATATTCCTTTATGAGGCATATACATGTTGGAGATTGTTGTCTTTTTTGGAGGTTTGACCACTCTATCATTATGTAACACTCCTCTTTATCTCTGATAATTTTCCTTGTTCTGAAATCCACTTTGTCTGAAATTAATATACCTAATTCAGCTTACTCTTGAACTGTATTAGCATGGGTTGTCTTTCTCCATTCCTTTACTTTTAACCTATCTGAGTCTTTATATTTAAGGTTGGTTTTTTTGTAGACAACATAGATTTCGGCCTTTTTATTTTATCCACCCTGACAGTCTGCCTTTTGTTGGCGTATTTAGACCATTCATGTTTAAAATGGTTGTTGGTATAGTTGGATTAATATCTACCATGTTTGTAACTGTTTTCTCTTCATTGCAATTGCTCTTTGCATCTTTTTACCTCTACTTTTCCTGCCTTATCTTAATATAATTGAGATTTTTATGTGATTCTATTTTATCTTCTCTCTTACTATATGTTATACTTCTTTTTTAAAAATTTAGTGGTTGCCCTAGAATTCACAATATACATTTTAAATTAATCTAAATATACCTTCAAATGATGCTTTACCACTTCACGTGTAGTTCAGATAACTTTTAACAGAGTATTAACAATTCCTCCATCCTATGCCTTATGACATTTCTTTCATACATGTCACTTGTCTATATGCTATAACCACCCAGTACCTTATTACTATAATTACTTTAGACAAATAGTTATTGGTCAGTTGATTTTAAATAACCTTGGCAAGGTAATTCAATGGAGATAGGGCAGTCTTTCTAACAAGTGGTGCTAAAACAATTGGCTATCCATATGCAGATATAAAAAGAAACTGAGCCTTGATAAGCATTTATTCAAAATTAACTTGAAATGGATTGTAAAGCTATGTGTAATAGGTATAATTATAAATATTTTAGGAGAAAATTTAGGAGAACATCCAATGACTTAAGGTAGGTAAAGATTTCTCAGGTAGGACACAAATGAGCAAACCATAAAGGAAACAGATATTGGTAAATTGGACTTCATACAAATTTAAAATTCCGTTTTTCAAAAGATACTGTTAAGGAAAAAAATACTACAAAGTGTCAGAAAGCATTGCAAAACAAACATTTTATAATGGACTTTATCCAGCATATATAGAGAAGTCTTATAGCTCCATAATATGATGAAAACTACCCAAATAAAACAAATGCGTAAAAAATTTGACCAGACAGTTCACTGGAGAGGATAATATGATAGCAAATATGCACATAAACAGATGCTCAAGATCATAGCATTAGGGAAATACAAATTAAATCCAAAATAAGAACAGACATCTACTAGAATGGCTGAAGCCAAAAGACTAAAAATAACAAGTTCTGGCTAGAATGCAGAGAAACTAGAAATCTTATTCATTGCTGCTGGAGATGGAAAAAGATACAAACACTTTGGAAAACAGTTGGGTAGTTTATTATAAATTTAACCATATACTTACCATATATTCCACCAGTCCAATTCCTTAATATTTACCCAAGAGAATATGTTCACACAAATACCCATGCACAAATGTTCACAGACACTTTATTTAAAACATCCGACAATTGGAAACAATCAAATGTCCACTAACTGGGGAATGGATTAAACAAATTTTGATATGTATTTACTGAGAAATACTACTTAGTAATAAAAAGAAAGAACAAATTGATGCACAGAGGAACATGACTGAATCTCAAACATTGTGCTAAGTGAAAGAAGCCAGACACACAGAGAAAAACAGAAAACTGAATACTGTGTGATTCTATTGATATAAAATTCTAGAAAAGTAAAAATTATGGGAATACAAGACAGTTACAGTGATTATCAGGGGCTGGATGCATGAAGAGCAGATTATCTGCAAATGAGCATGATGAAAATTATTGCATTTGGGAAGTAGTCTATATTTTGATTTTGGTGGTGATTATATACTGTATACATTTGTCAAAACTGATCTTAATAAGGATGGTATTAGCATATCTGACTTTAAAAACTTTATGATATAGATAGTATAAACATCTATCAACCACAATCTTGGCCAAATTACCCTAAATTCTCACATTAAAGGCCTATTTATGCCATTATCTATTGCCCTATACAAATTTGCCTTTCAACAGAAAAATTACAGGGCATCCAAAGGCAAGATACAACACAATCTGAAGCAATAAAGTCATCATCAGAACTAGACTCAGATGTGGTTCAGAGGTTGGAAGTTTCAGCTATGGAATTTAAAATAGTTATGATAATATGTTACAGAGTCTAGTGGAAAAGGTAGACAACATGCCACATCAGGTAGATAATGTTAGCAGAGATATGAAAACCATAAGAAAAAATTAAAAGGAAATATTAGAAACTAAAAAAGAAAACATAGTAGCAGGAATGAAGAATACATTGTGTGCTCGTAGCAGACTTGACACAACCAAGGAAAGAAACAGCTAACTTGAAGATAGGGCAGTAGAAATTATCCAAATTGAAATGCCAAACATTTGCCAGACAAATGTAGAAAAAGACTACAATGAGCTATCATCACATACCCATTTTTAGGCCCAAATCAGAATGGATAACAATATCTAGTAGTGGCAAGGATGTGGAGCAACTGAAACACTCACACATTGCTGGTAGGAATGTGATTTGGAGAAACGTTTGCAATTTTTTATAAAGCTAAAAATATACTTACCATAGAGTTCACCAGTTTTATTGTTAGCTATTCGCTCAAGAGAAATGGCTATTGATACACTCAACAATACAGACGAATCTTTACAATATGCTGAGGGAAAGAAGTCAGACACAAAAGGCTACATACTATATCATTCTGTGTATACAGATACTTTAAAAACAAATCTAAACCATAGTGACGGAAGACACACAAGCAAGTCTGAGCATTTATGCATGCTTGACTAGAAGGAGCACATGGGGACTTTGGGGCTGATGGATATTTTCTGTTTTGGTTGGAATGGTGGTTGAATAGGTTTATACATTTCTCAAAATTCACTGCACACATAAAATGAGAGTATTTTATCATATTTAAATAACACCTCGGTAAAATTAATTTTGAAAAATATGTCTTAACTATGAAGGCCAAGAGTTAACCTTAAAATTAGTGACGTATCTGGGTTTTCTTTCTTTTTTTCTGTCTCTCTTTTACCTGAAGATGGGCATAACTAGAATGTACTTCATTATCTTAAGAGATATTTATTCATCCAGAGGAGGGCAAGCTGATTTATATGGAAGATAGGCAAACTATACATCTAATAATTATATGGATACGATAAAAAAGAAAAAAATGAGAGATCCACCATTTGCAGATTTCTAGCCATGAGGAATATGCTCACAGGCTTGGAACAATGGATTCAGAATAAGAATCAGGTACATTTGTCATTATGTTTTAAATTGATTTACTTACTCTGATGTAGTCAGGTTGGCTCTTTATATTCGTTGTAGGTCTTTGTCCAACTAACAATATACAAATAAAGCCACTATCTAAAGGGATGTTATGTTTCCTGGAGAAATAATTATGCAGTTATTAGAATCATTTTTTTAAGGATGAAATATTTGGATATGTAGGCTGTGTTTGCTTTGTTACAACCCAAATTAGTTATGGCATTGGAGCAGTAAAATATATACACTGCTCTCTTATTACAGTCTCTCTCTCACTTGTAGGAAAAATTTAATTATTTTTAACAGATGTAAATTCTCTGAATTAACATGAAGAATGATCAGTTCAGTATTAAAGAGGGACATTTTAAATCGGTGACCATGAGATTAAGGTAAATTGATTAAGCAAGGGAGAGATACTGTGCTCTGAGAATTATTCAGTGGAATTTGATGGCTTTAAATTAATTTTAAATATACAGCACAGTTTGAACTGGATCATAGATCCTGCATTGAGTTTTGGATTTCTAGTAAAGAGATAATTAAAGTAACCACATTAAAAGGAATGCTACATAAAGCTTTCTGGAGAGATTTTGGACAGATACAGTATGTGTATATGGGTAAATAGCAGAAACTCTGAGGTTAAGCTGCCTGGGTTTGATCAGGCTTCACTTGTTAACTGGGCAAGCTTGGAAGTTATTTAAGCTTTCTATATGTGTGTGTTACCTTTTCCATAAAATTGAGATGGTGATAAACAGTGCCTATCCCATAGACTTGTTATGCAGACTAAATGAGTTAATATATGTAACATGCTTAGAACGGTGTCTAGCACATTAACACAGCTGAAGTATTACCTGTTTTGTTATTGTTTATATTGGACAGTAACACGATTTTACATTGAAACATTTCTGGTGGTAGTAGTAAGAATGGATATCATAGAAGAAAACGAAAACCATTGGTGGGTGAAGCAAAACTATGGAATGTGTAAGATGTGAGAAACACTGGGGTAGAATTTTTTCTGTCCTATTCACTGATATATGCCAAGTATCCCAAATATAGCCTGGCATATAGAAGTCAATAAATGTTTGTTCAGTTGAATTATGTTGAAGGTTAAGAGATGGCTTCAAAAGAGTTAAATGTTCAGTTGTATCCGAACAATTGTAACTAAACGTGCAATATACATAAAAATAGAACTTGAAACTGTTTCATGAAATACTACCTCAAACTTGAAAAAGGAAAGCTACATGAATTAGATAATTTGCAGGTAGGGAAAAAGGCTGCAAAATATCTTGATAAGACATTGGAAATGACAGGACAAAAGAAAGTGATAATAATTCATATTAGGTGAGAAAGAAATGAAAAGAAGTGGAAGAACTCTAAGGAGAAAAAATTTTTATTAATCCATGAATTCCTGAGTTTTTCTTCTTGGAAAAATATATCATACTGAACCTTGCACGATTAAACTTGACAAAGTTTGGTGCCATCTTCCCTGCTTCCTTTTTTCTAGTCTGCGTAGTTAAAAGATGACCAATAGGGATGGAGTTTACCTGAATAATCACATTGAAACTGAACTTTGTAACTGCCTTGGACCTCTACTTATACCTTGCTTTAAAGTCATAGGAACATCTTTTCAAGAGCAGAAAGCCTTCACATAATGATCCCAGATTTTTCCTTACAGGGAGATAATGTACCTTCTTCAACATCTCAAGCAGGTGGTCCCTGACTATGTTTTGATGAGTGGACACATTATGTCAGTTAATAGGCAAGGCAAAATAGCAAGCTGCTACTGTTGTGTGATTCTGTTTAGTTGAGTGTGATACTCAATATGTAAAGGAATTTTACTCGCTTTTCTATGCTCCCATAAATCTATTTTTTCTGAGACACATACTTTTGCTTTTTAAATTATCATAAATTATTGTTAAGATCATGGAGATAAATTTACAAGACTGATTTGCAAGTTAAACTCAACTTTATTTTGTAACTCAGATAGCTGGGGTAGAGAGAGATACTCTGACTCTAAACAATTCTCTATTCAAAACACTGTGCATTCAGACAAAACAACTAAATTTCTAATCTTGAGATATTGTGAGTCCATAATTTTATAAGATGTGCAGGTATCTGGGTTTTGATGAATGCAAGTCAGTGTGGCCTAAACATACAGTGCATGTACCTATTCAGATGAAGTCTTTTTCACCCAATTGGTCTCCCATTTGAAAGTACATGAAAAAAGCACAGTATATAGGAGAAAAAGATCCCAGTGTGAAAGATCTGGAAAGAAACAATACGTAAGGGATAGTGCATGGTTTTTCTGTGCTGCAATGGAAGATGAACTAAATTTGATCAATAAGCAATCTTAAAGCCCACTTCTAAAAGTACGCTCATCTTATAGGTCTACTTTAAAAAACCTCATTTTGAAATCGCTGGAGTATTTTTACCTCTATGTACTATAAAATAAGAAAGGAAATAATTCAATTCAGTTCAGTGATGCAGAGGAGTAAATATAAAATAACTGAAAATATGACAATATAATGATACATATTAAATTAGTTGCTCCTCCCCAGTAGCATGAATAAAAGTGCTGTTAACCATAAATTGCAATAAAATTACCTATTGGATGACATTAACCCCTAATATAAAGAAATTTTAAAGTTGTTTCGTAAAATGAGTGGTACTATTTATTCCTATAAAAAACTGGATCTATTACTAAACATTGAAAGGCAACTATGCCAGAGTAAACTCCTTTTTCTTCAAGCTAATATAAATTCATGGGAAAAATTCCTTGAAAGGTTCATAGTTATCTTGAAAATCAAGTCCAAGTGCAGAATCTCCAAAAATAAATTTTAACAATACGTTTTGTTTTGGGTAGGATAGGATTTAAATTAGCAAGGTGTAGGTAATGAAAATTAAATACTTTCATATGTAGTTATGAAAAAGTGAAGATGAAACCATCAAATATTATAAAACACAGAAGGTAATGTCAGTAAAGATATTTTAAACATTACTACCAAATATCTCTGCATGTGTGTGTATACGTAATTTTTTGCACATATGTAAACATATATTTTATTATATATAGTCAAGTAGAATGTTAAGGATTTTAAGAGGAAACTATCAGGAAAGAAGAAGGAAGAGGTTATTGCTTATCTCCAGGCTTGGAGAACTGTTATTTTATACTGGTTCACTAACTTAATCTGTAGCTTGTCTAGGTGAGTAAGCACCCACAATATGCCTTTGACCTATGATGTCACCAAAATTCCCTTAAAAAAATAAAAACATTTAGAGAATAAAAGCCAGGGTACGTTTGACAATATTTCTTATAGAGCTGATGAGTTTTAAGAAAGAGTGTGTTCATTTAAACATGTACCTTATTGGTGGTTGAGCATTGTGTTGATTTTTATGACAGCATTTAAATTTTAGAGTTATCCTCTTTCTTTGGCACAGACAGTAAATGCTTATTAAATGAGTATTGACATAGGCCTTGTGTGTTTTGAATGGTTGAGTTCCTGGAATATTTGTATACTTTAAAAAGGGCAAAGATAGTATATGATGGATTTCTGAAATTTTAATGATATGTTTGCATTATTCAGCCAGAGCATTCAATTTAATTCTTTTGACTGTTAAATAAAGTCATCCTTTATTATAGCATATGATATGTATCCTTGTTGTTTTTATTCTTATTAACAGAAAATGCCTAGAGGCAGTGGAAAACTCAAAACTCAGTATAAATTAATGCTAAGCAATAAGACTTAGAATAACTGTGAGTAAACATAGAGATCAGCAGCTGGTATACAGATGGCCAATAAAATGTTGGAATGCCCAAAACATAAACATAAGGGGTGGCGGTAGGAGGCAGTTAGTGATTAGGTGTGTGATCGCTGAGGTTAGCTTTTAGTTTGGGTAGAACATTGGACTTTCTTTCCCACCAGAAATTTTCTCCATGAAAAAATAATTATCAAAATGTTACATTTCGCATTATGGTGCCTCTTGCAGCCAATTTACATCAGTTTATTTTGATGGCCTGAAATTATTGCTGGAGCTTCTGTGAAAGATCTGATTTTAAAAATCAAGTAACCATTTAGGTAATTGGAAATCTGAGTCCATTACGTGACAGCTAAATTGAAGAATTGATATAATTTCATTTTTCTGAATTTACTGATGAAATATGCGAGCTTCCCCTCAGGGTTACATCTGATTATTCTGAAATGTAAACCTTACAAACTCTCATTAGCCTCATAATGTTTTTAGCATTGTAGAGACTGGCAATATTTTAACCCTACTTAAGAGATACATTCTGATTAATATTTAAAATAAAACAAGCAAATTGTACTTTTATGATTCCACTATGTGCCCCACCATTCTAAACTTCCTTTTCCAGTTTTTGTATTCCCCCCAACCCCACTCACCACACCACATCAGAATTCACACATATATACAATACCTTAACATACCTTATTCCATGAAATGTGACAATGGGATTATCAGGAAAGGCAGTAAAACTTGTGTACCATTTGAATCTAATGCATATTTTTGCCCTAAGAAATCCTATCCAGTAATTTTCTCTTTTTCTTGATATTGTGCTGTTAAGAAAAATCAGTAAGAAGGTCAACCCATGTCCAGCATCAAGAGGTGTGTTCCAAAATGAAATGGTACCTATATAACAATCAACTAACAACAACAACAACAAACGACCCTTTTTGACAGCAAAATGTCCTGAGACAAGAAAAAATGCATGTTATTATCACGTTATCTACAGTGATTTCCAAAATGTGCTGTATGCACTCCAGGGATGCATAAGATACTTTATTGAGGTGGAAAAAGGAAATACTAGAATTTTTCTTTATTTTTTACCTTATTTTAAATTGTCTATTTTTGGTTGGCCATTACACCTACATTAATCATTAATAAATAAAAAATTTGTTACAGATACATGCTTATACATTTTTTTAATTGATTGAAGAACATGACCAAAACGAAAAGTTGAAGACCTTTAGGAAAGTATATTAGACACTTAAAGTAGAATTTAATTCAGAGTAAATGATGGGTTAAGAGCTAGTTAAAGTGGTTTAAGTGTAGACTTTGTCATGTAACTGGGGAATCCACTACAGCTCCCACAAACCTTTCTAAACTCTTTTGTCAGCAGGAAACAGGTGGCACACTTCAAGCAAGTAGCCAAGCAGAATATAATACAAGGGCTATTTACTAAGGAGTCAAGAGAGTTTAGAACAAACAAGAGCTGGTTGTATACTGGGGCTAGCAATTATGGGACATGTCATTACTACTCCCAGATCTTAAGTGGAAGAGGAGGAAGCCATTATATGAACTCATAAAAAATACCTCTATGGAGAGGACCACTTGACAGAGACAGAGCCTTTGGTTTGAGGACAGAGTCAGTTTGTGACTACTACACGAGGAAGAATCAAGGGAGTAAATGTCTTGACTTTATTTTTGTCCTACCTCCGAACTCCTACTCGTTCCTCCCATTGGCCAAATCCAATCCAAAACCAGAGAAGAAAGTGCACAGATATAGTCCATATAGCTCAGCCTCCTGGGGCATAGCTTGAGAAAGAGAAGAATGGAGTGTGGATCTAGAGGGACAAATTGAAAATTTCCTGCATTCCATTCCTCTTTCTTCTCAGCATCTGCTCTTTTCTAGACGAAAAATGTGTGTCCCCAAGGATATACAAATCCCATCAACTACCATATCCTCAAGAACTGATTCCAGTTTAGTCATATTTCCCCCCAAAATCTAAAATGTTAGTAAGCCTCAATGCTCTTCATATAACGTAATCTAGAAAAAAGTAAGGAAAGGAATTCTTAATCAACATAAAATATAGCTGCGATAGTCTCATGACATATGTAGCTGCTCGTGAGGTCTTAGATGATAATTAAATATTCCTTTAGCTACACCCATTCAATGTATATCATAATCTCTGCCCATAACTAATCTGTACAGTATTCTTTACCTGGCGGTATGATCCTGGGGTATAAGCCTTTGATTGGTTTTGCTTTTACTGAATTGCTTCGTCATTTTATTATCCAGCCTATTGCAGAAGTCAGGTGCTCCAGAGAAACCTCTAAGTTCCAGAAATAGTTCTCCGTGCCTCCCCTGTGTGACAGCAATCTAATGTCCTATTGGTAAATAACATCAATCACATCAACCATTATTGTGGTCCCTTTCTCTGCCAGTAAGTTCAAAAACTTGAGGAGCTCTAACGGCCATAGGGCAGATTCAGTTTCCAATTTAACAGAGCCATGATTGTGTTCTCTAGTGGAAGCATTTCTTCCATGGGTACTAGTACCCTTCTATGCATAAAGCCCGAGGTTATAGAGATAGAAAGCAAATATTCCTTCAACGCATTATCCGTTGAAGAGGCCGTTCTTACTTCCATTCTTGGGTCCTGAACCTATGCATTCTGTCTATATGAGAGATGGCATCACACATTGGATATTGGTTTAAGATGTATAACATCCTGTGGGATGGCATCCCAAATCCACAAGGTTTTGGCTCCCAAATGATACCACAGTATTCTTTAGCAGATCATTCTGTTCTATCGAGTCAGCTGCTTCTAGATGTTAAGACCAGGCGATTTTCTGAGTGAGCGTATGGTCACATTTCTTTTGCCATAAATTATTTCCCCTGTTCTGAGGTGAGATTATGTCAAAAGCAAAGGAAAATAAGGATTTTTTAAGTCTGGAGATGGTGGTGCTGACAGCATTATGGCCAGAGAAGACAGATTCTAGATACTGTCTCTCTGTAAGAAGACATTTTTCCCCACAATGATGAAAGGAGTCTAATAGAATCAACCTCACATTAATTGGTCAAGCATGGTGCCATATGAATGGCTTTGTGTTGTCTTCTGCTATTGGCAAGTTGCATGGCCATAAGCATGTCAACTGTGGTGAGAAGCTCATGTTGTCAAATCTATGCATAGTGTTCATCTGAGCTATCCTGGCCTTTTAGTACTTCTCCCATTGAGAAAGCACTGAATTAACTGAAGAAAGAGACTAATTGACAGCTATAAGAAGTATAATCTTGTCTATCTAATTATAGAGAGGCTCCTCTGTAATGGAAGCGCTCTCTTGAAGATTACATGGGACACGGATATTCATCTTTTGTTCCCATGTCAAGCGCACCACTCATATTCTTCTCTATCAGACCTCCTTATCAATTTCCAAATCTAGTTCTTTTCAAGACTCTTACCAGCTGCCCAACCGGTTAGCTACTGCTCATG
Source organism: Equus asinus (assembly GCF_041296235.1). Classification (NCBI taxonomy): domain Eukaryota; kingdom Metazoa; phylum Chordata; class Mammalia; order Perissodactyla; family Equidae; genus Equus; species Equus asinus. The sequence goes on from NC_091793.1 coordinate 95,663,577, forward strand.
GATTAGTGTAGATCCCTACCTCAAGCCATCATTCCCTTCATACAGTACTCAGTCAAATTTCCTCTCTGATTTTCTGCCTGGTGGGAGGATTTCCTTTCACACACTGACTTTCAGGATAACCCCTGAGGAGGGTTGCAAAGAAGCAGCTTCTAGCATGTGCTAGCATAAAGGTTATATTCTTATTTAATCTAGGCTTGCACTTTTCCTTCCTTCATTAACTGGTCATGGGGCACTCCCCGTGAAATTATAGTTGTGAGTGAGAGAGCCAACCCTGAGCAACACATACAGAGGGAACCAGGGAAATAAATACTTTAGCCTCATTCATCTCCTGTCCCCTAATATCTGTCAATATTTTCCCAGTCAGAAGTCAAAGGGCAAAGGAGCCTTGTTGATGTGGACGTAGAGGTCAGTAACCTGGGACACAGAGTACATCAAAGATGGTGCAGAGTGAGGTTGGCGGGCTAAAATGAAGACATTTAGCACAACTGCCATCAACAAAGTCCCACAAGCCAGCAGTAGATTTCATTTTGTGACTTAAAATGCTTTAAGGTATTTGAGATGATCCATTTTTCTGCTCATCCTTAATCCAGTATTTATAATTTATAATTTTTAATTGCAGACTTTTGTGAGGATTCATGACAGCCTGCTGAGGACTCATAACAAGCTGCTGAGTAATATTTCCCTCACATTTTCTGTGACTAATATTAGTTAATAAATTTTGAGCATTATTAAATATTTCACACAGCTTCATAATAAATAAATAAAATCTTACATTCAGAAATTATTTTAAAAATATGTGTGTACTTCCTCAATTGGATGTACAGTCAATGAACGCAGTGTTATCTTTTTGCCAAACTGAGTATATTTTTGCAAACTTGATATGTGTGAGAATGCATGCAATGCCAAGAGTTTGTTGTTGTATCTCTTAGGAACCATTTAAAATGAATGTTAGGTTATGTAAGGGGCTTTTTTAAAATGACTATTGTTCCACTTGAGATGTCGCCTTACAAAGGGCTTCCCCGAGCATCTGGCAGCCAAAATTCGTGCTTTTGTTTCCAAAGAATTCTTTTCTAAATTTTTTTTGGCAGTTTAGGTGGAGGTCAGGGGTTGGGGAGATCTCCTATTTGAAGCTGGAACTAAGGCTATTATCAGAGCCATTGCAAGATGAGGGCCTTTTAAATACTTTTATATGGAAGCTCACTCTTAATGCAGAAGGAAATAATTTCATATTTCAGCATTATTTTATTACTTTAGTGAACACTTTAAGAGTTGGGCCAATTGTTTCCAGGAAACATTTATGACTGTAACATGTGCCAAACAACCTCTTACTGTGTATAAGAATAGCATTGCCTTAAGAGATGTGTAGAATGTTTTGTGAGGATGATTGTGAAAGGAAAGTGAAACATTTTTATATTAATATAGGAATTTTCTTTTTCCTAAAAAGGAACCAGAAGTTTGCTACTTGTCCCTGCTCAGCTACGACGTGTCTTCCTATCTATGAATTGTAGTGAAGTTCTTGTGAGGAGCTTTCCTACTAGAACAAACCATATAATTCTTTATGGATCCTATTCTACCTGCTGTTCATCTTATGTACATTAAGAAGCTTTCCTTCCTTCGGGAACTCCACCTAACTCTGATCCTTACTTTTTCATGCCCCCAGTATCTACTGACTTCACTTTGTGCCTATCACTGCAAAAGCAAGGTTATATCTTTATATGTGGGTCACCATCTTCACTGAACCAGATTTTTGATTAATATGTAGCTGAAATCACCTTATTGGGTAATGTTGAAGTAATTTGGAAAGCAGAGAAAATGCTAAAGAAAGAATGTAAAAGCTGCTTTAATCTAATGAACCACTGGGCAGGCCCAGTAGCATAGGGTTGAGTTCATGCACTCTGCTTTGGCAGCCCAGGGTTCCCAGGTTCAGATCCCAGGTGCAGACATAGCACTGCTCCTCAAGCCATGCTGTGGCAGCATCTCACATAAAATAGAGGAAGATTGGCACAGATGTTAGCTCAGCAAAAATCTTATTCAACCAAAAAGAGGGAGATTGGCAATGGATGTTAGCCCAGGCCCAATCTTCCTCACACACACAAAAATAAGTAAATAAAATAAAATAAAAAATAATCTAGTGAACCACTGCTAATCTTCTTTGGTGACATATGCATACACATCATATAACTTTATTTTTTTATAGAAATGGGCTTTTTTTTCTTTTTCCTAAAGAAGATTAGCCCTGAGCCAACATCTGTGCCAATCTTCCTCCACTTTATATCTGGGTTGCTGCTACATCATAGCTGATGAGTGGTGTAGGTCCGCACCCAGGATCTGAACCTGCGAACCCAAGCCACCAAAGTGGAGCACACTGAACTTAACCACTATGCCACAAGGCTAGCCCCAAAATGGGCTTATTTTTAACGTTGTTTCATGACCCTTTTTTCTTAAGTATAATACGAATATCTTCTATATCTTTAAATATTTTTCTATAGCATAGTTTTAATTACTGTATAGTTTTCTTTGTATAGATATAACAGTTTATATAATATTTAGCATATATATAATATATAGATATATAGATATAGGGGGAGAAATAGAAAATACATTAATCACATACTTGCTTTATTTAAATAGTGGTTTCTTCACCTGCTTAGGATCTGATTTGTCATCTGATTAAAACTCCTTAAGGCCATAGTCCACATATTTTAATTGTGTGCCACTATCAATAAAAATTTTTGAGCTTGTACTAATGTTATAAATTTATTTATAATGCATACAGGTATTATTCTTAACACAAATGTTAGATACTAGTGAGGACTAATTTTTTAATATGAAAAATAAATATGAAGTAGAAGTTTTACATTTTTTAAAATACCACAGTGGGTAGTTTTATGCATCTCTGAGATGGAGAAAAACTTTATTTTAATTACTCTGTTCATCAGTCCTTCAGTAGAAGAACTAGAGTGTCTCAAAATTTCCTTCTGCTTTTTTTGATTTATTCATTGATTGAACAGTGGCAGGCACTGGGCTGAGTCAGTGAAGAGGCAGAATGTATTAGTGGGTCTTCAAAGACTACAGAGGAAAGAACAGAGTGTATTAATAAAAATAACACTAGCAGGTATAACAGATAGGTCTGAAATCCCAATGGTTTAGCAAAATAGAGTTGTTTTTCTCTTTGTCAATTATGCGGTGGGTATGCCTGATCTGCCAGTGGCTCTCCTCCCACTGGGATTCAGACAACCTATGTTACTACTTTCTTGTGATGGCTCTTCAACACATGGCTTCCAAAGTTGCCATAGCAAGGGAAAGAGCATGGAGAATCACACGTGGGAAGTTGTTATGGGCCAGGACTGGACTTGGCACAGATCATTTCTATCCTCAGTTACACAACCATAGTTTACTGCAGGGGAGGCTGGGGAATGTTGTCTAGCTGTCTGTCCAGGAGGAAGAGAAAATGGATAGTTCAGTGCTTAGACTCTCTGCCAGAGCATGTAAACAGGTAGTGGCAATGAAGTGTCATAAAAGAGATAATGGAATAAAGTAAAAAAAGCTATGAAATCATAGAGGAGAGAATGATTACCTTATCTGAAAGTTGAAACTGGTGAACAGGAATTATTTCAGTCATCCGAGATAGAAGGAACTTCCTGTTGAAAGGAACATCATATGGAAAGTCAAACGCTGAGAAAAAGAGTAACTCCAATATTGCATGGTTAATCTGCAATTTCCTCATTAAATTTCTACTTTTTCAAACAGATTTTTAAACAAATTTGCAAACATTTATGCATAAGGAATAATATTAATTGAATCATGGTTTATAATGGAGATTATTGAAAATAACATAAATAGTCATTGAAAAAGTATTGGTTAAATAAATCATGGCATAACCAAGCTATGGCATATTTTGCAGCCACTAGAAAGTAGGTATGGATTTGCATATTTATTTGGAAAGATTTCCACAACTGCTTTTTAAATGATAAAAACAAGCATGTATGATAATGATAATGATAAATGAAATGATAGGATTCAGTGTGTATAAATGATTTTACTTTAAATACATAAGTATGTTTCTAAATAGGTTAAAGTTGACTATTCAAGCAGTAGTTTTGCTAATTGCTCACTTCTTTTTCGAAGTGGCTACCTACCTACCTACCTCGCTCCTGCTCGCTTTCCCTACCATCTTCCTTTCTTGCTTTCTTTTTCTTTTTTTTTTTAATGAGGAAGATTGGCCCTGACCTAACATCTGTTGCCAATCTTCCTCTTTTTGCTTGAGGAAGATTGTCCCTAAGCTAACATCTGCACCAGTCTTCCTGTATTTTGTATGTGGCATCCCACCGCAGCATGACTTGATCAGTGGGTGTGTAGGCCCACCCCCAGGACCTGAACCTGTGAACCCTGGGCCGCACTTAACCACTGTGCCACTGGGTTGGCCCCATTCTTTCTCTCTTTTAAATGAGTGTGTATTTTTATCTATCATAAAAACGATATATTTTTGACTTAAAAAATAAGTGAAAGACAGTTTTCAAAGTCAGTATTCCCTTGGTTCTGCAGATGATCTCTCACTTAGCTAGCTGGTGGAAAATGCCACCTTATTGATTATCTAACAGAAGGCACTTTTCCAGGCAAGGGTAGCTAATGTCCGCTGGACTTGATCACTTCAGGGCTTGCTATTTGCAGCTTTCTTGCTGCCTAAAAATCTACTTACTAAAATATAATGGACAAAAATCAGAACACCACATGTGGCTATGACAAAAAATAAAAAGTTGTTGTCAGATGTGTCAGATTTATAAAAATTGTTTATAGTCCTTTTTCAAAAAGATAGTAAATGAATCACCATTTTTCACACACTAAATAGAATGAATTTGGTTGTTTAATATGTAATATATTGAAGTATATTATTATAATATTGATACTATAATATTGATATGGAAGCCTAGTATTATTTCTAACAGAAATGAGCCAAAGCAAGTATATACTGAATTCCTTTATTTTAATGAGAATTACCTTTTATTCAATGAGAATAAACTCAGGGTCTGTAGATTGGCCAAAGAGCGTGGCCCAGGGAACGCGGAGGAGGGCAAAGTGGTTTGGATGATAGAAGTTGGTCCCATTGGTGTGATTTCCTCATCTTCTGACTCTACTACAAACACATTTATGATTGACAAGACAAAAAGCATTGTCTTAGGGAAATTATTAGCAGCAGAGTATGAATATTCAAACATGAGAGAGAGACTAAAAGTCAAGGTTTTTAATTTATTACAGCTGACAAATTGGAAGTGATAAAAGTAAGAGAAGAGCTGTAGTGTCAATGCAAAGAAAGATTTTAAAGGTAAATATACAGAAATTAACAAACAAGCAGATCTGAGAATGGAAATACAATTTAAAGTAGTTTTTGGAAAGTGTGGCACATGGAATAATATTTAGATTTTGGTTCAGTGTTATGCTTTTACCAACATGTATCACATATTACTGTGTTCTTTAGCAGAATAAAATCACTACTTCAAAATCAATTAAAAAGATTTTTTTACTTGCAGGTTTTTTCTAGATATAGGTCATCTCATCTCTCTTTTTTCAAATAGACAATGCTCCTTGTTAATGGGGCATTTCTGCAAATGAAAAAATGTTCATGATGCAGTGTACATAAGCAAATAAAGCAATCAATATATCGTGTTCCTTTTGGTAGACTGATCCATGGATTTATTTATATTTTAGTTGTCATCCTCTTTATCAGCTGGAATTCTAAGATTTAAATAAATCTCCTGTAAATCTTTACAGTATGTACTATGTTAAACAAAAAGAAAGATATATATAAAATGACTCCGCTTTATGTTTTTACAGGCATTATAATGTAATTTTAAGTTATTATCTGTCTATTTATTTATTCATTTATTTATTTATTTATTGTGAGGAAGCTTAGCCCTGAGCTAACATCTGTGCCCATATTCCTCCGTTTTGTATATGGATGCTGCCACAGCATTGCTTGATGAGTGGTGCTTAGATCTATGGCAGGGGCCCGAACCTGCCAACCCTGGGCCGCCGAAGCAGAGCATGCAAACTTAACCACTATGCCAATGGGCTGGCACCAGTCATTTGCTTTTTAATGATTTCACCATATTATTAGGAAGAAAATAACTTACCATATAGTATATTAATATATTTTTTCAGTCCAAACTAGCTTTGGAGTTGAGATTTTCCGTCCATTATTCAAATCAATAATCAAGAAATTATAATGTAAAATTACTTCCCTTATGTATTACATTTGCCTATTAGAAAAGTACACAAACATTTCAATGAGAAATTTTTTTAGTTCACCTGTGAGGGAGCATGTTATTTTGTGTGTGTGAGTGGTCTTTGTTCTTTTTAAACTACGTAGTGGAGAGAAATCAATAGGTGGGAAAAAAAAATAGGAGTTGCTGTTTAAAGATTCTGCAGATCAGAGACAAGCCACGTAGCCCAATTACTTAATCTTTTCTGTTTCCTATTTATATTATTTGAAGGGAAAAAAAAAAAAACAAGATGAATTCCTCCAGGTAAGAGCCAGAAAAGAAAAAATCTGCTCCAACCTTATAATTACTTAGCATTCCTTTTGCTCAAGCAAGGTGAAAAACACTGATAAGTCTCCTGATGCACAAGAAAAAAACATTTCATAAAATCTCGAATATGCATTCATTAGAAGTTATTATAGAAAAATATATTTAACTGTGGGGAGGAGACACAACCTGACACACATTGTGATCTATTCTCCACTAAAAAACAGAATAATTAAGGAGAATGATTGTGTGTGCTTGCAAACTAGTTCTACGTGTAACGATACTGTTTATGACGATTTTATTTTTGTTGATGATACTGTAACATGATACACTTACTCCTACTACCACCTACAAAACTATAATCTTCATAATGCTAAGCCAAGGAAGTGGTCACACCTTTGAATATGTTGCAAAAACCAAGTGTACCTTACCTTGATCTTCATGCCTTAAGATGTAGTTAAGCTCCATGTCTTTTCCGCATAGAATAAAAGTTGATCCCATCTGCTTGCTACCCTTTGTAGCATTTTGTTGAGCCTTGCTTCTTTCTCTGCAACATAATGTGTTTTTGTCAGAGTTTATGGAGGACCTTTTAAAGAACTGTGAATGGTGAATTGCTTTTTTAATTTCTAAAAATTCTAAAAAAAATTTTTAACCTCAAATTCTTTAATTATTCAAAAATTCTTTACCCCCCAAAAAATTAATCCTATTTTTTCTGGCATTAGGTTATAACTAGGATATGTAACACATATATATGCATATATATATGCATGTATATACATACAAATAATATATAATACATAAAATATCCATGGTTAGTAGTATCATGTAGCCTGATTATGTTCTTTACTTCGGAGTTAGAAAGACTTCTGAGGGAGGGATAGAAATTAATTTTGAACACTTCTTGTGGAATCAAACAAAATAATGCTAGAAATAGAAGGTACTTTAATGCCTATCTAAGTCCAGTGTCTCACCAAGAGCACAAATTCAGCCAAAGCCAGCTCCAGAAACCCCATCTGATGTCAGGAACAAGAAACTGACTAACTCCTAAAAGAAAATATTGCACTTAGAATTTTATTTCATGAATTGAGCAAAATACACTTTCTCATAAAATTCCTGACATCATTTCCGTTTTTGCTTCTTAAAGTGAATGAGATTCTTCATGAGCTTTCTTTAGATGACAGGTTTTTTAATAATTTGAATTTGGATACATGTATCTTTTTGATTTTAAACTTTCCTAGTTCTTATCATTTTCTATATACAGGGAGATTTCCATGCTAAATGTCTTCCTGATACCCATATCTGAAGGTCCTTGGAGAAGCCTATTCTCTTTTATAGTTTCACTCATGCCATTCCAAAGCCAGGAAAACCTTTCTAAGAGAATGATCAACTGGATGAGCAATTGTATATTAGACTGGTAATACCAGGCTTGATGTTTTGTAACTGCAAAGGTCAAATCAGAGGAAAATTTACTTATTGTGTTTTAGTTTTGAGCATCTTCTTATATTATTTTAGAGTTTGTATTTTTATGAAATGCTACAATTTACAAAGTATTTTCACATGCAAGTTATCTTTTAAATTTTTTACAATATTTTAATGTAATTTGTTTCCAAATAGTTGCTATTTAAAGTGTGTGGAAATTAAATTCAGTAAGATTAATGTGTTAGGAACTATAATCTAGCAAAACATTGGGAAAGTCAAGACCAGAACCACATTTCTTTCACTTTAACCTAGTTTAATGCCATTATGAAGAGTAAGTTCAGGGTACATTAGGACTGACTGGAACCTTTTATTATTATATGTTAACATACAGACAGATAGACAGGTGTGCACACATACTCCCACTTACACATACACATCGAAATATGTATTTTAGACCTAGAAGGGACGTGAGTGTAGTGACATCTTGGAGGAAATGGCAAGCACATTAGCTGGTATATCAAATCCTGAGTTCTCTTAATCAACAGTCAAGCCCAGAATATTGCTGTGGGCAATACTGGAAGTGATCCAATTAAGGAGCACACAGTATCCCAATCCAACTTGAAGTTTGACATTATATGCCACCACTATGAAAGTTCTTTTTACTTATTTGAAAATACTTTGAGAAAAGAATCAAATGGCGATGAGGATACAGGATTATCAACCTTGTTTGCTTTAAATAGGTGTAATGGCAGTAAACATGTGAATACCCAACCTTTTAATTGGATGTGAAAATAAATTAATCTTGGTATATTTTCAAAAGTTTTTTATTTTGCACAAGTTGATCTGCCCAGTGCTCAACTTGTTCCCTCTCTGATAGGTAGATGAGAGAATGTAACAAAGAAGTTTTAAACTTTGGTATTTTGTGTTGCTTAATTATTAAGTCTTAATGATCAGTCAGATCATATAATATATCTAGACTTGAAAGACAACATGTAGCATTGAGTTAATTGATTAAAATAGGTTGTTTTCTCAGTGTAGTGTATGGTGCGTAAAAGTCAATAGAAACTTGATGATTACATTAGTAAGCCAGTATACAAATAATCCACTTCAGAATCGAATCCAACACATGAGTTGATTTATTCAGTTCATTATCTGTGTGTTTGTATGTATGTGTGTCCCTGTGTGTGTCTTACAGCTGTTATTTCAAGAAACCAAGAAGGGCCAGGAGAAATGGGAAAGGCTGTGCTGATTCCGAAAGATGACCATGAGAAAATGAAAGAACTGTTTAAAATCAATCAATTTAATCTTATGGCCAGTGATTTGATTGCCCTTAACAGAAGTCTGCCGGATGTAAGATTAGAAGGGTGAGTTTATATGTGTTATATAATCCTATATATTAGTAATCTCCGTATTTCAGAATATCTCAGAACTTTAGTTAACTCAGATTATTTCAGTTCTAGAACTGTATGGTTCTGAATATCTATGCCACAGCAGGAATTTACTGTGCATGTTTATGACGACACATATGAATGATTTTCTTCTCTGGTAGAGCAAAATGTGTTAGTTGCAAAGACATTACAGAATACACAAGCCTAACAGGTTCTTCTTCATTAGATGTGTTTTGTTTTATTTTGCTTTATCTTGCCAAATACAGAGCAAACATGCTCTTTGATAGATTATTTGCTTGTCTACATAGAAAGCTCTTACACTTCGCTTTGAAAAACTATATATATTTCTGTTCCACAGTAAAAATAGGAAGTTGCCTGTATGATTTTTGACCCTTTAAAAATTATCTATTATGAGTTGCAGGAATTTATGCTGCTATTTATAATTAGAGTGCTCAGTTATCAGTCACGCAGGAAATATTCACTCGGAAATAATAGTACAGCATGAGAAATGATGTTGAAAAATTCAACTTGTGTGTGATTAACTGTAAGCCATGCTCTAGACTGTTGAACATATTTTAAATGGAAACAATAAAAATCAAAATATTTAGTGTCAATATTGTCACTCTAGTTTATAGTCCTTATAAAGCAAACTTTTGACACTCAGGAAAGACATGTCTGAGATTTTAGAAGATCTCCAAGTTTGCAGTTATGCTCCAGTACACATTTCTATGTAAATAGAAGTTGTTCTTTGAGCTATGTAATGACTTTCTTTATATGAAATAAAATCATAGTTAATGCAAATAAAGTTTGCCACCTATAATGGATTATATCAGTATCATAGTGATGTTAATATCATGTTTACTAAATCTGACTTTTTCTTTCTGAATTATTTCAAATAAGACCAAAATAGATGGGGCCGTCCTCGTGGCTGAGTGGTTAAGTTTGTGCACTCCGCTTGGGTGGCCCAGGGTTTCGCTGGTTTGAATCCTGGGTGCGGACATGGCACCGCTTGTCAGGCCACGTTGAGGCAGTGTCCTACATGACACAACTAGAAGGACCCACAACTAAGAATATACAAAAAAGCAGGAAAAAAACAAAAAAGGAAGATTGGCAACAGTTGTTAGCTCAGGTGCCAATCTTTAAAAAAAAAAAAAAGACCAAAATAGAGTAACCAAAACCTTATTGAGATGCTGGGGCTGGATTGTCCAATGGTTTATTTGGTAGCTAAGTAACTGGTTTTATACACCCTTGTGTGTTTTTAAAATGTCTCTCTCAACAAGATCACAAGTGACTACATGTTATGGATATTTTTGGTCCCCAGCAAATAGCTAAAACATTGAATATTACATTTGTGCATTCCAAAGGCCTAAATAATTTTACAGGTATTTCTGTCCGTATTTGTATATGTTTGTTTGTAGGTATGTGGACACATTTGCATTTTTAAAGATATACAGTAAGCATATTTTGAGCATTTTAGATGCTAAGTTTATAATGTTATAATGTTGCTTTTATGACTTTCTTTTATATACTATGTTGTGATCAAATGGGTAAATGTGATACTTCTGTATTCAGGAAAACCACGTAAACGCTATTTCAAATTTTTAAAAGATCTTTATTTTCAACTATCAGAACATAAATACATTAAATTTTAGATCAAATCTGGGATGATTAAGGGAAGAATTGCTTTAGTAAGAGCCATCGCTTAAAAAAACAGAGGCAGGGGCTGGCCCAGTAGCGTAGTGGTTAAGTTCGTGCACTCTGCTTCAGCAGACTGGAGTTTGTGGGTTCAGGTCTCAGGCGTGGACCTACACACCGCTCATCAAGCCATGCTGTGGTGGCATCTCACATACAAAATGGAGGAAAATTGGCACAGATGTTAGCTCAGCAACAATCTTCCTCAAGCAAAAAGAGGAAGATTGGCAACAGTTGTTAGCTCAGGGCCAATCTTCCTCACACACACAAAAAAGAGGCAAAATCTTCATTGGGCAGTCATTTAAAATATTTGTGGCCAATTTCTTCTTTTAGGAATCATTTAGCATGTTAAGTACTTTACTTGAGTAATTAGGCCTTAGCTATGGAAAAATTCGACATTTTAAAAATGGAGAATTCATATTGCTTAGAATAAAAAGTACACGAAATGGCACACTTACTGTGGATATTATTGCTTGAATTTTGAGATTTTACAAATAGTCGTTGAAATAATGTTAGTGAAATAAGTAATTTTCTGTTTTGTTTTTATGTGACACCATAGTGTACGCTATCAGTAAAAAAACATAAATACCATCCAAAATTCCTAGACAAATCATAAAGTGTGTATGAGGTTTACTGAGGACGTTATCTTGAACGACTCAATTGTGTGACTGCCTGGGAACAATGAATGTTGAAAAACACACCATGAATCAGATGCCCAAATTGTTATTTAACATATGTAGAAATCTGTTAATACTCATTTGCTGTAGAAAACGCTTTCTTTCAATTTTGGTATTAGTTCCAGTTTAATTTTTGGATAGTTATGTCTTAAAGAGATATGGACACATTAAGCTAGCCTCAATGATGACGTATAAATGATAAAAAGATATAAAAAATGGGATTTACACATAATTACTTAAAAAAGATCTTATTTCAGTGGAAAACTTAAGTTGACATTGATTTAGAAAAGTGTCAGAACCGCCCAAAAAAGTGAATTCATTCAAATATTTCAGTATTTTTTACCAGAAGATGCCCTTAAACTGGCTCAACTGAATTTGTCAAATTGTCCAAATAGTTTAAGGTTGTGTTTAGCCTTAATATCAATCTACAGATATTCGAGGATGTGTTCAAGGAATAAATCTAATAAATATCCCATGTTTTCACAGAGAAGAGACTAGATAAAAACATCTTATTTTGGAGGCAATTGTGATGAAACATTAAGACAAATTTAAGTTAAGTTCTGGAATGCCCATCCCTAGGGATGTTTAAACATTTAGGTTAATTTACTTATTTACTTAATATATTTATTAATGGGTGTGATACATTTTTATATACTCTTTAATCATTTGAGAGATGTAGAATAATAGTGTCGCAAATCACATGGCACTGGAAATTTTAAGTGCAATCAAGGTTGAAGGCTGTACTAAATTTCTTTCTTTGAGGGCCTCAGTCTCTGAGATTCTTATTATAGTCTCGATATAGTTATAAATAAAATTCCAGACAGCTGTAACTGAACCTCGCTCTCCTTTGCCCATCCTCCATGAATTAAAAAAAAGAAGTGAAAAATGAAATGTCATAAAATTCTGATTAGGAACTTTCAGAAAAATGATGTTGATTTGATATATTGATGGATTAGCATTAAAGATTTGTTAGCATATTTCTCATCAATTGTGGGTCTAAAATCTTGTAAAGGTATATAGTACGGATTTAAGAATAGGGCTTAAATATTTCTGTTTTCAGAAAGCAAGTGAGTACATATCATTTTTTTTTTTTTTTAAAGATTTTATTTTTTTTCCTTTTTCTCCCCAAAGCCCCCCGGTACATAGTTGTATATTCTTTGTTGTGGGTCCTTCTAGTTGTGGCATGTGGGATGCTGCCTCAGCGTGGTTTGATGAGCAGTGCCATGTCCGCGCCCGGGATTCGAACCAATGAAACATTGGGCCACCTGCAGCGGAGCGCGCGAACTTAACCACTCGGCCACGGGGCCAGCCCCCGTTTTGTTTGTTTTTTAACGTAAGATTTTTGTGATAATATTTGGAGAAAGAGAAAAAAGAATTACCAGATTAAAGAAACCCATTAAGAAATATTAAATACACTATTTTTGAACACCTAATATGCTAAGACGTGCCAAGTACTGTTCTCTGTGTGGGAATATAGCAGTGAACAAAACTAGGACTTTGCTTCATGGAGCTTAGAACAAATACAGAAGTAAGATGGTGAGGGGTAGAGAGTAGAGTCGTGAGGGAAAGCGTCTTTGAGAAACTCACATTTGAGTAAGTCCAGTGGACCTTGAGCACCTAAATATTATAATTTCTTTTTGCTAATATACTGAGCTGTTAAATATTTCCTAGCTTCCTGGAACAGACGATGCTAGAAATGTAACAGCTCTATGGATATATAAGACACCATAAAGATACAAAAGCAATGAAACAAACGTTAAGCAAATTCATAAGTACGTGTGTGTGTATTTGTGTTATTTTTTGAAAACAGTGTTTGAATTATATTTCCATGAAAGCCAGGAAAAATCACATTTTGGTTTGCTAAGATGTCTGTAGGGGATGTTATCCCATGCCTCTGGGCTTTCCTGGAAGTTGAGGAAATATGACTCTGATCATAATCAGTGAGGTGGGTACATGACTGTCTTCCATCATATGCAAAACAAATACGGGGAAAAGACAACTGTGGAGAGAGATTTTGCAGGTAATTAAGGGGAAAATCTCTAGATAAGACACCAAAACACACAGGTTTGAGATTTAGCTCTCTGGCTTACTCTTCGATCTTGGGCAAGTCATTAATTTTCTAGGCCCCAGTTCCCTTTTACTGATTAAGCCAACTAATCAATCAGCCAACAAACCAACCAGTCCCAGTCATTTGCATAATATAGGCTTAGCCTTGTGAACAGAAAAATGGATATAACAGACCTAGACTGGAGGAGTCAAAGGAATATATTTACATAAACTACAAATTACAATATTGTATGAACACACCTGTAATTGCAAATTGACAAAGTAGGAATAGGGTTACCCTGAGTTCTTGGTGAAATTTTTATAATGATAATTATTATTATTCTATGGAATTCTTGTATGCCCTCTAGCTCCTTTTTTTGGATGAAGCGAGGAAACTTTTTAAGCAATCGGCTTCTCTCTTTACTCTGCAATTCTTTTTGAATAAGAAATTAGCTGTAATTATTGGGTGAATATTTATAAAAAAGCTATGGGCAAGTAAAACAAAATGCTAAGGTTCTTTAGCATTTACTTGTATTCAGACATTTAATAGCACTTCAAGTTCTGGTATTGAGTTATTTGAAGGTTATAATGCAGCTGGCATTTAAATATATTTCATCAGGGAAAAAATGAGGAAACAGGAAATTTATTTCAGCTATTTATATCCTAGACCAAATAACTGCTCCTTACGTATGCACACTTGCAAGCTGATAAAGAGAGAAAGAATCTAACAGTCTTGCATTATTACTAGAAGCAGAGCTATAGCATACAAATTCTGAATAAGCTGCTCTCAAAGGACAAAGAGTTTATTTACTACATAAAACAGAAATAAACTGTAGTATATATTTTCCTGTGCTCAATCTTGTAAGTGTACCTATCCATTTATATGGATTGCCTTTCCCATGAATTAAAATATGGCGAATGTAGCCTTGATTGCACAAAGGGGAAATAGAAAATGAGAATATTAATTGGATTTCTGATCTCTGTTCCACATCTTTTCTTTTTAATTTGAGAATTACTACAATTTTCATATACTGGAAAAATTTTTGCCTGTGATGATAATAATAATTTCTGTAATACTTTGATTTATGTAACGTGCTCATGTGGAATTGATTTCAGTACCCAAATTAAAAGTGGTTTGTAAGAATGTCTATGTGTGTTTATGTATGCATATAAATATATACATATTTGAAAAAAGTGGAGATGATAGGTATTATTCTCTTTGGGATAATAATACTGATATACGATAACTTTCCTTTCAAATATGTTGAGTAAAACATTTCTAGGCGTGTTCACAGGGACACATTTGTGTACCTCTGTAGGCAGAAAGCATGCTGTATAACTCCATTTATATTTGAAATACCCCACAACAGTCTCCTTATTTAAGTTAATCTTCTGACATTATTTTGAAATTTTTAGAAATTGTGGTAAATATACATAATGTAAAGTTTACCATTTTAGCTATTTTTAAGTGCACAGTTAAATAGTGTTAAGTATAAAGGGGATCAGATAATGTCGCCCCAAATATACCACTTTGGCATAAAGATTATCTTGATTGGAAGGCAATTGAGAAAAAGCAGACACAGGAAAGGCTGTCTGCCCTCCCCTGTCTGCCTAAAGTAAGGCATAAATTTCCCTTGTGAAGGTGTCCCCCTGTCTTGGACCAGGAAGGAAACAACAATTTTTTATCACTGGAGATGCTGATGGTGCTGAGATGACTCTGCATACTAACCCTTACTAAATGACCCTTGTTGTCCACTAGATTCCCCCATATATTTGCCTTCCCACAATTTACCACCCCTAGAAACCCAAACCCCTTTTCGTTTGTCTTGTCACTTCTCCACGGTTTATCACCCTTTGTTAAAATCATGTATAAGCCCCGGAGTTTAACCACTTCTTTGAGTTTTCACTTGTTTTCTATGAAGACCTCCATACATGTAAAAACCAAAATATTAATATCAAATAAAATTTATGTACCTTTTCTCTTGTTAGTTTCTTCTGTCAGTTTAATATGCAGGCTCCAGGTACTAAACTCAAGAGGATAGAGAAGTTTTTTCCCTCCTCTACAAATATGTTCACATTATTGTGAAATTGATCTCCAGAACTCTTTTCATCTTGCAGAACTGAAACTCTAGATCCATTAAACAACTTCACTTTCCCCCACTCTCCCCAGCCCCTGGCAACCACCATTCTAATTTCTGTCGCTATGAATTTGGCAACTCTTGGTACCTCATATAAATGGAATCATACAGTATTTGTCTTTTTGTGATTGGCTCATTTTGCTTAACATAATGTCCTCAAAGTTCATCCATGTTGTAGCATGTATCAGAATTTCCTAACTTTTTAAGGCTGAGCAATATTCCATTATATGTGTATATCACCTATGTTTATCCATTCATTTGTTGATGGGCGATGTGGTTGCCTCCATCTTTTGGCTACTGTGAATAATCCTGCTATGAACATGAGTGTACAGATATCTCTTCAAGACCCTGTTTTCTGTTCTTTTGAGTGTATACCCAGAAGTGGAATTGCTGGATCATATGCTAATTCAATTTTTTTTTTGAGGAAGATTAGCCCTGAACTAACATCTGCTGCCAATCCTCCTCCTTTTGCTGAGGAAGACTGGCCCTGAGCTAACATCCATGCCCATCTTCCTCCACTTTATATGTGCGACGCCTGCCACAGCATGGCTTGACAAGAAGTGCGTAAGTCCGCACCCAGAATCCGAACCGGCAAACCCCAGGCCACCAAAGCAGAATGTGCGAATTTAGCTGCTGTGCCACTGGGCTGGCCCCTAATTCACTTGTTAATTTGTTGAGGAAACACTTTACTATTTGCAATAGCAGCTATACCATTTTACATTCCGGTGTACGAGGGTTTCAGTTTCTTCACATCCTTGCCAACACTTTCTTTTTCTTCTTTTGTTTTTTTTGGCAATGTCTATCCTAATGGGTGTGAGGTGGTATCTAATGATTTTGATTTGCATTTCCCTAGTGATTAGTGATGTTGGTCATCTTTTCATCTGCTTTATAGCCATTTGTATATCTTCTTTGGAGAAATGTCTATTCGAGTCCTTTGCCTGTGTTTTAATTGGATTGTTTGTTTTTTGTTGTTCTTGAGTTGTAAGAGTGCTTTATACAGTCATGTGCCGCATAATGACATTTTGGTCAACAATGGGCCACATATACAACAGTGGTCTCGTAAGATTAGTACCATATAGCCTAGACGTGTAATAGGCAGTACCATCTAGGCTTGTGTGAGTGTACTCTATGATGTTTGCACGATGAAAAAAATCACCCAACAACACATTTCTCAGAACAGATCCCCATCATTAAGTGAAGCATGACTTATATTCTGGATATTAACCTCTTGTCAGATTTATGATTTGCAAATATTTTCTCCCAATCTCTAGGTTACCTTTTCACACTGTTGATTTTATCCTTTGATTACAAACAGAGATTCTAAATAGTTTTAGTCCAGTTATCTATTTTTATCTTTTTTGCCTGTGCTTTTTGTGTTATATCCAAGAAATTATTGCCAAATCTAATGTCATGAAACATTTCCCCTGTGTTTTCTTCTAAAAGTTTTACAATTTTAACTCCTACCTTTAGGTCTTTGATCTACTTTGAGTTGATTTTTGTACGTGATGTAAGGGTCCAACTGTATCTTTTGCCTATGGATATATCGTTTTACCTACAACATTTCTTGAAAAGACTGTCCTGCCGCCATTGTGTCCTTTGTGTCTCGTTGGCACCCTTGTTGAAAATAATTTGACAGTATACGTAAAAAGTTATTTCTCGGCCCTCTATTTTGTTCCCTTTTTCTATGTGTCTGGTTTTATGCTGATACCACCCTGTTTTGATTACTGTAGCTTTGTAGTAAGTTTTGAAAATGAAGGGAAAAAGTAGATACCAAACTCAAGATAACTTCCGGGGGAAGAGAATGCAATTGAATTTTCAGTTGTATCTGTGTGTTTGTGTGTGTGTGTGTGTGTGTGTGTGTATGTGTTTGTGTTTTAAACCTGAAGCAAATAAGGAGGAGGGAACAAACTGTAAGTAGAGATGACCCCAAGTATATTTTGAAATGATATATTATCATTGGTGACCGATTGCATGTAAAGGAAGAGAAAACAGAGGAGTGAAAAGATGACTCTAACGTTTCAAATTTGAGAGATTAGGAGATTGGTGGGATTGCTGATTACGCACCCCACCCCCAACACACACACAGAGGCATACTTAAATAGTGCCTTTAATTTGGGTAGTGAAATTAATTCCCTACATGAGCACATAGATAAAAGTATTGTAGAAACTATTGTTATCGTTACAGGAAAGTTTTACCAGCATATGAAAGTTGAAGTAATTCTCAAATTAAAAAGAAAAGATGTGTAACAGAGATCAGAAATCCAATTAATACTCTCATTTTCTATTTTTCCTTTGTGCAATTGATGCTACATTTATCTGTACAGTATTATCATAATTGAATGAAATATAATTTTTTAAAAATTTTGAGATTCTAATATTTCTAAAATTGGCCCTTGAGAGTAGATATTGTGGTTAAAATGTGTAGTTTTTTACTTACCACCTAAAAAATCTAATTTAAAAAGTAAAGATGGTTTCTTAACAAACATTTGCAGATTAATTCAACTTAAGAAAGAGTATAGTTGCTATTGCTACAAAAATCCTATTTGGAAGGAATATTTGACTTCTGTAAGAAATTCTTCCTCACTATTTTTTCCCATTGATAGATGTTTTCTGTACATGAATCCGTGCCTTAAGAGAAGGCTAAATTGTTCTAATGTCAATTTACAATGTTATTTTGCTGAAGAAGAATTTGATTCCATAATTAATATAGCTTAACCCATGACAGTAAGATGACATCGTTTTATTGACATGGGAGATGTTGGCATATTTCTAAAAATTCTCATTGTATATCATAATTAATATTATCATGACCTTGCAAACTCTCCCTGTAGAAACCAAGATATTTCTGAGTGATAATTTCTGAATAAATCAGAAAATTTGTGTTTGGTCTTTGAACTTTAATTTTAATATCCTAATATTGCTATGCAATTTTGTTGGATTAAAACATGCTAAAAACAATGTTCAAAAATAAATAATTTTATTGTGTACACTCCACATCCAACTTGAAAGAGATGGAACGTAGGTATTGGTTATCATTTTATGATAACAATATATGTGTACTAATATATTTTTCAGCAAACATTTATGTATTGCTCTTATTGTGTTTTACTTTATTTTCCCCCTGACAAAAGGCATTCTTTCTCTTCTTTTTATGTCCCTTTAACATTTCTTGTAAAGTCAGTTTAGTGGTGATGAACTACTTTAGCTCCCTTAGCATTGCTGGTCTGGAAAACTGTTTATCTCTCCTTCACTTCTGAATGATAACTTTGCTAAGTAGCGTATTGTTTGTTGCAGTGTTTTTCTTTCAGCACCTTGAATACAGTCATCTCTTGCTGGCTCTAGGGGATTGTTCCAGGAACCCCCATGACTACTAAAATCTTGGATGCTCAAGTCTCTTATGTAAAAAGGTGTAATACTTGCATATAACCTATGCACATCCTCCTGTATACTTTAAATCATCTCTAAATTACTTATACTACATCATTTAAATGATATGTAAATAATTGTTTTTACTGTATTCTTTTAGGAATAATGACAAGACAAAAAACTGTGTACATGTTCAGTACAGATGCAACCGTCGTAAGCCTTTTCATCTGTGGTTGGTTGAATATGTGGATGCGGAACTCACAGATATAGAGGGCCAACTGTATATGGTGCCACAGTCCTCTGGCCTGCAAAGTTTCTGCTGAAAAATCTGACATTAGACTTATGGGAGCTCCCTTGTACTTAACAAGTTGTTTATCTCTTGGTGCTTTTAATTCTCTTCTTGTCTTTAACTTTGACATTTTAATTATAATGTGTCTTAGTGTGAGTCTCTTTGGGTTCCTCTTATTTGGAACTCTCTGGGCTTCCTGGATCAGGATGTCTGTTTCCTTCCCTAGGTTAGGGAAGTTTCCAGCCATTATTGCTTCAAATAAGATTTCTGCTCCTTTTCTCTCTCTCTTATCCTTTTGGGAGCCCTATGATGTCAATGTCAGTCTGTTTGATGTTATCCTATAAGTCTCTTAAGCTATCTTCACTTTTTTTTTAACTTTTCTTATTGTTGCTCTGATTAAGTTCCACTGCCTTTTCTTCCAATTGAGGATCTTTTCTTCTGCTTCATCTCGTCTGCTGTTGAACCCCTCCAGTGTGTTTTTCAGTTCAGTTAGTGTATTCTTCAGCTCTTTGACTTCTATTTGGTAGTTTCTTATATTTTCTGACCAGTATTTTGTTAGAAATTAAAAACAAAATAAATATAGCACCAATCTCCATCCTTAGGGAGCTTAAATAACATAGTGATTAGGGAGATCTTTTTCCTCCATGAATTAGTAAATATAAATGACAATAAATTCTGTAGCAATAGTAAATGTAGCTACTAATCAATATTTGTTGAACTTTTACTACATAGCAGGTGTTGCACTTAGTAGCTTACCTGCATTACCTCATGGGATTCTCAATAAAAGCTCATGAAGTGTATCCTATGTTTTGTTGTGTTTGTTTTATGGATTAGGAAACATACTCAGAGAGGTTAAGGAACTTCTCCAAGGTCACACAGCTGACCTTTGGATTCAGGCAGTATAACTCTAAGTATATGCTTTCAACCACTGGAGAATGCCAGTGAACATAATAGAGGGATGGACAAGATGAATTTTGTAGAAATATGAGCCATGAGTTAGCCCTTGAATAATGAGTTGGACATATAAGGGAGACCACAGAAATTCAAAGTGGGAGGAAGAAATGAGGAGATGCACAAAATAGGATGATTATATGGTATGTTGGAGAGAGTGATCTAATTTATCAGTTTATTTTGAGGACTACTCATACAGTCATGCTGACAGTCACGCTGACTCGTATGGTCGTGATTATATCCTCGAGAAGGCCTCTCATGCTTTCCATCAATCGCATGACGTTTCCCTTGTCTATTCGCTTTTCCACTTTGTAAATTATTATTTCATAATTTCAGCTCTCCCCATACCGCCTGATACCTCCACTCCAATCCTTCCTGTCAGGTTATGATCTTATTTTCTATTTTATTGAGAAAAATGGAAGCAAATGGAAGAAAATTCCTACTAGTCCCACCTTGGCTCTACCCCTTTACTTGAATTGCAGCCTTATACTCTCCCTTCTCTCCTGTTACTCTGAATGCAGTGCCCCTGCTTCTACTGAAAACCAGCCCAGCTATTGCACACTAGATGCCACTCCCTCTTAATTACTCAAGAGTATCGTGCAATAATTCTTCCTGCCTCTTCAATCGTCAGTTTTTTCTTTCTCTTGGGTATATTCTTAACTGCATGCAAACATGCCATTTTTTCTCCCTTAAAAACAAACATATAAACAAAATAACTCTTTAGAGAACACTTCTCCTCACAGATGTCCATTTCTCTTCTTGTTCAAAATCTCCACGAAAAAATTGCTTGACTTGCTGTCTTGAACCATCCCCCACCTCCATTTTGTCCTCAACCTACTTCAGTTAACTTTAATTCCCACAATACCATCAAAACTGCTCTTGTCAAGGTCACTGATGATCCGTGTGTTGCTCCATTTAATCATAAGTTCTCAGTCCTCATATTTCTTAAGCTATCAGCATAATTTGACACAGATGATTTCTACCTCCTTCTTGAAACAGATTTTTCACTTGGCTTCCAAGTTGTTATCCTGTCCTAGTTTTCTCGTACCTCTCTGGCCATTCCTACTATTTGTTATTTGCTGGTGCCTTTTCTTCTCCCTAACCTCTAAACGTAGGTATGTTCCAAGGATAAGTCCTTGGAGCTGGCCTATTTTCTGTCAGCATTCACTCCCTTGGTAATTTCATGTAGTCTCTTCATTTTATAAATCATCTCAATCTCCAGGCTAGAACTCCCCCTTGACATCCAGAATTAAACAGCTAACAGTGTTCTTGATAGCCTCACTTGAAAGTCTAACACTAATCTGAAAGTTAATGGGTCTCAAACTCTGCACCAGATAGCCCCCATAAAACCTCCTCTTTTCCTAGAGTTCATCATCTTAGGAAATGGAAGCCCCATTTTTCCAGTTGCTCATGACAGACTTGGAGTCTCATTTGAGCACTGTTTCTCTTGCAACCCACGTCTGATGCATCAACAAATTCAAAATCTTACCTCTTATCATCTCCACTACTGCCATCTTAGTCCAAGCTACCAATATTTTTCACCTGATTTTTTATGGTAGCCCATTAAGTGTCTTTTGTTTTGTTTTGTTTTTTGTTTTTCCTTTGGTACCCTACAGTCTCTGATCAACGTAACCGTCAGAGTAATCCTGTTAAAATATGTCAGTTTGTGCTAGGACTTTGCTCAAATCTCTCCAGTGCTTTGCATCTCCCTCAATGTAAAAACCCAACGTCCTTTCACTGTCCTACAAAGCTCCTCATGATCTAACTTCCCACGACTGCGCCCACGTTCTGTGTTAGTACTCACCCACTTTCTCTCTCAGTTCCAGGTACAGTGAACACTGGAACACACCAAGAACACTCCCACTCAGGGCTTTTGCACTTTCTATTCCCTCTGCTTAGAATGTTTGTTCCCTGAATATCCACATAGTTTATTCCCTTCCCTTTAAGGTCCTTCCTCTAATGTCACCTCCTCTCTGAGGTCTTCCCTGACCACATGGTTTAAAATTACATCCACCCATGACACTTTCTATCTCCTTTTTCTGCTTTATGTTTCTCCTTTATACTACTGGCTACCTAAGATAAAGCATGTTTTACTTATTATCTACTTTATTATCTGCTTCCCCCACTAAAACATAAGTTCATTGAAGGCAGAGATCTGTGTTTTATTCATTCTGTATCCCCAGCTCCTAGAAGAGTTTCTGCTATATGGTGGGCACTCAGTAAATATTTCTTGAGTGAATTTATAAATTAATGAATGACGATATATATTCTTATAGTATTTAGATGATGTGACAGGCAGAAAAGCTTAACTTTGATTTTGTAATCAAAAGAGAGCTGTTCCAGGTTTTCAGCGTGATAGTGACGTGATGAAAGAAATGTAGATCTGTATGGGCTAAGTTGGCATTTTTGTCATCTTTTTTTCCAGCAGAACACTTTAGCCTGGAACAGAATAAGAAAAAAGTGGAAATTAGAAATAATCCAATATTGGAGATTACTACAATGTGCTCTTTAAAATATTAGAGCAAAGTTGAAGTATTTGGAATTTAACGATAGCTAAGGGAGGACTGAAAAATTGTTAAATTAATGTTGGAGATCCTATTTTTTTTAGCTTCTATTTGTTGAGCAACTACTGGGTGCAAATCACTATGCTGGATGCTTAGAAATTCTCAACCTTTAGTTCGCCTTTCCAATACTCAAATTAGGCTTCAGAAGTAAGTGGCATTATTCTCATTTTCCAATTAAGGAAACTGAGGAGAGAAGAGATATTTTTGTTTGGGCTGAACTATTGGAAAGGGCTTTCTCCCATAATTCCTTCTAAACTTGCTGCCAGATCCGACTTCCCAGGCTTTGGATGATTTTTATCTGTTGTTGCCTGGCCATTTTCAGCTACTATAAAAGTCTAATTTTAAATAGTAAGATGTAGCCTAGTTTTTGGCGAATATTGGATGGCTATCATACTCTCCAAAGAAGCAGGCATTTATGTTTGTTTGGGTTTTTTTTCCCAAGGAAGATTAGCCCTGAGCTAACATCTGCCACCAATCCTCCTCTTTTTGCTGAGGGAGATTGGCCTTGAGGTAACATCTGTGCCCATTTTCCTCTATTTTTTTTTTTTTTATTTATGGGATGCCTGCCACAGCATGGCTTGATAAGCGGTGCATAGGTCCTTGCCTGGGATCCAAACCTGTGAACCCTGGGCCACCTAAGTGCGTGAACTTAACAGCTACGCCACCAGGCGGGCCCTATATTTTCATTTTTAATGAGGGACACTTTGGAGATTTCTTCACTGTACAATTGCCAAGGTGGACTAAAGACTTCCAGCTGGTTTCTCTCAGTGTCCGCCCTCAGTTCCTGCTTCAGGCAATACACCACCTGAAGACTTGCTTCTGGGCCTCTCTTGCCTCAGCAGACAGCCTTTTAGAGCAGAGAGCTCCATTGAGAGGCCTTGAGTCCAGCTACCTCCTACCATGTCCACTTGCCCTGAGAAACTCATGGTTCCTTGCCCCACAAAACTTGGAAATGCACTTTTCTAACTACTGACTTATTTTCCCCACTCAGACTCTTTTAGGGTGCTTCCTGCCTTGCATGTCTCCAAACACCGAATAAATCAAGACATGATTCCCTAAGTATTTTTTCATTGCATTCTGTTATGGCCCCAAAACTTCACAAACAGTAAACATCTTTGCAAGAATGAGATACTGATCTCTTCACAGCTGTCCTAACCTCTGAGAATGAAGTCTCTGTAATTTGGTTTGATAAGTGGGAAGTAATTTTCTCCCCTTCCCCAGAGGTAGGAAATATCACTACATACCCAATTCCTTTGAATTCCCTTACTACACTGAACTCTTCTTCAAATTCCTGATGTTCTCTGGTAGAGGCTGGAGGTGAGGTTAGAGATTTATAGCCACAGTATCAGTTCCGTTATCTTTCCAGAAGTTTCTTTTAGAACCTGCGTTACCTATCACTAGCTGACCTCGGTTTTGAGACTTGCTGAAATGGAAGGAAAAGTATTTTTCTTATCCTGTTATACCTCTCCACATTTATGTGTTATCAGACAGCATGCAAGTTTCAAAGCCAGAATTTGTACATGGCTCTTTGACTCCAAAGTTGTACTCTTGTTGATGTTCCTTACTTGAGTTCTTTGAGATGGCAGAAGACACTGAAATATGCATACAGCAATGAGGGGTCAATGGTAAAAAGACTGAGATCATAAATATCTATTAAATGCTATTAATGAGTATTCAAATACAATGGATATGTCTGCATTTAAGGCATTTAGAAGTTCATGCTAAATGCATATCAAGACCAGATGATTGAAGTAAACCCTGAAGTAGAAAGAAAAATAAATGTGAGTGGTGTCATTTTAGGGAGTCCAGAATTGATATGCATTGTGGTGGGAGTGGGGACAAGAGGGAACAACACAAATGATTGAGGGGGTGGCTGAGACAGATGGTGTGGACTTCAAATAAAGAAACCCAGAGGGTGGTAGATAAATAATGATGGGAGAAGCATTGGGGATTAAGGAAAAGTTGGACAATCTCATCCCAAGAATTCAGGAAATATAGGGAGAGATAAGGCCTTTAAATGTGTATTACCTTTGACAGTGAAAATTATGCAACAGCAAATAACACTTGGAAGAACGTTTTTTTCAACATTTTTGTTATAACCTGTTGTTACAGCCAAGATGATCAGGTTGTAATAAAAGAAGAGGCTAAGCAACGTAACAGAATCAAGTGTATTTTTTCTTTTGAAAAATTTTGTTGTGGTTTTTCATCCTAACGTAAATACTCTATATCATACACAAACAAACCAAAAACCAAAAAAAAAAAAAAAAAAAGCTGGAGTCAAATGAGAAAAATTGTCATGTACTCATGTAATTAAAAAAAAATTATTGGTAAGAGAACCACCAATGTATATATGTGGGGAAATATTTAACTTTTATTAAATATTGAACAATTTAACTGTTCAATTTTTGTCATGTACAATTCCAAAATAACATAACTTTTAAAAAGACATTTAGTGCCTTTCAAACAGTTTTGGTTATCTGAGAGTCAATTCAACTGTGAGTGATTTTAACAGAAGTAAATTGCTTCAACTGTGTGCTTAATAGACTGTGTCACAAAACTTCAGTCCAGAAAACAGGAGACCGAAAGATGTGAGGTGTACATGAGATGCGCGTTTCAGTCACAGCCTGGCTATGGCAAATGCTTTCTGGGGGAACTTGGCTGGGGCCACACAACTACCATATGTTTATATTTAGTTTTTATGATATGGGGGGTAGACAGAAATAGAATCTTCCTAATAAAGAATATTCATTTATTTTTTAACTGATTGAATATTTGTGTCTTACAAAAACATTGTTAGATAAATTAACACAGATTCTCATCCTCACTGTGCTTGTGGCAACCAAAAAAATATTTGTTGGCAGATTATTAGTTTCACCTTCATGAAATTCTAGTGATGAAAGTGTTAGTTTTGTGGCACCTTTAAATATGTGAATGGTTTTCACACTGTCCTTGTTGGGTTTATAGTGACCCTTATATACAGTTACTATGACCATTATTGTGACTTTTATGTCCCGCTCAAATATTTTGTTACATTCAATACACAAAATGTCAGATGAGTTAGTGACATCATTATCCCTTGTAGTAATTAGCTGAGTTCTCCAAGATCATTTATGAAAAAGGACAAGACTATGTTTCAGCCCACATTCTTCAAATACTTGAGTGTTCTACTATTCGTCTCACTGCCAATGTCCATTTGACACCCAGCCTGTGGTGGCTGTGTGGTCTTTGGGACAGTTTTGCATTTGATACCCAATATCCAAGGTGATCGTGTATTCTTTGGTGCAGTTGTCTATACTTAGTATCTGGGGTGATTGTTTATTCCTTAAAATTCATTTTTTTCCTCTTGTTGTAACTTTTTCTTTTTAAAAAAGTTTTATTGAGGTCACAATAGTTTATAACATTGTGAAATTTCAGCTGTACATTATTTTTTGTCAAGCACTGTATATATGTGCCCCTTCACCCCTTGTGCTCACCCCTTAACCTCCTTCCCCTTTAGTAACCACTAAACTGTTTTCTTTGTCCGTATGTTAGTTTATCTTCCACATATGAGTGAAATCGTATGGTATTTGTCTCTTTGTCTTTCTCTGTCTGGCTTATTTTACTTAACATAATACCCTCAAGGTCCATTCTTGTTGTTGTGAATGGGATGATATTGTATTTTTTTATGGCTGAGTAGTATTCCATTGTGTGTATATCTTCTTTCTCCAGGCATCACTCGATGGGTACTTGGCTTCCTTCCACGTGTTGGCCATTGTGCATAATGCTGCAATCAACATAGGGGTGCATAAGTCTCTTTGAATTGTTGATTTCAAGTTCTTTGGATAAATAACCAGTAGTGGGACAGCTGGGTTGTATGGTATTTCTATTTTTAATTTTTTGAGAAATCTCCATACTGTTTTCCATAGTGGCTGCAACAGTTTGCATTCCCACCAGCGGTATATGAGGGTTCCCTTTTCTCCACAACCTCTCCAACATTTGTTATTTTTTGTCTTGGTGATTATAGCCTTTCTAACGAGTGTAAGGTGATGTCTTAGTATAGTTTTGATTTGCATTTCCCTGATGATTAGTGATGTTGAAAATATTTTCATGTGCCTATTGGCCATCTATATATCTTCTTTGGAAAAAAGTCTGTTCATATCTCCTCCTGTGTTTTGATCGGGTTTTTTTTTGTTGTTGAGTTATGCGAGTTCTTTATATATTTTGGAGATTAACCCCTTGTCAGATATACGATTTGCAAATATTTTCTGCCAGGTGGTAGGTTGTCTTTTCATTTTGTTCCTGGTTTCCTTTGCCTTGGTGAAGCTCTTTAGTCTGATGAAATCTCATTTGTTTCTTTTTTCTTTTGTTTCCATTGTCCGAGTAGACATGGTATTTGAAAAGATCCTTCTAAGACCGATATCAAAGAATGCACTGCCTATATTTTCTTCTAGAGTTTTATGACTTAGGGTCTTACCTTCAAGTCTTTAATACATTTTGAGTTAATTTTTGTATATGGCAAAAGATAATGGTCTACTTTCATTCTTTTGCATGTGGCTGTCCAGTTTTCCCAATACCATTTATTAAAGAACTTCCCTTTCTCCATTGTTTGTTCTTAGCTCCTTTGTCAAAGGTTAGCTGTCTGTAGATGTGTGGGTTTTTTTTTTTTAATTTTTTTATTTTTCCCTATTTCTCCCCAAAGCCCCCCGGTACATGGTTGCATATTCTTCGTTGTGGGTCCTTCTAGTTGTGGCATGTGGGATGCTGCCTCAGTGTGGCTTGATGAGCAGTGCCATGTCTGCGCCCAGGATTGGAACCAACGAAACACTGGGCCACCTGCAGCGGAGTGCGCGAACTTAACCACTCAGCCACAGGGCCAGCCCCTAGATATGTGGTTTTATTTCTGGGCTTTCAATTATGTTCCATTGATGTGTGTGCCTGTTTTTGTACCAGTACTATCCTGTTTTGATTACTGTGGTCTTGTACTATATTTTGAAGTCAGGGATTGTGATGCCTCCAGCTTTGTTCTTTTTCTCAGAATTACTTTAGCTCTTTGGGGTCTTTTGTTGCCCCATACGAATTTTAGGATTCTTTGTTCTATTTCCATGAAGAATGTCATTGGGATTCTGATTGGGATTGCATTGAATTTGTAGATTTCTTTAGGTAGTATGGGCATTTTAACTATATTTATTCTTCCAATCCATGTGCATGGAATATCTTTCCATTTCTTTATATTATCATCAATTTCTTTCAATAAAGTCTTATAGTTTTCAGTGTATGGGTCTTTCACTTCCTTGGTTAAATTTATTCCTAGATATTTTCTTCTTTTTGTTGCAGTTGTAAATGAGATTGTTTTCTTGAGTTCCTTTTCTATTAGTTTGTTATTAGAGTATATAAATGCAAATGATTTTTGTAAGTTGATTTTGTACCCTGCACCTTTGCTGTAGTTGATTATTTCTAGTAGTTTTTTGGTGGATTCTTTATAGTTTCTGTATATAAAATCATGTCATCTGCAAACAGTGAGTGTTTCACTTCTTCCTTGCCAATTTGGATTCTTTTTACTTATTTTTCTTGCCTAATTGCTCTGGCCAAAACCTCCAGTACTATGTTGAATAGGAGCTGTGAGAGTGGGCACCCTTATCTTGTTCCTGTTCTCAGAGGGATTGCTTTTAGTTTTTCCCCATTGAGTATGATGTTGGCTGTGGGTTTGTCATATATGGCCTTTATTATGTTGAGGTACTTTCCTTCTATACCCATTTTTTGAGATTTTTTATCATAAATGGCTGTTGGATCTTGTCAAATGCTTTCTCTGTAACTATTGAGATGATCATGTGGTTTTTATTTCTCGTTTTGTTAATGTGGTGTTTCACATTGATGAATATGTATTTTGAGGAACAAGATCATAACAATGAGATGTTAGTAAAAGTGTGGAGGCTAAGTAGGGACACATAGAAATATCTATTTTAAACTGGGATTTTAAAAAATAGTAGTGTACAAAAATTCAGAAAACAGTAAAAAAAATTTCTCCTCTATCATTAGCGATCTAGTTCCCTTAGGTCACATCATTTGCATTCCATAGGTCTTGTTTTCTAATTTATAAAATAAAAGCATTTACCTTGATGTTATCCCAGCTTTCTTTCAGCTCTAAGATTCCTTCTTAAAATGAGTATTTTATTATGATATGACCTCTGCCTAATGAAGATTGCTAGATCACTTGGCATACCCGGTAGTGCAAAGCCTTTATATCGTGCTGAATTACAGATGCTGGGGTGTGTATAAAACTTTCTGGTAGGCAGCAATGCAGGCCCAGTGTAGACATTATATAGAATTATTCTAATGTTCCAACACACAAGGCAGAATAAAAGTTTAGAATTGATAATGGAAAAGAAGCTATGAATTCAGAAATTCACAATATTTTTAAGACAAATCTGGTAATAGTGGTAAATTACCATAAAAATGGTCCAAAAGGTGGTCTTTGGATGATAAATGGCTTAAATATAACTGAAATATACATAGAGCATGTATAACATTTCGTTTCTAGTTTATAGTGATAACGTTTGAGATTTGGAGTTATAGCTTAAATACTTAAAGTATTTATGTGATTTCCATAACTAAAAGTATTTTTTAACAAAAAGTAATAGAGGCATCAGGTACCTGCCATTCAAAGGAAGGATATGTTAAATTCATTAAAATATACAAAAAAGTCTAAATTCGGCATTCTGGAAAACAAATGACAGGGTTCAGGGTTCAGGAGTAGGAACTTTATTGACTCAATAAATAGCTGTTATATTTAGCTAAAAGATTCATTCAATTTATCTACTCAGAAGATTTATATAATTTTCCTATTGAAAAGCTATTCATAAGGAACATAAGAAAGCACACAAGGTGTCAACCTCAATATTTGTAATTTACGTTTAGAATTTGGATACAGAATAGATATTTGAATTTGAATACACACACACAGAGAACATATCCAATTTAGAATTGAGAAAATCAAAAAGTTTGGGGAAAAAATCAACTATGTTATTTATTAAAATTAAAAAGTTTCATTTATTTATAATAGGTTTTAAGCTTAAGGTGGACAGGATTTGAGGCTAATTTGTTTCATTATTATAATTCTCATGTCTAGCAAAGTATTTGATACAAAGTCTATACTCAATAATTATATATTGAGTAAATTGGTAAGTACATTGTTTGTAAAACTAAAATCTAAATGAAAATCCCACACTGAGTGAAAATTGTGCCTACTATCTCAGAAGAGTTCCGAAAGAGAACTCAAGGAAGGAAAACTAATGGAAAGAGTAGGATGCTACTTATTTTCTCTCTTAAATCAATGTTCGTGTGAAGGAAAGATCAATAAAAATATTACTCTTAAGGAGTAGAAGAAAATAATCTAACATGTCAATTAAAAGTTTGATATTTTTGTCCAGAGATCTTTGCCTCTTCTCTGTCTACAAAAACAAAAAGCATCAATAAATTTGTAAGGAATCCTCCTATTTGTCTGTTTTCTTTTGAGGAAAGTTCCTTTCAGCTTTGGGTTTCTTTTCCTTCCTTTTCGTTTTTCTGTTTTTTCACACATTTGGTGATTGTCACAATTTTCAGATATTGGTAATTAACTGGGCCATATGTACATACTTACAGTTAGCTTCACTATATCATCAAAATAAAAACAAAATCAGCTTTAGAAAGGATAAAGCATTGACTTGGGTCTTTAATCATTTTAAGATATGATCGAGAATGCTGTAAATGAAGACTTATTTGCCTGTTATTATTTGAGATTTCTTTTGATTCTTTGGTTTTCATCAGTATTTAGAATTGTTCGAATGTAACTTTTTGGTATAAGATGCAAAATAGGATTCTAATTCCTTATGGTGAGAGAACTAAGGATTATTCTGGATCTTTCTCTTAGATGAAGAGAGAGTCTAAAAGAATCATTATCAAGGGGCACTGATTGTAGTTTTTGGCTGGAGAAAGTGAAATTAAACCAGGATCTGGGCTCCAAGCTGAGAAGAAAATTACACAAAGAGAAAGGCTATTAGAAGAATTCACTAGAAAGGATATCATTGGGTCAAACACCACAGGTGGTAGAAGATTTTCAGTTGATTATGAGCTCAACAGAGTGTTGAGCAGAGGCACGTTTTGCTTGAATCTTTGAACACAGGGTTATTATTTCAGAGTCTGCGTGAGAAATTTGGATGTCATGACCTAGGTCTGGTATGCCGGTCAGAAATTTCTCCTGGAGTTTCACACGCCTAAACAGAATAGCTTTCTATTTGTTCCGAAAGACTGGCCGAAAGGAACTCAACTAACTTGTTCACTAAATAAATATTGTTAGGGCCTACCAGGTGCCAGGAACCGTGCCAGATCCTATGATTGAAAATATGAATTAGACATGCTCCCTGCCCTTATGGGATTTACATTCTACTTGAGGAAAAGTGAAAAAAGTACACAAGAAACACCTGTGTATTAGAAAACTTAGCATGATCAATTGATCTGTTTCTCCAACAGACACATAAAGCACTTTAAAAAATTGTATTCTTCCAGAGCTGATAGCGGAAGTTTAGTACTAATTAGGCTTTTGATGATTAAGCAACTTTCAGGAATTAGTTTAAATATCTGATAGGTTAAAAGAAAAAGGCAAACTCTTCTTTGAATGAG
Organism: Equus asinus; assembly: GCF_041296235.1. Classification (NCBI taxonomy): domain Eukaryota; kingdom Metazoa; phylum Chordata; class Mammalia; order Perissodactyla; family Equidae; genus Equus; species Equus asinus. The sequence continues at coordinate 95,695,265 of NC_091793.1, forward strand.
CTTTTTGTGAGTGATCACAACAGCAAACTTCTCCCCTCACATTCAAAATAAGGCAAAAGGCTTTCTCCTTTACTTCCCGTTCTCCTTCTCTTTCTAAACATTTCAGTCCCAAAGCTGTTAGGTGGGGCTGATCATGGGGGAAGGACCATGGTTACCAATCGGAGAGTCAGAACCCGTGCAGGGTGAGGAAGTCATCCTTGTGTGGTCCAAGGTGTCAGAGTCTGTAGAGTTTAAGGAGAGCAACCACGTGAGCGTCAGAGCCCAAGCGGGGTGAGGAGAGAGTCCTCATAGAAAGATGGATTTGAATGGAGTATCTGAACCGGTGCAAGTGTAGGATGGCAGTCCCATGGGAGGTGGTCTGGCATGGCATGAGAAAGGCATCCTCATAGGAGGACTTCCCAAAACAGGACCTTCGAACCTGAGTGAGATGAAGAGTGCTTCCACATGGGGGCCAGCCGTTTGTGGTTTCAAAGCCAAGTCAGCTGTGCACTCCATGACTGCATGGGGAGATGCATTTGGCATGAGGACCTGCAGGCCAAGTGTAGTGAGTGGGTTGTCCTTGTAGAAGCTGGCCCATGGAAGGATGCTGGAGCCTGGGTACGGTGAGAAGGGCTGCTGGGTGGCAGGTTAGTCCAGAGCTGAATGTAAGAGGATGAGTAGCGTGAGGAAGCTGACCAAATTGAGCTGAGGTGGTACCCTATGCTGAGTTTCAGAGCTCATTTGGGTGGGGAAGGTGACTGAGGTCATGGGAAATTGGTTGCATACAGTGGGATTGACCAAATAAGTCGGGCTTCTTATTGTCAAAAAAGGAAGATAAAAACGTGGAAGGGGAAACACTAGAATGAACCCTGTGATATTGGAATGGAATTGGGAATATCAATGTTAACTTCTGGATTTCAATATAGAGAGAAAGAAATAGAAATAAATTTTAAAAGGTACATGTGCATGTGCGTGCATGGGCAAACACACACACACAAACACACAAATTCCTACTGCTGTCCACTGAGAGAACTTGGGAACAATGGCATCCCAATAACAGTGAGCATACCTAGCACCATTATACTGCATTTCTTAATACCACTCTCCATAAAAGAAACCAGAACTCCTTAGAGAAATGGCTGGTTGCTGGCCTGAGGCAGGGAAAGTTTAAGATGAGCTTAGAGCATCTTGTATCAGAGAGCAGGGGAGTACATAAAGAATGATGGAGTACACAGAAGCCAGGGTGAAAGGGCTCCCACTACCCAAACTGGGGACAAATTTAGTACCAAAATAAATTTAAAATGATATTAATGGATTGTAACTTATTGAATGAAGTAAGAGTCCATGAGTCTATACTGTTGTGAGTAAATGAATGCATAAATAGACATTTTGGTGAGCAATGGGACGTTTAAATAAAGGTCTGCCATACAAACATACTTATTAATTATCGAAGGGAAAAGGAAGGACACTGCCTTAATGAAATGACGAAAGTGAACACAGTCGGCAGTTGGATGAGTCAAAAATCTTGCCCCACCTGATAGCATGCAGCAGCTCTTCCGTGACCTTCCTGCCAGAGATGCTTAATTTGACTCTATTCATGAGGAACGTTAAACAAATCCAAACTGAAAGGCATTCAACAACACCAAAAAACTGGCATGTAAACTTCAACATTTCAAGGTCAGAGAAGTCAAGGATAGCCTGAGTTTGAAGGAGACTAATGAGATATGACAATCATATGTAACTCATGATGTTGAACTCAAGCCTTTTCCTTTAAAGATGTTGTTAGAGCAATTGGTGAAATTTGAATAGTGTCTGAGTATTAAATGGTAATAATGGGTCAATTTGAATTTCTTTAATTATTGAATCGTAGTTATGTAAAATAATATCCCTATTTGTGGAAAGTTCTAAAATATTGGGGTTAGTGCCTCATCATGTTAGCAATTTAGTCTCACAACGTTCAAAAGAATTCTTTATATTATTGTGGGGTTCTGAAAATATTTTTTTTGATGTCTTGAGTTAATTGGAGATGTGCCATTCGTTCAAAATTATTTTAGAAACTGGTTAAATATGTAGCGTCTTAAGTGTTACAGATTAGTTTCCTTGGGACTCAGGCTCTGAGACAGAGATTACCTTGCAGCAGATTTGTTAGGAGATGCTCTTGGGATCAATATTTTTGGGAAGGAAGAGAAGGAAGCAGGAGTGGGCAGAAGGAGAATTCCACTGGTTTGCTGATAAATGTTTAATATCTGATTCTCTGGAATAATAGTGATTTTTTGTTAAAGCTCTAATTTATAGTGTTAGTCCTTTTCCATGGTGTAAGTGTTCTCACTATGGCTGATTATAAGTTACCCACTTGATATCACTAGATTTGAAGTAAAGAAGAGTTAGATGTGCAAATCAGCTCTTGTGAGCTGATACTTGCCAATTTTAGCACCCCACTGAGTTGAGCTGTGATGAAGCCTGAAAGGAAGCTTCAGCCAATCGTATGGAGAGTTTTGAGGATGGGATGTACCTTCAAAATTGTCCCAGATTTGCACAAGTGGGCCAGATCACTACACCCCTGGATTGATCCATCATTGGATACAGGTGCCTTAGGAAAGGAGACGTGGCTTTGAGAAAGGCAGCCCTCTTCAGAGGTCTTCGAACTCGAGCTGACACCTGGGGCTATTTGCCAGCAGCACTCCAGCAGCTTGGATAAGTTCTGTTTTCCCAGTTGAAGATCTGGGCAGCACATCATAGCACCTGTCATGTTCAGTGATGAATCCCAATGTTTAAGTCTCACCAAATTCATACAAAGAAATTAGGGACGATATATAGAGAGACTCAAACATTGAGAAACTCTTCTTACCCCCAATTCTGTATCTGTTAACACCATGTCAGGAGTTCCAATCAGTCTTCTTTAAAAGTTTTAATTTTGATGCATTAAATATTTAAAACAAAACATTATGAAAATTATGCATGTTTTTAAATTCTGAAGGATCTTTATAAATAGAATGATAATTTAGTATATTAAAAAATTTTTTTTCCCTCTTTGGAGGTGGCTTTTTCCTGTGATAGTCCATCTTTATTCCCATAGCCTTTCATTAAGTATGAAGTTGCCAGTTTTGTTAGGCTGAATGATCCCTCCTTCCCTCATATGTCTACACCCTAATCCACAGAATTTGTGAGTATTATCTTGTCTGGCAATAGAGACTTTGTAGGTGTGGTTAAGCATACTGAGATAGGGAGATTATCCTGGATTATTTAGGTGGGCCCACTCTCATCACAAGGGTCCTTGAAGAGAGTGCAGGAGGAGTCAGTCAGAGAGAAGGCAGTGTGACAATGAAAGCAGAGATTGGAGTGACTCACTTTGAAGATGGAGGAAGGGGCCACAAGTTAAGGACTGCAGTGGCCTCTCCAAACTAGAAAAGGCAAGGAATGGGTTCTCCCCTCAGAGCCTGCAGAAGGAACCAGCCCTACTGACACCTTGACTTCCGCCTGGTGAAACTGATTTCAGACTTCTGACCTCCAGAACTGTAAAAGAATAAGTCTGTGCTGTTATAAGCTACCACATTTGTGGTAATTCGTTACGACAGCCATAAGAAACCAAGACACCAATGCCAAGGAAAGCCCCGGAGTTCAAGAGTTCAAGGTGTTCTTCCAGGTCTGGTAGACAGAATTTAGTTCACATTTACAAGGACTTTGAGATGTTAATTGTGGGTGATAAGCAACTTTTAGGCTATGTAGGGAGTCCTCTAGATTGATGTTTGTAGCAATTATGTTTCTTTGCTTTCAAGGAAGAGAAGCTATCTCTAACTGACTTAACCAAAAAGTAAATATTTTTATAGTATTTGAGGTAACACAAAATACAAGGGAAGAGGAAGATGTGAATGCCTGAATGCACAAGAAGCCAATGTCATTTAATGCACAAGAACCCAAGCACGTCCAAAGATCTGGGGAGCAGGAGCATAGCTTCTGGAAAGAAAGATGCTCACCTGATTTATAAACAGACCAGGACTCAATTCCCAAATAGCCTTTTCATTGGCTTACTTGGGTCATGGAACTAGTCCTTAACCACAGAAGGGGAGAGTACTTTTAACTGATAGGCCCATCGAGACGATAGCCAATGGGGGAGAGGTAGGAGATATGATCCTAGACTGCTATCCACTTTGTTTATGGGGATCGTATATCTGATTTACATAGATCTACACCTGTTACCTGGAAAAATTAATTTTTCTTTTTTTTGAGGAAGATTAGCCCTGAGCTAACTTCTGCTACCAATCCTCCTCCTTTTGCTGAGGAAGGCTGGCCCCGAGCTAACAACCATGCCCATCTTCCTCTACTTTCTATGTGGGATGCCTGCCACAGCATGGTTTGACAAGCAGTGTGTAGGTCCACGCCCAGGATCCCGAACTGGCAAACCCCAGGCCACCAAAGTGGAACGTGTGAACTTAACTGCTGTACCACCAGGCTGGCCCTAAAATTGTTAATTATTAAGAGCCCAGTATGGACAATAAATCACAGTTATCCTAACTGTTGCTTCTACCAGAGAGGCAGCGTAGTGCAGTGCTTAATGTCAGACTTCCTCTCTCATCTGTAACCTGGAAATAATAATGCCTACATTTTAAGATTGTGGTGAGAATGAAATGAGGTAAAATATGCATGCTAAATTATTGGAACAGCCCCTGAGTATCATTACATTTTCTTTGTGATGTCATTTTATATTCCCCTCAATGAATAAATAATAAAATGGCTCTACAATAAATTTCCAACATGAAAATTATCCGGCACTAATGAGAAAAAGAAAGAAAGATTTGATTTAACAAATGAATCCTCTGTGTAGTTTGCTGGAAAAGGATTGTTGGATTCAGAAGGCTTGAGTCAACTCCAAGATCTAACAAGCAGTAGTTGGGCTTTGGGTAATTTGCTTAAACTTTCTCAGCCTGACTTTTCTCAATTGCTGGGTTGTTGATGATCAAAAAGGATATCGTTAAAGCACATAGGATGGGACTGGCCTTAGCAGATGCTCATCAATGTCAATCTCCTTTGCCTGGCTGAAAAAAGTGAGTGAGATTAGAAATATTTTTGAAGACTGAACAACTCTATAGACGGTTTGGAAAGAGTCTTCTGAACAAACTTCCCCAAGCAGACAGTCTCCCATCTCCAACCACTCCTTATCAAGTTATAAAATTCTCATTCATGTGTGGGTGGAAAGGGGTTAACACTATCTTGTCCTCGGTTCCACTTGCCTCCCACCTACTCCCGTTTCCCTATAACTTGGAACATAATATCTAAACTAACTATATTGTAAGTGTGTATGTTTTCAATCTATAAAAGGGTTCCATACACTACATCTCAAATGAACTTCAAAACAGCACATGAGTTGGCAAGTTCAGTAAAAATTCCATTTCACAGATGGGAAATACGAAATCCCAATAGGTTGATTGACTTGCCCTAGACAATACAGTTAACAGTTGAAAGAGAGGTAGGATACAAACCTAGTTTCCTTGACTCCAAAGTGTCTGTCTACTTTGGACACTTTGTGGTCCTGTTTGAAGGCTCCTGGATGTCTTAATAAGGCGAACACCAGTGAAGTAGAAACACATAAGTGCTAAACTCTATCTCAGCTTCACAGCTTGTTTTGTCAGCTATTACAAGATTATTCCACTTGAGAGTTTTGTCCTTCTGGCCTGCTGTGAGTCACTAATGATATAATCCATTTGTGGAAGTAGTGGTAAATTGTAGGTTAAGATAACTCTTTTATGAGTTTCTTATTAATTATTTGCCTTCACTTTCCATCCAATACTTTCTTGTTTAGTAGACATGGTATTTGTGCTCTACACAAGAATTAAATACACACACACACACACAATATAAGCCAAGCAAGTGAGCTTTAATTTTACTTGCCTTGAGTTTGACATCAAATAAGAATCTGGATTCTGGAAAAACTGAGTTTTTTACTAACTTTATCAAATAAAGAAGGTTTTCAAGGATCAACTTCAATGACCATTTCCAATAAAAATATTCTTTGAACTTAAACTAGATAGGCATAATTTAATTATAATAAGTATACAATGTCTGATTTTCTTAGTTTGTTATCTTTGGAAAGAAAATTTAAGATGCATTGAAAGTGTGTAGTCTCAGTCTCTTCACTGATAAATTGGTGGGTTTAAGAGTAGCTTCAGCTAGACAATGCCTCAGAGTATTTGCAAATCCTTCATCAAATCCCAGTGTCCATGTTACGAGGATGTCAAATAGCATGATTGCAGCCTCAGTCTGAGCTGGGATAAGCAGTCCTAACCCAGGGGACAGAATCTGTGGAGCCACAAAGAAGGCAGACACCGATCTGTAGGGTCAAAAAAGGCGGAGAAATGAGGCAAATATGGTTATAGGGGGTATTATTAAATAAGAAATTCAGGGAGATAAATCTGAAGATTCCCTAAGCTTGTATACAGTTCCATAAGCCTGTTGGAAAGCATTTAATGGAGTAGACACGCGCAAGTTTGAAAAACAAACATTAACTTGTCTGATGACGTCATTCTTTATAGTAAACGGAAGTGGTTTTTTTGAGGAAGATTAGCCCTGAGCTAACATCTGCTGCCAATCCTCTTTTTGCTGAGGAAGACTGTCCCTGAGCTAACATCCATGCCCATCTTCCTCTAGTTTATACATGGGACGCCTACCACAGCATGGCTTGCCAAGCAGTTCCATGTCCGCACCCAGGATCTGAACCGGCAAACCCCAGGCCACCAAGAAGCCGAACGTGCGCACTAAACCACTGTGCCACCGGGTTGGCCCTAGTAAAAGGGAGTTTTTAAGCAAGACTAGTAGGAGTGCTACTAGATTTATTTGAAAGTATAACCTATATATATTTTCTTCTATGTAAGGATATATAGGAAACTTGACTTTTGGTTTACTAACTTTTTAGATTTGGCATTGAGAAATAAACCTGAAGCCTTTTGAAAATCCTAAGCAATTGTGAAAGTGGTGCTTTTTGTTTATGGTCTCTCATTTTTTTTGTTGACTGTAATAGATCATCACCACATTTTTTCTGGCTGCATATCTATTATCATAAGGAAATGTTTTCAGTCTTCGGGAAATAGGGAAATTCTTCTTGTCAACATAACTATATTGCTTCCCATATGCTTGATTAAAAAGTCTCTGCATATTAAAAAGTGATTTATCATAAATGTTTATGAAGACTTGAGCCGATATTATTTTATTTTAGTGTGGTTATAATAACTATTATCTTTTTCCTTAACAAATCATGTGTAATATTCTCTATCAGTTTGATTAAAGAAGTTGTAAGTTCAGGTCTTCCAGGCTTTGAAAAGAACCAGTGAGCCACACATCTGCATATTCTTACCAAATAAATACTATTAGGAACTTAATAACTTGAAGAATTTTAGTTGTAGCTTTCTCTTCTCACTTTCTGGAGCAGCTTAGCCTACACAGCAAATACATCAGTGTACAGCATAGCTAATCTGCTCATTTCAGCTATTCTCCTGATCAATATGATGGTTAACTCAATTTATGGAGCTCTGCACTGATGACCTACATGACGCTTTCAACACTCTGACATTCCTTCAGAAAGACCTGAGTCTTTCTGTTGTTTGACTACCACATTTCAGGTGTAGACACTGAATATGAGGGGCGCTAATCAAATGGCAGAATTGAGGACTATTTGGGATGGAATAATTCAAGCCACTGAGATCCTTAGGGCTAATATGGAACAAGAAGAATGTTTTTGCCCTGTTCTGCAGTGATTCTTAAGCTTGAAGAATGGATTCCTTTAAATCTGATTAAAGCTGTGGACCCTTTCTTAGAATGTACGAAATATGAAGAAAATATAAAAGAAGCCAATTATATTGAAATATGTTCACCAAAACATTTTAAAATAAATTAGTAGTAGAATAACATGTTCTACACAATTACCTCTATCTTGAGGGACTTCTAATAGCTACCAATAATTTCTGATTTCAAAATATTGATAAACATAGATGATAATCCCAGATACACACAACTGTGATGTGCTGATGAAAATATCCGTGATTACTACCAGTATCAAAGTAATAGGTACTGCAGTATGTCCATGGTTTGCTGCCTACATTTATAATTAAAGGAAATGCTGTCTCTCACTTAGAAATATGTATTTTTTCCATCCAACTTCATGATCTCCTGATTTCTCTCCATGGATCCCCTCTGGGGTAGTAGAAACAAGGATAACAAAACCTGTGTCAGTGATTCCTTTGAGAGACAGAAAAGATGACAACTCTGCACTATGCTGGTTAGGTTTTATACACATACACACATACCTGCACACACAGGAAAAAAAGGAACGTTTCCCATTTTGTATTAGAACTTCCATCCATTTGTTCTGGGAATGTGTGCCTCTTGGAAGTCAGCATGATCCAGAATATTTTTGCTCAAGTTCTAGTAGAGGGACATATAATTTAATTAATAGTGCTCTTTTTGAGAAATCTCGGTATCAAAAGAATGAAAAGCAGTTACTTTCCTTTAAAATACAAGTATACTGTGAATAAGCGTATGAATGTTGTTACATAAAACAGAAAAGGGGAAACAATCATAATGGAGATGTTTCTTTATTCTGTGGTTTTTCTGTCATCGTTATTGTTCTAGTCATATTCCTCTCAAAATGCAGATGTTGTCAAATAGTGTCCCTTATGTCTCATTTAATGTATCAACTGAAGCAAAGCAAAAATTCCTCTTGAGAATACTGTCAGTGACTTGCTTTTATGCCAACACTCTTCTTAGGCCTTATTTATAGTTTGGATGATCTAGACTGGTGTTACTCAAATTGTGGGCCCAGCATCAGCAGCATCTGTGCTGCCTGGGAACCTGTTAAATATGCAAATTCATGAGCCCTCTTCTAATCTCTTGAGTCATAGTTTGGGGGAGTATGGCTAAGGGATCAGTCTTTTAACAGACACAGACAATTGCAAACAATAACAACAACCTGAATCAATTGCTAATATTCAAACATCAAAAGACTTTACGTTAAAAGAATCTAGAATTCTACTCTCATGACAAAACAGAAAGAAAAAAGGCGATCTTCGGTGATACATCCAGGCAATAGAGTATTATTCAGCAATAAAAAGAATGAGCTCTCAAGCCACAAAAAGAGATGGAGGGACCTTAAATGCATATTGTTAAGTGAAAGAAGGCAGTCCAAAAATTCTACCTACTGTATGATTCCAACTACATAACATTCCAGAAAAAACAAAACCATGGAAATAGTAAAAAGTCAGTAGGTGCCAGGTGTTAGGGGCTAGGGAAGGAGGGATGAATAGGTTGGAGCACAGGGGATTTTTAGGACAATGAAACTGTTCTGCGTGATACTGTAATGGTGAACACATGTCATTATACATTTGTTAAAACCGGTAGAGGGACCAGCCCCGTGATAAAGTCGTTAAGTGCACACGTTCAACTTCGATGGCCCTGGGTTCGCTGGGTCGGATCCCGGGTGCAGACATGGCACTGCTTGGCAAGCTATGCTGTGGTAGGCGTCCCACATATAAACTAGAGGAAGATGGGCATGGATGTTAGCTCAGGGCTAGTCTTCCTCAACAAAAAGAGGAGGATTAGTGGCAGATGTTAGCTCAGGGCTAATCTTCCTTAAAAAAAAAGCCAAAAAATAAAAAACCGGTAGAATGTACAACACAGGAGTGAACTCTAAACTATGGACTCTAAATAATACTTATGTATGTATGTTGGCTCAGCAATTGTAACAAATGTACCACCCTAACGCAAGGTGTTAATGATAGGGGAAACTGTGTGGTAAGAGGAGGGGTGTGGAGGGAAAGTGGGTATAAGCAAACTCTATATTTTCTGCTCATTTTTTTTTGTAAACCTAAAATTTCTCTAAAAAATAAAGTCTATTAAATATATATGTAGACGCCAACCCAAAAAAGGATCTGGCAACACTGGGCTAGATTTTTAGTGTAATAATGCTCTGCAGCTGAGAAGTAGCCACTCTTTGGAAGGGCCAAGACACATCAGTTTGCCTCAATGCCCAACTTGCCATTTCAGGAATTTGATTTCTATAGCCAAGCCCCCACACTTGAGTCACTCACATAATCCAAAAGTGAGTTTTAAGAGCAGAATTCTCATTAAATTCACTCAATAATTGAAATCCTTTGCTCTTGAGAACTCACAGTGAAGGGCCCTCTGCTGTCATGTCTTCTGCTACTCCACCCGGCTGTGGTCATTCCTCCAATAGGCCAAGCACAGTGCCAAGTGCCTTACATATGCCAGCTTGTTGATGCCTTGGTTCACCTCTGTGAGGCAGATGCTAGGAGATGGAAGCAACTTACTCAGGTCACATGAGCACTAAAGGGAAGAGGTAACACTTGTCTACTGGCATACCGACCTGCAAAGCTGGTACTCAGAATCACCAGCCTATACCAAAATGTCTCTGACTACTGTTGCATTTGACAGATTTGACAGGGATTTTTCAAGTAGGAAGTAGAGTATAGAGTGAAGAAACAATGTCTAAAACGTGGGGCCTGCTTAGGGAGAACATAACTCAGAAGTTTGCCCGTCTTCCCTCTCCCTCACTGCATATCTAGATAGGCATGACGTCCTTGATTCTATCAAGTCTCTCTACACTCTTCCAGTTGTATTCTCCTCAGCATTTGCTGCCCGAGGGTTTGCGATAGCTTCTTAATTTATCTCCCTGTCACCAGCTTTGCGGTCAACTTCCTTCCCCATTCAGCCAACTCCAATTTCTTTCACAAGTCAGCTAGAATTATCTTCTAAATGCAAATATGATCATATGGCTCCCTTCCTAACATCTTTCACTGCCATCCTAGTCTAAATGTCTTGGCATCATTTAAAAATTCTTCGTACAGCCTTTCTAAGTTCATCTGCAGCCACTGCCCCAAAGGTGCCTTATGATCCAGACAGACAGAACCAACTTGTAGTTTTTAGAGCGCTCAGTTTTCTCTTAGTAACATAACCCTTTTACCATGCTAGAATTCCCTCCCTCATCAAGCTCACCTGATAACCTCCCACTCATCCTTTATGACCCAACAAATTCATCTCCTTCTTCTGAAAGTTTTCCTAATTCTTCTACTACCTAATTCTCTCCCAGTTATGATAATAAGTATGCCTCAGCAGAGCACTGTGTTGACACTTTTTTGATAACGCTTATTATACAGTTTATTATGATTATTTTTCTACATGTCTATCTCCCTCCTCTAGGGTTCGAATCAGAGACTGTGTTCTTCATGTCTAATTTCCTAGCATATAGTAAATATTCAGTAAATGTTCAGGGAACAAATGGATGCATGAATAAATGAGTGAGTGAATCTGCATGTGAAATAAATAATGTCATTTTTCAGTCTGACTTCATCACAAATTACAAAAAGGGAAATTTGGTGGTAAATTGCACATATGGTTTAACTTCTTGTAGATTTTCTCATCATTTTAAAATTATGAGTGTGCATAAAGTTTCCCAAAGTGAGACAGGGTGAGGAAAAATTACGTAAAATGCAAAGGTTAGTCCCTTAAAAGAGAGTGATTTTTCTAGGGTTGTAGGATTGGGTGTCAAGGACTTTACTAATATTCATTGTAAAATAAAATGTCTTGGATTTGTTATTTTTGTTCTGAAATAGGCCATGAAGACATACTAAATGATAGTTCTTAAGGGCTGTTCCTTTCATCTGACATTTATAACTTAAAGAGGCTTCAGCTACAATTTCATCTCCAGACAGAGCAGCTTTTCAAGAAAGGACACTTGAGTGTCAGTATTTTTGGTTTTGGGACCCTCTTTCATGATGAACAACTTGAAGGGTGTTTTCAGCTAACTCTGACATAATTCTATTTATTACTTGACTACATATTCAATTAGATGCTTCGGGAGGCAGATGTTTTTGGACACTCATTTCTCTATAGCTGACTTAGAGTGTGTTTTATTATGTGCTTGATTTGAAAACAAATTTCGCAGCAAAATTTACAGAAATATGCTGCTTAGTTTGTAGTGCAATTCACATACTCAGCATGAATACCAATTTATGAAGGTGTCATCAAGTTGTTTAAACCAACCCAAACACATATAATACAGATGGCATTGAAAGCATCAGTGCCTGAAAAATAATTTGTGACATCTGTAGCCTTCTCACAATCATTTCGGGTTTTTGTGCTTTTTGTTCAGTGACTATTTTAAGCTGTTTCAAAGTCTGAGCCTTACAGGGCTGCTTTTTGTTTATAATGATGTTGGTTCTATTCTTGGGTTATTAGGGATCCTTCTTTCCCATTATCAGTGTGGAGAATAAACCAATGGTTGTGAAACTTCAATCTTAAAAATTATTGAAGAACCTCCAATGTAGATTATAACAATAGATATGTCGATTATAACAAATGATATTTATTGTATTAGACATTAAAACAGAAATTTGACACATATATTTGTTGATTTATTTAGAAAACAATAAGGCCATTAAATGTTACATAAAATATTTTTACAAATAGTAACTTTATTTTACAAATTTAGAAACTGACATGAGTAGTATTAATTTCTTTAGTGTCTGTCTTAGAAAAATGCTGGAGTTTCATATCTGCTTATGCATTTAATCTGTTGGAAATGTTGCTTTGGTTTAGATATATGAAGAATATTGGACCTCACAGAGATGTATAGTTGGAAAATGAAGATGTGTTATAATAGTTCTTTAAGATAACTATGGACATTTTTATCTGATACTATACCAAAACTCAGCAATGGTAGTTTCTTAAAGAGCATCTGCAATGTAGAATCTGAAACCCTGTCAATGAACTTTCTATACTTTGCTGTATTAAAATCTTTTACTCGTGCAAAATTTGGTAACATCATTCGTTGTTCATTTGAAAAGTATTTGTTCACTGAATTATGCTAGTATTCCAAATTTAACAAATTTCTTATCACACAGTTTGACAGATTTACAATATCAAAATATCACATTGGGTAATATCACAGCCAGTCTCATCAGAAAACTTTTACGTATAATTGGCAAAGATCTCCTACTGTCAGTTGTCTTCCTTGAAAAGACAGGATTACTTTTGTTAATTTTCAAGAAAATGTCAGGCAAATTCCCAATTGTTAAATGATAGTTTGTCTGTCAGTTGTCCCTTCGGGCAACAATGGCATTCCATGAAACAGGGAGCTAGTTTAGCTTACAACTCAATCTTACCAGATATTTTCTTTAAATAACCGTCATATTTAGGTATGCAGAAGTTCTTTAGACGTTTTATTAGTCATTGTTCTCCAGAGAAACAGAATCAGTAGGGTGTGTGTGTGTGTGTGTGTGTTGGTCAATTATAAAAATTCAAGACTTAAAGCAAAATTTACAATTTTGGAAAACTTGTATCCTTCACTTTGAGTTTGAGAGCTTCATAAAAAGCTTGACAGCTCTGGGGGCTGGCCCCGTGGCCGAGTGGTTAAGTTCGCGCGCTCCGCTGCAGGCGGCCCAGTGTTTCGTTAGTTCGAATCCTGGGCGCGGACATGGCACTGCTCATCAGACCACGCTGAGGCAGCGTCCCACATGCCACAACTAGAAGAACCCACAACGAAGAATATACAACTATGTACCGGGGGGCTTTGGGGAGAAAAAGTTTTAAAAATCTTTAAAAAAAAAAAAAACAGCTTGACAACTCTGTAGAAGTTCTCTGATGAGATTGGTTGTGATATTAACCAATGTAATTTTTTGATATTGTAAATCTATCAAATTGTGTGATAGGAAATTTGTTATATATATATAAGAGATTTATTATAGGAATTGTCTCACTCAGTTATGGAGGTTGAGAAGTCCCACAGTCTGCTGTGTGCCAGCTGGAGAACCAGGAATGCTGGTGGCAGTGGCAAAATTCAGTACAGGTCTAAAAGCATGAGAATGAGAGGAGGGGAGAGGACAGAGGCTGATAGTGTAAGTCTCTACCTGGGTCCAAAAGCCCAAGAACCAAGAGTGCTGATGTTCAAGGACAAGAAAAGATGGATGTCTCAGCTCAAGAAAAGACAGAGTGAATTCTCCCTTCCTCTGCCTTTTTGTTGTATTTAGGCCCTCAACAGATTCAATGATGTTCACTCACATTGGGGAGGGCCATCTGCTGTATTCAGTTCACCAATTCAAACTGGTGAACTCTCCTGGAATCCTCCTCCTAGACACACCCACAAATAATGTTTCACCAGCTAGCTGGGCATCCCTTAGCCTGGTTGAATTGACACATAAAATTAACCATCATGGACATACTTCCCATTTCATCACACAGAATATTTAAATGGTATTTGTTATTGCTTGTGTTGCTTCTTTTGCTGGGAGATGTGTTTCTGTTGCTTTTTACTCAGAGCCGTGTTGGTGAAGAATTTGATGTTCTCTAGTACAATTCAGTGCTGACGGAACCAGTAGTTTACCCACCACTGATTTCACACCATCAGTGCAAATGTTATTTCTGAAATAAAGGAGAATAACGTCTTAGTTTTGTTTTGAAACTATTTGAGAAACACTGCAACAATCCATCCACATTTCTTTACTTGATTCTTCTTGAAATTATCTACCTATATCGGTGAGATAAAGTTATAAAATTGTTTTTCACAGTTTAAGGAGATTACAGATTATACCCATGACTTTGACCCTGAATGCACAGAAGGACTAATTTAGAATAATGGGTGGTGGCACTACCCATGGTCACTCTCGTCTTCAAACTTAAACTAAATCATATAGGAAGCCAGATGTCAAGAAAGTGTTCCAACAGCTCATCAACATTTATATATGATGACATACTGTATATTGGGAAAACCCCTTTCTCACGTGCCACCAGTATTAGCCTGAGTAGATATAAGAAGCATGATGAAAGAACAGTACCAAAAGAGACTTAGTCTATCATGAAAATACAATTGCACCTAAGTAGTCTTACAATATTTCTGGATTTGTATGTTTTAAAACAACAGTCTGAATTGGTAAATGTGTTGTGCTATGGAAAACTGTCAGGGTTGTATGAGGAATAGCAAATTCTGGACTACCCATCCATGTTGCTTGGTCAAGACATGATAATAAAACCCTTGAACCTGATGCTTCCTGTCAAATATATCTGATTTCAAATTATTTTAAACTTTTCACATAAATATGGTTTTGATTATTTAAAATATAATGTCAGTAAATTGTTTTTTGTTTAATCATTTTCAGAGACGATAGATGAGTGAATGAGTAAGAATAAGATAGAATAAATTTTTTTGAAATGTGTTTAGAAATCTCTGCTGGAATCAACTTTCAGAGGCCTGAGCTAGAGCAAGCATGCTAATATGTCAGTGTTCACCTCTGTTGATTTTGGACATCTCCCTGTTTTGAGTATGCAGGTTTAGGCTAGTAAGTCCAATGGTACATTTATAAATGTGTAAGCTTAGGTAATCTATCCTTTATAATTACTGAAGTACATGACTTATTAATCATACTAAAGGTTCTAGGCTCTCTAGTAGGACAGAGAGACAAGTGAGTTCAAAACTGAGATCACACTTAGAAATTAAAAACTGATGATGGGGGAAAGAGGTGCAACTAAGTTACATTATATGTTGAAGATATTAAAGATGGCATTTTGTTTATATATCAATTAAATATAAGATAAAAATCTTTGCTGTTCTTATGGCATTTTATTAGGGTTCTTTTGACTATAAGTAACAGAAACATAACTCATATTAATTCACCAAAAAGTGATAAAAGTAATGTACATTGTTCTTTTCTGTTAGTGTTGATGAAAAGAAGTTCCATGGCTTTTTTACAGAATAATTAAGCCAAAGGAAGAGTAGTGATGCAGCTTGGAATCAGGCATATTTCTGTCTGTCCTTCATTTTTGCTCTTCTCTCTGTATTAGTTTCCTTTTTTCACGCTGCTGTATAGCTTTCTCCAAATAGTGGAAAGAATGGCTTCCCCAATTTTTGTCTTATAGTAATTTGACTGTCCTGGACAGATGTCAAAAAATCACAGGGAAGGGACTCGGCCCATTTTTGGTCAGATGAACACTGGACCACACAGAATAATGACTAAGAGCTAAAAATCATGAAAGTCCCCACTTGGGCTGTATGGATGGAGTATGGGTTGATGACAATCCCCAAATAACAGGTCTTATAGTCCCTGAAGAAGGAAGTGGCTCTTAGGCAAACAAAATAAAAGTGAGCACTGCAGAGATTCATTGTTACAAGATTTTTAAAGTTAGGTCTATTAAAAGTTATTATAAATTATAGTTACAAAATGTATCCATATTGAATAAAAAGCAAAATCCATTAGTAGGCTGACTGCCAGCTGGGGAAAACAAAACACGAAACAATGTTATGATTATGAGCCCAGCTGAAGCTTTTCATGTAAGTTAATTATATTTATTAATGTTAAAGCAGAAAAAGATAAGCATATTAATCTCCTAATAGCAAAGAACATTTGAGAAACAGCAGACTATTTCTAAATTAGATTGGTGAATATTTCATTTGTACTTGTGTATAACAAATGGAGTAAGATGTGACTTTTCTTATTTTTGTTTACTTTAATATTGTGCTAGAAACAAAAATCATCAGAGGGAAAGCAAGTGTATTTCATTTAATTCTTAAAATACAAGCATTATCTCATACTCAAAATATGGCTTTTCATTTTTCTGCACCTTGCCCAAGATTGAAAATATTTTATAAGTCTCTGGTTTTCCACTTACTAACTGTAATAGTCTTGAAGCAATTATTTAAATTTAGTGTGGCTTGGTTTCCTAATCTGAAAAAACAAATTTGATAATTCTATCTCATAGGATTAAAAATTTTGAATGAGATGATATAAGGGAAAGATTTTTATCTGGGATAAAGTGTTTCTCTTATTGATGTAATTGTACTTTCTGACCTTTCCAAAAATAAGCTATATAGTGAGAATGGAGATGTTGTCAATCATAAATAGGACATATAAAGCTAAAAAGAGGGATAAAAATTAGAAGTTAATTTAGAAAAACATAGATTGAGTTGAGGGGCCGGCCTAGTGGCACAGCGGTTAAGTTTGCATGTTCTGCTTCTCGGCAGCCCGGGGTCCACCGCTTCGGATCCCGGGTGCGGACATGGCACTGCTTGGCACGCCATGCTGTGGTAGGTGTCCCACGTATAAAGTAGAGGAAGATGGGCACGATGTTAGCTCAGGGCCAGGCTTCCTCAGGAAAAAAGAGGAGGACTGGCAGTAGTTAGCTCAGGACTAATCTTCCTCAAAAAAAAAAAAAAAAGATTGAGTTGAAATGCTAAAGATAAGAGTGATATCAGCTTTCGTCTCAATAAATATTATATCACTAACTATATTTTACTCTGCCACCCGCTCCAGTAAGACGGGGTGCAGGGAGAATTCTTAAGTAATTCTTAAATAAAGATAAGTAAAGCTGTTCTACAAAGATTAGTAAAAATCACCTCACTTCATAGTGAAAAAACAAAATAGAGAAAGATTCACATTTTTATACCTATAACAGTGCTGCTTGAATTTTTTTTACCATTAGTTTTAGTATGCAAAATGCAAGTGGTTATCAAAACCATAAAAAGGCATGAAAATGAAAGAATTTTAAGCAAAAGTGTCCATTCATAAAAGACACCCTATTTAGTTTCCTTCTCGAGTGGGTTTCTTTTCAGTGTCTTGTTCGTGATGAAATTCCCTCAAACGCTCTTTGAGGCAGGCGTGCTGGCAGCAGGTTCCGTGATGTGAGAGGGCTGTAACTCAATTTTCTGATTTAATAGTGCAGGGTTATTCAAGCATGAAATTACCTCCTTCATGTAGAGCAATCCCCTTTACCTGGCAAGTCAAGGCTCAAAAACTTGATGTCCGCTGTGATTACAGCTGTTGACCCAACCAATTGTTGCTGGAATCAGAGTTAAGCTTTTCTGTATACCTCACTGTAGAAAATAGGTCCCTTCAGACAGTTAAAAGGGGGAAATAGGTGTGTGGCTCTTCCTAGAATCTCAGCACTGTATGATTAACATGCTGGGTTAAAAAGAACCAGATGTGATTATAGCACAGGTGGAAATGTTAGACTTTTTAAATTGACTAGAAAGGCTTTCATTAGATATAAGCAAGATACTTTTAATAAAAATTCTACCAGGTTTAAAAATTACAGAGGAGGCAAAGTCCAGCTCAGCTTTATCTTTGACCATCTGCTATGCAGGGAACAATGCCTTTGTTTTTTCCTCATTAACTTAATCAAACTTCCACAGTGCTGTTGTTTTGCATCGCAGGCTCTGAAGCAGGAAAATGCTAATTGTCTGCAGAGCTGTCCTGTAATGGTCTGATTTGAACCACAAATGTGAGCCACATAGGTAATTTTATTTTTTCTAGGAGTCACTTTTAAAAAGTAAAAAGAAACAGGTGAAACTAATTTTAATAGTATATATTTTAGTTTACCCAATAAATCAAATATATGATCATTGCAACACTTAATCAATAAAAAGCATTTTTGTTGGGATTTTTGTATATTTTTTTTCATACTAAGTCTTTGAAATCTTGGATATATTTTACACTTAGATCACATCTCAATTTGGAGTAGCCCTATTTCAAATGCTCATTAGCCACATGCTCCTATCATTGGGCAGTGCAGGTCTACCATTCTCAACACCCTGAAACAACCTGGACTTATGTGGAACCCCTTAATAAGTGGCCAACACTGGAGATATGAAATGGTTGAGAGGAACGGATGAGGATACTTGCTTTAGTGAGGCTTTTTCAATATATTATGGCTATAAAGGATAAGCTTCCTTGCATATGCAATGGAAACAATAGCAAATATTGAGACCACACACATGCGTGCATGCACACACACACAGAGCACTTATTTTCCTGGCTCACTGACTTTTCTTGTCTTGAGCAAAGTATGGATTAAGAAGTTTAGATTTATTTAGATTTTGAAAGGCTAGAAAACTGCTGTTTCAGACGAAAAGATAAATCTGGGAAGGCTGCAGTTGGAAGCAAGAAAAATGTCCTTGTTGGGTTAGATTTTGAGGAGAGCGATAGGAGAGATTGAAGATCTCCAACTATAGAAAGAGGAAGGCAGAAAGGTAACGTTTTGTTGTGTGACAGGAATGTAATCATCCTGGGTTATCCATTCCGGTGCCTTTGGTAAAGATTTAAATCACTTTTCAATTGGCGGAGGTGTTGAATTGATGGTTTTTAGAATGTGACATGATACCTAGATGGGCCATGAAGTTGGCTAGGTTTATTTGGGTTACATTTTTATTTACAAGGGTTAAATGGCCAATGATATAGATTTATATTTTTAAATGGTTTATCTGCTTGTGACCAGTTATATAGTGTACACAGTTGTTTATACTTGACAGCAATATGAAGTAAAATCATTTGTCTTACTTTTTTTGTGTGTGTGAGCAAACATGGCATAACACTTTGCATTTATCTTTATAAAATTTGCTTTTTCATCATCCTTCTTAGTCAGAAATTAGGTCCATTTTCATACAGGTTTCTAATAAATAATTTCCATTTGTTTATGTCAAATACATAATGTTTTCAGAAGTACTTTTTAAAGTTTTTTAAAGGCAGAAGTTGGAATACTGGAAGTTTTCTAAGCAAATCCTAAAAGTTTTAAGGCTGTTATTTTGTGGTTTACTTAAGACGTAGGTATAGCTTGAATAAAATGTTCAGATATCTTTGTTGCTAAGAGACGGTTTTGGTATTTTAGAAACACTTAAAAAATTTCCATTAATAATTCTCATTAATAACTCACATTTGAGGGCCAGCCTGATGGTGTAGTCGTTGAATTCAGTGCTCTGCTTCAGTGGCCCCAGGGTTCACAGGTTTGGATTTAGTGCATGGATCCAGCACTGCTCATCAAGCCATGCTGTGGTGGCATCCCATGTAAAATAGAGGAAGACTGGCATAGATGTTACCTCAGGGCCAATCTTCCTCACAAGATAAAGAAATAAATAAATAAATTGCATTTGCAACAAAGAAAGTTGAAATTTGTTGAGTTCTTTAAGTTGGCTATAAGTTCCATTTCTTGAGTAAAAGGGCTATAAGCAAAAATTAATTAAAATAGTAAAAGAGCTATAATAAAACGTTAATTAATATAGTTAAAAAGTAAATATCACAAATGCATTAAAACATTGTGATAAAATATTATATTATTATGTGTGTATGCATGTATTTCTGAACAAAAACATGTGAGTGTGCATGTGTTTTGCTTTGCATCAGGATAAAGGATAAGAATAAAAATATCTCTGTCTATTTCTGAAAAATGACAGAATAGTTCTAATTGAAAATACGTGTAAATAATTTACAATTGTTGTACACAGAACCAGATGAGCTGGAATATTATATGTGTATATCCATATGATTCACCCCATCTTCGCTCTTGTAAAGTTACATGGTACTGATCTCTAGCTGCTTTGTTTATTATTGTTATGAAATAGAACCCGTGGACTCAGGCTGGGAGGCATCTTAGTCTGTGTCCTTCAGTTGCATCTCCAGAGTTAGGGCAGCTATCTTTGGGGGAGGGTAGGTGGCCTTCTCAGAGTTGACCAGTCTACCATAGGCAGTTAGTTCCTGAAGAACCATAGCCGTGACTAAACATCACTTGAAAGTTAGAAGTTTTTCTCCTTCGACAACTGTCCTCTGGGATCCTGATTTCCTCCGAGGCCTGGTCTGTGGTCAGTCACAGTCCTGATCTTGACAGGCTCTGACAGAAGCACACTGCCCTGTCCCCAGAGGTTCCTGCTGCAGTGCTGCGCTGAGTTCCCCTTTGTGATAGAAGTAACAACCAATAATAATTTTCCTCATCTAATTTACATCCACTTATTCCTTGAGAGTGAATGTCAGATGTTTGCTTTGCTTTCTAATATTTACAAGCTGTAAATGACCTCTGGAGCCAGAGCCTTCCTGGGTTGAAATCCCAGCTGCACCTCTTACTAGCTATGCTGCTTTGGGCACGTTACTTAAATTCCCTGTGCCTCAGTTTCCTCATCTGTGAAATGGAAATAATAATAGCAGCCCACCTTGTAGGGTAAGTGTGAGGGTTAGATGAGTTGAGGGTCACAAGTGTTAATTCACGTAAACCACATTGAATAGTCCCTGGCACTTGGTAAGCAACCGATAGTATCAGTTATTATTATCATTGTGGGATAGTATCTTTGTACAGTAGTGGCTCTAGATTGCACATCAGAATTACCCAGAGAAATTTTTAAAAATTAATTTACTTGAGCCCCAACCTAGACTTACTGAATTAGAATCTTGAGAGGTAATCCCCATGATGTGCCCTTTTAAAAAAAGGTCCACAGATGTTTCTAATATGCAGCCGAGTTTGAGACTGTCTGCTATAAAAGGACATTATCAATCTAATTGGTGTCCAGTGTTGATGAGTTACAAATTAATTATTTACTAACAGTGGCTATGCTGTGTTTTGTTGACTCTTGACCACTAGTCATTGTCAGTATTTACCTGAAGATCTCAAATGAGAGGTGGAGACTAATTTTGTCTAGGTCATAACATGCAGTGAAAAAAGTGGAAATTGGAAAGAGGAGCACAAGGGGTCATAGTTTAGCTTTGCAAATAAAATGTAGACAAAGAGAGAAATCGAGATTTCTGCAAGCCCCTTAGAGTGAACCATCATTTCCTGGGGGATTGATGGTGAACTGGTTGGGTCTCTTTGTATTAATGGCACGTTTGAATGTCTTTGTGCCTTCGTTTTACCCAAGATTTCCACAGCTTCTCCCAGAGCACAGCTGCATTCCACTCAGGATAAACTTTTCAGATTATCCACAGTATTATTATTGGCTAAAATTTATTAAAGGCCCTTGGGAGCCTTAATAGAACACTGTTCTATGGGCTTTGCATGATTTTATCACAACAATACAATGAACTGGGAACTATTAATATCACCATTTTACCTATAAGAGACCTGTGGTCATAGAAATTAAGCAACTTGCCCCAAACCACACAATTTGTAAGTGACACAGCTAGGATTTTAAGCATTTTAACTTTAAAGAGTTAACTCCAGAGCTGCATTCTTAACTACTGCTCTGTGCTGCTGCCTCCCTAAACTGCAGTTCTTCAGCCAGATCCTTTTGCGAATAGATACCTCCGCTTTAATAGACTATGGTTTCTGGGAAATGGAAATATTCTTACCTAGAAATTTCTTTCTCTCTCCTGACTTTTGTCTTCGGCCCGGAGACTTGGCCCCCACCATACCTTCTTAGTTGAAATTGCTGTTCTTAGCATTTCAAGTTTGAATGCAGTTGAGAATTATGTTTCATTTTCTTCTAAAAACTCACCATGGGAGAAATGCAACCATTTCTCCTTCAGGGTCCTTTCCTTTAGACATGATTAAATAATCCGTATCAATAAATGTACTCACCCAGGTAAAACAGAGAATTCCTAAGAAACCATTATTCTCCTAAGTTTTAAAGGTTGCTTCTCACTTGAAGTTGTTCAGATAAAGTACTTCACCTTAAATTCAACTTTAATCATATCATCCTGATCTTCTCTGCCCCTGGCACTGCTCAGATTTTCAACACTTCCGTCTGACAATGATTTTTTTATCTATCCTTTCTTTGTTTAGTGTTCAAGCCTTCCACACATATGGGAGATATAGCTCCGAGCTGCTTCTTAGGGGTAATTAAACATGAACATCTTCAAATTTTGAAATAATTACAGCTTTGGGGATTAAATGAATTACTCTCTCTCAACTTTTAAACTAGTGGTTAGGTATATTGCAAACCAGCCCTGCACAACTAAGCTGTTACAATGAAAGGCTTTTGCCACGGAGCAGTATCCTTCCTGCTGCCCCCACCCCCTTCATGGGAACAGAACCGCAACTTCTCTCTGAAGAACTGTACCTCTTCCCGTCATAGATCTGCAGTTTAGGTAAGGTTGACCCAACAGGCTGGCAGCTAAATCTGTGAAGTCCATTCTTCTGCCCATATTAATTTCATCAGGCTTGAGCCTGTGAGCCACTTTGAACCAATGGGACATTGCAAATATTTGCTGGGGCCTTTTGAGTAAGAAGCTTCCTTTTTCCTCTGAGAGCTTTGGGGAAATAGTAGTCTCTTCTCCTTCGAATGTTGGAATATAAAATTGTAAAGTTTGGGACTGTTGCAGCTATTTCTGATAGAAAGAGAAAAGCCAGTCTTAGGATATAATAGTTAGAAAAAAATCTCTAAGGACATTGTTAGAATTCAGATCAAATCATAGGTGAAATAAGAAAACTGAACTTTTCAAATCCTTTTCATGCTTAAGGCTGTGTTCTCAGGGATTTAGATTACATATAACATAAAAAGTCCTAATGATACTTCAAGAGAGAAAAAGGAGAGTTCATTCTTGAATTACAAACCTTTACAGTAGTTCTTTAATTTGTTTTTTATTTATTTTTAATCCTCTAGCGTTAGTCGTACCAAAGACACAGGGAAATGAATTCCTTAGCTAATCAGAGAGTCAGAGGGGACATAAATACAGAAATAAAAAAGCAAACTATAATAAAACTCAATTCCTGTTTTAGTTTAAGGCTTTGAATCAATCAATGTGATGATTAAAGTGTGTTTGAAAACAATAGTAATACTAGTAGGCAGCTATCGTTATTGTTGCTAAGTTTATTTTTAATTATATAAACTCCCTGATAATTACAAATCAAATGATGTTTAAATAGTCGCATTGTAATTATAGATAGGATTTTGTCAGAATAAAAGTTACTGTTCTTTTGATGCTCTTTGTATCCTGATTTCAAAGAATTAGGTTTGTAAAATCATTATTTCATGAATTTTCTGTAGAATGCCTTTTGGCCGTATGTTTGCTAAGCAGTCATTCAGCATATGTTTAAGTCTCACGAGTTCTGAGTCCCATGAGTTCTGTTATTTCCTTCTTCCTGCATCAAAATATGAGCCATTCCCTTGCTATCCCATTCCCTTGGTGCTGTATAGAAATTCTATATTATACGTGAAAGCCTTTTAGAAATTTAAAGACATCCTTCATAATAATTGTTTTTTCCAATTTCCAACATCTTTTTCAGGATAAATCTTCTCAAAATCCTCAACATATGTTGATTATTCTTTCAATATGTTATAAATATAACAAGATGTTTTCCCCTTAAGGATGTGAGTACCATCTTGAAACAGAAAATTAGGAAGGCAAAGATACTGAAAGAGATTGTAACTTCCTTCACTCTTTTGGAGTGAGACTTGGAATTCTAAAGGATACTTTTGAGCATATGGCCTTTGCAGCTGAGAGTCCAGAGCAGAATATAAATGATATTAACCTTGACTAAATAAAATGTAAATTGACATAGCAACAGATTAGAAAGTGGAAAGGGGAAGAGTTGAAGGGTTGAAGAGTTAATATGCTCATCTTAACAACTAGAAAATCGAGACATACTACCCTCTGTTGTTGATGTAAGAAGAATAAAGATTTAGATAATGGTATTTACAAATATACAAATGCAAATAATAGAGTAATTGACGTAGTATTATAATTATAGGGGGAAGAATAGCATGATATAAATGAACTAAATATTAATCTAGTCTAGCAAAGTTCAATGGTTAATATTAAACAACCCAATAAAAATATGCATATATTTTCAAATATAGAAAATAAGAGTTTATTATTTTCAGCGATGAGAAGTGAAAACAGAAAGGGTTCCAAGTGCATGAATCTGAGGAGTTGGAATCAGCTGGGAAGGTTAATAAGAAAATTGCGGCTTTTAATTATAAGTTCCTTTGTATTTTTTTAACCATTGGCATGTACTGCTTTTATTAAAAAATAATCATCCTGTTAGGTTCAGAAAGCTGATTCTGTTCTGCCATTAATGTTTCTCTTAAAGTTATGTTATATCTAAATTTAATTTTTTACTGTTAATGGAATGGGATACCTATTATAGGATTACTGTGAAAATGGAATACAAGAAGGGGAAATGTTTTTACCCTAAGAAGTAAAATAAAATATGTTGCAAATAATTGTTTTAGGCTTAGTATTACTTGAAATAGCATTCAACTTTGATTTTAGGGAATATTTTAAACTACATTGTGCTTTCTTTATAATCAAACACAAGCACAGGGTGGTTACGATAAACTTCAGGACACTTGAGGTTTAGTCACTTTTCCAGTCTCCTTAACACTTTTTCCAGTATCGCAGTGGTTTCATTAATTTGATTTTATTTTTATGCAATTTTCTTCTAAGACAAGGTAGTTAGTGAGAGGGTTTTACAGTTGTTTAATAGTGGAAGCTAAACAAGATATGTCTGAGTGGAGTAATTTTTGCTTATGTACATATTAGAATTTTTTATTACTGCAAAACTAATCAGTCTTATAATTTTGCCATAAAATTTGATTAGAGACATAAAACTGGAGATTGTAATACTATTAGAGAGCAGAGACTGCAAATTTTTTTTAATCTAATTTGGAATGTGTCTCTTTTGGATTCTAAAATCAGGACTTTTTGACCCTAGGATAAGAAATCTTTTATCTGAACTCTGTCTTGACTATTCTAAGACTTGTAATAATCAAGGCTTAGATTGAATGCATAGCACATTATTCAGATATGCATTATGTCTTTGATCTTATAATTGCAGAGCAAGAATCCCAGAGATATGAACAGTTACCCTATTCCACACTCATCAGAAACTGTATCTTCAACAAATGTAAAATTATTTCCATTAGTAAGATTTTTTTTTTTGGTGGGGGAGGGTGATTAACTCAAAGGAACTTAAATATTAAGGTGTTAAACTTTCTATAAATTGTCATCCCCGTAAGCTTTTAGTTTAGGAATCATAATGATATGTTGGACAGTGAACATAGAATTAGATGTTGTCTTTGCATATTGAAGTCAATTTTCTAGGTATTACTATTAAACTTATGCATGAAGCATACTCTGTCTTATGTCCTTTACTTCCAATTAGAAGCTTTTGCTACTTTCACCATGGGAATTGGGTAGTGAATAAGAAGAGGATCCCATCAAAGATATGAATGTGTGTTCCGGTGGGGGCATGGCAGGAGAGATGGAGGGAATACTACTACACTACTAAATGCATTTTCCCATGGAGACTATGCTATAAAATTTGGCTAACGTTTATTGTAATGGTATTCATCTTTTTAGCTATATTGTGAGTTAAAGAGGCTTTAGGAGCTAGGCTAGAAAATTTAGCATCTTACATAATTTTGTTTGTCTAAGAAAATGCAATCCAATTTTATAACAACTAAATGAACTTGAAAGATGTTTTGGAATATTATCAGTTCTTAAATATGAGGTCACTTTATGTGTGTGTGTGTGTGTATGTGGTTATATGGGGTGGTATATGTGTAAGCAATATGCTTTGTATTAGTTCATTAGAGCTGTTATCAAATTCAGCTGGCTAACTGAAGGAATCGTGGCCAGCCTACAAAGAGTTGTCATGGGTATTAATAATGTAATCTGAATGAGCAGTGATGAAATTATAATGTCAGTAGTTAATAAAGACAATAGAAAGTCTTGCATGAATATATATTGATGACAATGTGGGAGAATAATTCTCTCTTGGTGTACTTTGAAATCCTGGCATGCCATAGAAGCTTTGTCTGATTTGTTGCTGTTGCTTTCTTGACAGAAATTCAATTTAGGAAGGAAGCCCTGAGACCAACACATCTGTTACCTGCTATGTGAAGCATGGCATTGAAAACTGTCTCACACCTATTAGCAGTCATGATGAGAAGGCATTAGTGATGATGGCACACATGTATATCATCACCTTCTAGCTTTATTTAGAGTGACATGAGATTGGGCCCTTCAAATAACTATTCCAAATGGGCCTACATAATTTGGCCACTTACACATGCAGAGACAATCAAAATCGTAGAAGATAAAATGCCAGTTTTTAGGCCACATTTTTTTAAAGCATCTATCTGCACCTTTCGCACGGTTCCTTTATTTTCATTTGTGTCTTGATAATGGTAAGAGTCAATTCCAAATTTTTTTTTTTGCTATAAGCGTGTATATTTGAGAATTGTTTGCTTTTCACTTACAAAATTGGCATCTAGTTGAGCAGATATGTCCAAAAAGATTGATTTGTCTGGCAATGCTTTCCATTTACCTAAGTTCTTGTTCTGTTGGAGTGACTCATATTGATGGATACTGGTGCCGTCTGTGATTCGTCCTTGACATCTCAAAGACTAGGAGAGATTCGCCTAACTTTGTTATTGCTGCTTACAATTTGTCTCTTGACAATCCCATTTGTACAACTAAGCTGCATGGATGAAAGTAACCTTCTAGCATTTATACCGCTTACCCTAAGATTTAATTCAATCCAAAATACTTGTATGAAATAGCTACTGTATGTCTGGATGCAGGAGAAGTTGCTGTATGTCAAGCAGGAAAGACAGATAGATTGCTATCTGACAGAAGAATAATGCAGACATTTATAAAGTGTTAATGGAGCCTCTATAGTGGAGAAATGAAAGCCTTGCCTTTTGTAGGAAGGGGCTGGATCAGGGTAGTGAGGGGAATCCCGTAAAATAATATTGGAGCTAGACTTCGAAGGATATGTATATATTTTTTAATTGCATATAGTAGGTACTGTATGTTCCCTGATTAAAGATCTCTTTTTCAGGGAACACTACTTCTCTGAATGTCTTTGAGAACACACTTCTGCTTTTGGGTCAGTATAAAAATGAGTGGAGGTAGCATTGTTTTTCAATACAGATCTTTCAGGTGGACTCTACATAGATTAAGATTATGATTAACAGCATCTTCTTTCTTCAGCCATGGTCCACAGAACCCAAAGTAACTTAAAGCCATATAGTAAAGTAACAGATTATTAGCCTGAGGAAATTTAAGAGTTTTTTTGGTTACCTGATGGCTAATACCAAGGTCCAAGCTTCCATCACTATGAAGATTTTATACACTGAGTCTAATCTCCTCATAATTCTACCCATCATTTTTCACCATGACATTCGATTTAAACGTATGTTTAGAAGCGTTGTTTCTGTTTACAATCTGGACTCTTTTGATATTCCAAATAAACTAACACCATATTCCTTAATACTTCAAGACATATGTCAGTAATCCCCACGCACCACCATCAGTGGATTCAACCTAATTTGGCATCAGGTTCACTCAGGGAAATGAACAAAAATGCAGAATCCTGAGCCTAGAATTGGATGTTTTGCTGTAATAGGTGTGGGGAAGAAAATTAAATAAGGGCTTTCAGTATGTAATTCAGATGATTCTGACTCAGTCAGTATATGAAATGGGGCCTGGAAACCATTAATCTAGATTTTATATACCAGCTAGTGAAATATACATTTCATACATTTTCCAGTCTTTTGATCTCAGGGCTGTCACTGGCCCCCCAAAAAAGTATCCCAGAACTTAAAACTTTTTGCAACCCAGTTAGGGGTGGGAGGATACATCATAATGAAATTCAGTAAGCAGTTTTGCCTTGAGCAGCTTTGGCAGAAGATGATGGGGGAATAAATGTGAGTGTTTTATATTCCTCCTTGTTCCCTTTCAATTCTGTTTTCATGTTAAACATCTAGATTATTAATAACTTTTTAATATTCTGCAATAGGAAGCTCTCAATTTATCAAGGTTGAAAGCCTTACTGTCAAGCTATCAGGATTGGTATCCCCAGTTGTAGCTGAATTGTCTTTTCTGTGATATGTCTCATGTCACACTTTCTCTATTTTTTTTTAATGGAAATTTTCCTTTCTCTATAAAACCTCCTCCTGGGCTTGTAATTCCTTTCAAAGTCATTCACACTAGAAGCCTGGAGGCCAGCTCTAACTCGTGGTTCACAGAGGACACCCTTCATCTGTTCCTCCTCCAGTCTTCCCTCCATGAGTGAGTGACACCACCTTCTACTCAGTGCTTTGAAAAAAACTCCAGGAGTCTTTCTGGATACTTCTCTTTCATTTATACCCTACCCTCAGTTTCAACTATCTGAAACATTTATTCATCCATCTCCATAAAGTATCCTGAATCAATTCACTTCTCTCCGACTCGTAGGCTGGCACTCTACGTCACTGCCATTGCTTGTGTTTTCACTGTTGCTGCCAATCCATTATCCATGGAGTAGAAGAGGGGACTTCCTAAAAACTAAGTATGATACCATCACGGCCTCAGGGGCAACTTCCAAGAGGTTCTGATTGTATTAAACAAAACGCAAAATCCTTACCTTACCTACCAGGCCATCAGTAATATGGCTTCTGCCCACCTCTCTGACCACACTTACAATATTACATTCCCATAATCCCATTTTGATCCAGACACACAGGCCATCATTCTGTTCTTTGGATATTCAACTCATACCCTCTGGACCACTGCCCTTTGCAGTCCTCTGAGGCATTTTACTCTTAACTGACTCTTCATTAATCAAGTTGAAGTTTAAACATCAAGCGCCTCAGATAGCCTTCTGTAATTAGCCTAACTACAGTGCCACCGTTCCATTGTCTCTCTCAATACTTTACCCCATTTAATTGTTTCGTGGAACTTAATTTTTTTTTTATTGTATATTGATTTAACAAAAATTCGCTCTCTGTAAAATAGAAGGTTTTGTCTTTTTACCGTATTCATGACCCTGGAAAAGTGCTTTATACATTGTAGGTACACAGTAAATATTCATTGAATAAATAAATTAATACATTTCAATACATGATAACTTGAATTATTGACTTGACTTTCTTTTTTCCATTCTAAAAGCTCCTGAATTGTGAAAGGACCTTGCAATGTTTTCTTTTTTAAACTCCCAATTATAATATTCTAACAATTCTCCTTTCCTTAGTTTTGATCTCACTGCCTGCCGCCTTCCACAGGGTTGCCAAATTAAATTTCTAAACCAATAGAATGATGGAATTTTACAGTTCCCCAGATCCGTAATATAAAGTTAAAAGTCGTGAGCAAGGCCTAAAGGTATTTTATAGTTTAGTCTCCATCTTTATTTCTACCTTCATTTGCTGGTACTTCCCTCTTGGGAACCTTACTATTCAATCATGTAGTAACTATGAATAGTCTCAGACATACTATAGTATTTTGTGATCCATGTCTTTGCCCATGCTAGTACATTATTCCTACGGAGGTTCATCTTGTCTCAGTTCTCCCCTCTTCATGGGCAGTTAGTGGCTTGTACAAGTCTCTATCTTAGCATTTATTACGCCCTATGGTGATTTTTCCTTATGTTATTCTAGCCCTGGAAACTAACATAGTGATCAGCATATGTTCCCTATATACAAATTGAATGAGTGATGGGTGGGTGGATCAATGGATCCATGGATAGATGGATGGATGGAAGATATCTTCCTACTAATCCATAATCATCATGTGCGCAGGATCTCTCTAAATCATCTGACTGTTCCCTTGGCACAAGGGTTTAAACATGTTAAAGGCTTAACACTATTTATTAAATGAATGGATAAAATAACTAAGTACTTGTTAAATGAGTGGCTTAAATAGCAGTATTCTCTTACGTTTGTCTGAGGGAGAATTATCTTCCTCTCAAAAAAGTAGTTTTCCGGGGCTGGCCCCGTGGCCGAGTGGTTAAGTTCGCGCGCTCCGCTGCAGGCGGCCCAGTGTTTCGTTGGTTCGAATCCTGGGCGCGGACATGGCACTGCTCATCAAACCACGCTGAGGCAGCGTCCCACATGCCACAACTAGAAGGACCCACAACGAAGAATATACAACTATGTACCGGAGGGCTTTGGGGAGAAAAGGGAAAAAAATAAAATCTTTAAAAAAAAAAAAAAAAAGTAGTTTTCCTATGTTCTACCCGTGTGTTCTCTAATGTAATAGCCACTAGTCTCTTGATTCTACTGAACGATTGGAACATAGCTAGTCCAAACTGAGATGTGCTTTAAGTGTAATATATATACATAGACTTAGTAGAAAAAAGAGTAAATTATCTAGGTAGTAATTTTAAATGGATTGCCTATTGAAATGTTAATAATTTAGATATACTGGGTTACATAAGCTATATAATTAAAATTAATTTGTTGGTTTCTTTTTACTTCTTTGATGTGGCAATTCAAAAATTTAGAATTACATATATGAGTTGTATTTTATTTCTATTTTATTACAATTGTAGTTGTATTTTTCCAACTTGTCTATTATTTGTTAACAGCAGTCATTTCTAACTCACACAGCGTTTATGCCAATGAAGCTATTCTGTTCCTATGAGCTCCTCTTTTCATCACATTTTTTTTTGCAGGATGAAATAAAGTCAGATGGGTGTCATGTAAATTTTTATTTGTGTCTATAATTTATCAGTAACTCTCCCAAGTCAGAATAATCAAATGACTCATTTTCCTTTTTACCTCCACCCCCTGAAAAATCTAGAGATTATTTCAAAAATTTTGAAATATGTCCAATTTTAGTATCAGAAAAAATCCATTGCTTTAGTTTTCTTTATTTCAGTTTCGTCCAGTTTTATCTTTGAGTATCTTATGTTGCATTGTATTTTATTTGCAAGCTCTGCCTTACACGGTTTGAGGCATTTATGATTTTGATGTTTACTGTTTAATTACAGTAAGGCATATTCAGTTTTTGAAAACTTTATGTATAGTTTTCCTTGGTTAAGTGAAAGTTGTGGTTCTAAATAAGTCTGCTTATTCAGGCACAGATATTTACTCACTAAAGATGCTATGTTTAGGATCATATTTGTCTAGATGTGTAAGAGGAAGAGAATTTTGGAGTTAAGGAATAACTCTAAGGTCAAGAATAAAGAGGCTACTTCACCATACAGAATCAGCCATTATTAGGATGTGTTTATCTAATTTGTTCATCCTCCTCATCTCTGATTCCATGTCCTTTTCTAGGGCTTTATTATCTCTTGCTTGGATGCTGTCAACCATCTCCTAACTGCTGTTCTTTCCTCTAGCATTGTCTCCGTCAAATCCATTCTCCACACAGTTACCAGAGAGATGATTAAATATTTATAATCTAAAAATACCACTTTCTTATGTAAGAGCCTGTGTTAATCTTCAACTATGGGCTCATTAAGTACAAAGATGAAGGCTAAACCCTTGATAGGGCATACATGGCCCCCGTGTAACTGAACCTTTGGCTGTTTCTCCAACAGTGTATCTTGCTTGCTACTCTCTCCCTCCAGCCATCTTTTCTAGCAACACCAGTCATGTCTTCCTTGTTCTCATCTCTATGCTCTACTCCTCTGTTTGCCTTTACTGAATCTTTTCATTGCCCTCCCCTTAATAACCTGTTGATTTATCTATCATTTCCTTACCCAATTTCATTAAGAATCTGTTAATTATAAATCTCCCCACTAGACTGTTGGGTCTATAAGGCTGAGAGCCTACCCTATTTTCTGTGGCTTATTTTCCTCAGCAGAAAGATGAGAATGACACATTACTTACTTTGGAGGAGGGCTGAGTGTACTAATACATGTGCCTGTCAAATAGTCAGTGCTCATCAAGTGTTAGTTATATTGTGATTATTGTTGTTATTATTATAATTATCAATAGTAGTAGTTTATTATCACGTTGTTGACACATATTAGGCTCTCAGTAAATGTATGTAGAGTGAATAAAGATTGGACAGTCAACTACTTTGAGGAACCCAGGAATAAAGGACTTGGAGAAAACTGAATTGAATTAAGAAAGACAAAACTGAAAAAGAAAGCTTGAGGCCGGAAATCTCCAACTGAAACTAGCATGCCTCCACCCTGGCCTGACCCTTGGTCATTCAATTTGACTGCCTTGTGAGGAGTCATTTTTCACATGGTCGTTGTAAGTTCCCTCAGAGACCATAGTTTTGGGTCTCTGATAGATGCTCAGTAAGACAAAGGGAGCATATATAGTGCTGAAATGGGACTTTTCAATGTACCCTCTACAGCAATATCCTGATTTACTTCCTACAGTTCTATACTACTAATTTGGCTCTTTTCTACTGAAACAATAAATGAGGTATTTTTTTAGCAAGCAATAAAGGTGTTATTAATTTTTACTAAGTTTCCAATTAGATGAAAGAGGAGATACATTATGTAGCTTCTAAAAATAGAAGTATTAACTAAAAGATCATTCCAGAAAAAGCTGTAAAAAGAATAGGAATAATTCCATATTAATTAGTAGTTGGTTCTTTCTTTGTGTCTGGCACTTATGATATTATTCAGTAAACACAGTATGTTGACTAATAGGATGGAATTAGTTTCTGGGCTTTTGAGTATTTAGTATGAGAAAAATAGTTCACTTAGAGTGAGAAGATTAATCTATATATTGCATTTATATAAAAATAAATATAAAATTATTTAATATATATGATTATAAATGTCATGTTAACATAATGTGTGAAATCTAATAATATTAGGTAATATTTATTGAGTATTTATTGTTTTTTCATATTTAATCCTCACAATAATATGGAGCTAAAGTTAAGCATGTTTTCTGGAGTCATGAAGTCACAGAACCACAAGATTCAACCCAGATCTATTTGACCCAGCAGTCTGATCTCTGAAGCACTGCACTGTCCTGTTTTAGTCACTTAGGTGTGTAGCTTATTCAGTATTCATGCCTAGAACAGTGCTAGTCAGATTTTAGATGGGCATCATATATTTTTATTACCTCAAATGCCCTTCAGTGTCATAGTCTTTCATAATCACTTACCGTAGTATGACTTCCTGATCTCTTTGAATCTGTATATGTTTTAATCCTATATGAATACTTTTTATAATGAGATCCATGAATGTGATACCTGCATTGAAGTAAAAGAAGTAGAAATTCTTTTTATTTTAACTAACTTTATTGTGGAGCAAGGCATACCTATAATAATAGTACTTAAGAATTTGATGAGTAGGCCCATATGTCCCCTTTATATTTTCTGTCTGACTTTATAAACACTGATCAAGTTCCTTCCAGCCTGTCTTAATTCCATATTATAGAGTCAGGATCTTCCGTGTGTTTGGGTATAACAATAAAAACAGGAAGAATTATGGTTTTGTAAAAGAAAAAATAAAGGAAAGAAAAAGGGTTTGTGAAAGTTCAGCAAAAAGAAAGAATATCAATATATAGTAGTAAATAGTGTTTTCAACTGGATAAAATGAGAATACCCAAATCCTTCATGAAAGCCAATTTAATTATATGTCAGGATACATGGGTTTTGTTGTTGACCTCTTTTTAGGTCACGAGGCTCAGTGGAGAATTTAATGAAAGCCAAGTTTCTTTTCTCTCAGACAAAATGCAAGTGTGCAAATAAATGCAAACTTTTCCGTATAATTTCAGGGAAATAGGATCCAAAGGATTGGAGCTAATAACTTCTGACCGAATCTATAAGTTAGGTCTCACTTTCCTGTGTTGCACTCAGTTTCCATATTTCCTGCTAAAGAGTTATTTGGTCATTGTCTTAGAGTCATCATTGTGTGTTTCTTCAGTTCCAATTGTGTATATATATGTGTCTAGTGACAACATCAGTAAATTTAAACTTCTTGAAGGATGATATTGTATCAACTTTGTATCCTAGTTTTTACACTAGAATGATATACAACCTTTCTGTATTTTAAGTTTCTAACATGTTCATGTAAAAAATTTAAATCACTGAAATTCCTTGAACATTTAGATCCTATGTCTTAACAATAGTGTTCATAGATTTTTTTCCTGTTTTTTTGTATTTTCCCCATATTTTGTGAATTTTTAGTTACTGGAACACCACCAACTTTTGGTGATAAAGTATAAAGTGGATTTTAAATTATACTATTATATCCATTTATTTATTTAATGAACATATATGCCCAGGAATTTGCTAGATGTTTGGAATACAATGTAATTGATCCAAAAGGGACTCTGCCCCAGTGAGGCCTACAGTTTAGGAGAAGATAGCTGGTAAACTGTTAAGCCACAAAATGGACCTGTAATTACAATTTATGATAAATAGAAAGGAGGAAAAGGCAAGATACTATGAGATATAATAATTTGTGAAGCGGTTCACTTCTTTGAGATATATATATTTGGGGTACTATATATTTATGACATTTGGGGGAATATATATATTTAAGCTGAAGACAGTAGAATGACTAGCATCTGGCTAGATGAAAATGAAGAATAAAATTCCCATCAAAGAGAAAACCCTAACTTGAAGCTGGAAAGACCTTGGCACATTTAAGGAACTGAATGAAGGCCAATGTGCCTACGCATATAAGTTATTGTGAGAATGTCAGGCAATGTGGTTTAAGAGATAGTCATGGTCCATATTATGCAGGGTCTTGCAGGCCATGTTAAGGAGTTTGTATTATTTCATGTAAATGTAATGAGGACCATTTAATGGTTTCACACTGGGAAATGATATGATCATAATTACATTTTTAAAATATCATTTGAATGGTTTATGAAAACTGCATTGGAATTGGGCAAATGTGGTTGCAGGGAGACCATTTAGGAGGCTGTTTTTCTAGTACTGGTAAGAGAATTATGATGATTTGAACTAAGAGGATATGGTGATGATAGATAGGAGAAGATGGATTCAAGATATATTTAGGGAATGTAGTTGACAGACTGAAGATAGGGGCAGTGTTAGAATGACTCATAGGTCTCTAGTTTAAATAACTTAATGGAGGGTGGGTATCTCAAAGATGTGGGTAACTAGAAACGTGGCAGCTTTGATAGTTCAATATGTGTTAATTTTGAGATGCCTGTGAGACATTCAAGTGAATATATCAAAGTTGATAGCCCAGAAGAGAGATTAGGGCTTGATACAGAAATGTATGAGTCATCAATATATAAATGGTATTTAAAGCCATGGTCCTAGATGAGATTTCCTAAAGTGAAAGTATGAAAGGAGAAGAGAAGTGAATTCAGAGGTAGCACTGGGGACATTTAGAGTATAGATCAGGAAGACAATCCAGAAAAGTAAACTGAGGAGAAATGATTGGAAAGATAACAAGATGACCCAGAGAGAGTGTAGGTCAAGAAAGCCAGGGGAAAGGAGTAATCTGTGAGAAGATCTACCAAGGTGACGACTGCAAAATGTCCACTGAGTTTGGAAAAATGCCTGCTCTTGGTGATGCTCTCCAAAGTAATTTTGCTAACATGCTAGCAGACTGAATGGGGTTTAAAAGAGAATGAGAGGTGGAGTGGAGATAGAAAGTGTAGGCAACTTTTCAAGAACTTTTGCCTCTGAAAAGGTACAAAGTTGTTTGGGGAGGGGATATCATTTTGGATATAGGCAGTTAAGCAAACATTTTAAACGTATGTTCCTTCCCTGCACCCCTCCCCCTTCTTCTTTTTTTAAATCACTAGATAGTTCTAGAGCAGTGTAAATGCCCAGAGAAATAAGGCAGTAGAGTAGATAGGAGGTTGCAGATGAAAGTAATATAATTCTTTCAATATAATACAGTGATTATTGAGAATTGTGCATATTTCTTTCCAGATTGTTTCCACTTAGATACATACTTTTTATTAATCAAAGTAGTAGAGGGCCGGGCCGGTGGCACAGTGGTTAAGTGTGCACGTTCAGCTTCGGTGGCCCAGGGTTCACTGGTTTGGATCCTGGGTGCGGACATGGCACTGCTTGGCAAGCCATGCTGTGGTAGGCGTCCCATATTTAAAGTAGAGGAAGATGGGCATGGATGTTAGCTCAGGGCCAGTCTTCCTCAGAAAAAAGAGGAGGATTGGCAGATGTTAGCTCAGGGCTAATCTTCCTCAAAAAAACCCAAAAGCAACAACAACAACAGCAACAAAAGTAGTAGAAATAGAATAGGATGGGTCTCAAAATATTCTGTGGTCTGATAATATAAGGAAAGTGAAATATTCATTTTGGATGTTGAAATCAAAGGGCTGGGCCAGTAATTGAAAGTTACTTTTAGAATTTGGTTTAAAGAAGAAGAATGGTCATATTTGCTATAAAGGTGAAGAAGTGTGGGTTTAGGTACAAAGACAATCACTTTTCTTTATATTGAGGTTGAGGTAGTCAAATGGCTTGGAGTTTCAAAGTAAATGTTGCAGACAGACTAGCAGAAAGCAGGTTGTAAATATTAATTTATAGACTCCATTCGTGAAGTCAGATTCAAATTAATCAGACACATACCTAGCAGATACCGGACTAGAAAATAAAAAGAATACTTAGATGGGTAAGGGGAATGAGGAGGAGAGGAAGAGGAGAATTTTGCATGCTAGGGGGATAAAAGAGTAGACACAGGCAAACAGTGAGAATTTGGATGTGGATGTACCAAGAGCGGGTGGTGGCTGGAACTAAACCTCAGAAGCCCTTTTTCTGAAAGCAGGGAGTAGAAAATCATGTTCTTACAAGACAGATCATCTTTAAATAACAAGACAGGTCAGACCAAAAGATATTCATTAATGTTTATTTTGTTTACCTGAAATTATTCGTATGTTCCAATTTGTTCATAATTATTCAAGAAGAGTTAGAGTAATAGTCATTCTCATGTACTTCACTTCTTCCTGACTAGTCTGTTCCTCAATCTTTTTACTATGCAAATTTTTCTTTACCTTCTCACTCACTTAAACAGTTTTAACTTTGATTTGTCCAGATCTCTCTCTTGAGGTCCATCTGCATACTAGAATATTCCACTGACGTCATTACATAATTTATCAATTCCACTTATGAATCCACAATAGGATTCTTTCTCAGTGACTGGCTCTACTATTCAGGCTATGTACTAAGACCAGGCACTAAGAAATCTTCCTTTCTCTTCCCTCTCTCCTGCAACCAATAGCCAATCCTTCATCAAATGCTGTCCAGTGTTTGCCCTTGTCTAAGCTTGTCTTGAATCCAGCCCTAATTTTCCATTTTCTTAGCTTAAACCCTCATCATTTATTGCATGGTTTAGTAAAACATTCTACCTAGTGATCCAACATGTCGACCCTGCTTTTTGTTGTTTTGCTATTATTTTTTATTCTTTTGTTTTTGCCTCTCATATTCACTCCCATCTTATTTAAATAACATTATTCCAGTTCATAATTAGAGGAGTCATCATTTCCCCAGTGTCAGTCTATATGATTAGAGTGGAATTGCTGCCAACGTCCTACCTTGCGGGATGGGCTTGTGCTTGGTGTGCCATTAAGAGCAGCCTGTTACCTAGCCACAGCATTGGATTCAGGAATGGCACGTGACTAAAGATGATCTATGAGAGCGCTCACTCAACTTTAATTTGGGCTGTTTGGAGAAATGCCATATTTTTCAGAAATATTGCTGAGCTGAGTAGTATGCATAAGCCAAATGTTTCTGCTGGCTAATTCTGCAACCATGTGTGGAAAGAGAAGTCAACATAGAGGAAAATCAAACGTAGATAGAGAAGAGACTTGCAGCTTTCAGCCCTATCCCCTGACCTCCATGAGGGGAGAGAGGCCAGAGATTGAGTTCAATTACCCATGGCCAATGATTTAATCAGTGATGGCTATGTAGGTAATGAAGACTTGATAAAAACCCAAAAGATGGGGTTCAGAGAGCTTCCATGTTGGCGAACACTTGGAGATGCAGAGATTGGCACACCTGGAGAGAGCATAGAACTCCACGCCCCTTCCCCCACACCTTGCCCTGTGCATCTGTTCTATCTGATTGATCCTAAATTATATTCTTTTGTGATACACTGGTAATCCAGTGAGTAAATTGTTTTCCTGAGTTCTGTGAGCTGCTCTAACAACTTAACCAAACCTGGAGAGGGGGTTGTGGGAACCTCTGATTTATAGCAAATCAGTCAGAAGCACGAGTAATAGCGTGGACTTGCAATTGGCATCTGAAGTGGAGGGTAGGCAGTTTTGTGGAACTGAGCCCTTAACCTGTGGAATCTGACCCCAATTCTAGGTAGATAGTGTCAGAATTAAATTAAATTGTAAGACACCCAGCTGTGTCCCAGAATTGCATGACATGTGAAAAACTAGCCCACATTTGGTGATCAGAAGGGACAAGAGTGAAGTAGAGTATTGAGAGCAGAAGAGACATGACACACTGGGGGAATGTGTTTCCTTTACAATTTGATATTGCAAACTAGATTCAGAATATGTCATCATTAGGAACTGTGGCAGCTGAAGGTGTGACTGAAGGGTCTTTTTGTTCTTGCAGACTAAAAACTTATTTATATTGCATAATGGAACATTAGAGAGCCATTTTTGTTTCATATTTCCATATCCATCATTTTCTAAGTATAAAAATTGATTGGCTTTTGAATATTTTCATTCATTAAAATTCAAGAAGTTAGTGAAATAGAGTAAGTACTTGAAATCTGGCTAGTCCTAATTGTGATGTGCTATAAGTGTAAAATAAACATTGATTTTGAACGGTACAAAAAAGGAATGTAAAATACTTCAATAATTTTCATATTGATTATGCATTGAAATGATACTTTGGATAGGCTAAGTTAAATTAAAATATATTAAAACAAAAAAATAAGAAGCTAGCGAATATGTAATTGTTTTATAGATCCCATTTCCTCCATACGAGGCAAATTTTTTGTTAATTGTTTTTCTGATTAGATTGTCATAATAAATTATGAATTTGAAATGTAATTGGCTTCCATTTAAAAAATGCTCCAATATTCCCCTTCTATTTATTAAAATGAAATTAAACCAGAATGGTTCGAAATATTACA
The DNA here is from genome assembly GCF_041296235.1 of Equus asinus. Classification (NCBI taxonomy): domain Eukaryota; kingdom Metazoa; phylum Chordata; class Mammalia; order Perissodactyla; family Equidae; genus Equus; species Equus asinus. Next base: position 95,734,709 of record NC_091793.1, read on the forward strand.
ATAGGATTTCATTTTGCTTTGTTTTCAATTCATTGCAATTTGGTATAGGTACAATTTTCAGGATGACTACTTTCCATAGATTTTTATCAATGTTTTTGCATAAACTTATTAAGAAGAAAATACAAAAATAATTTGTTTCCCCTCCTTTAAAATTTTTTATAAATGCCAGTTATATTAAACACCTTCCATTTACTTTTATTTCTTTTTTAAAAATGAAATTATTCTAGTTGCTTCTATCTTCTTAGAAGAGTTGTGTTTTATATTATTGGAAGTAAAAAAAAAGTCCTTGTCATTTGCCTTACCCCTTGTGAACATCGTCCTGAAGAACTTGACAAATAACAAAATTTAAACTTCAGTTTCCAGTGATGCATTCTCACTATTTAGTACACACTCACATTTAATTTCTTATTTTGAAACATAACATTGAGCAAAGTACTATTTCTGCAGGGGATTACATCTGGCCATACATTTGGAAACCAGTCTAGAGTGTTTGAAGGGAAAATATAATTGTGTAAATTAGTGGGAAGAAAGGTTATCAACATTTTTAAGTTTATATTTTAATTTTATGAATCATATGTTCTATGCTGATTTATATACCTCTTGATTTCAGTGACATTAAATTATATTATACACATGTGGCGGCAGTTGTTAGCCTCATGAATTTTATAGACTATGGTGACTTTGATGATTCCCTCATGTAGAGAAAGCTTTAGAAATATCTATCAAAACAAAATCCCTTGCTGAGGAATTAACATTCCAGTAATATGAGAATTATGCAATGTTCAGATGGAAAAAATTTTATTTTGCATGATTCTAAGAGAAATGAATACTCATGATTAAAAAAAGAGAGAAAAAACACCAATAACAGTAAATTAAAACTGCATAGAGAATTTAAAGTAGAAAGTAAAAAATAATAATAATAATAATAATAATAATACCCTCCTCAGAAAAATATTGTGAGACTTATTTTCAAAAGTGTCTGTGAACAAAATTTGTGTGTATTAATTACCTCAGGACTTAGTTGACAATATGCAAAATCATCCAGAATAAGATCTTAACTAAGCAATAGGAGTCTAGGACATATATATTGCAAGGAAGGACCAGGAATGTCTACTAAAATGGAGAGTATTCGACAAGGACATAGTGGAGGGCCATGAGGACATTTCAGTTTCCAGGACACCAGGATATCACATCAGATATTAGATTCCAGGAAATAAAAACAATAGAAATTTGGCAAAGGAGCTAGTCAATAAAAGGTCAAATAGATAGATCAGTGAACCCAAACAGAGAATGGTCTGGCTTTCAATAGTAGAGTCTCAGTTGTCAGCCTGGGACATTGGCATTCAACCTGGATGGTATTTACTCCAAGGTAGTAAACAGGTGACTCTCAGTATATTCTGGTATCAGCCATAGACAGAGATGTGTCAGTAACTGCATTTCTTTCCTCAGTCTTTGAACTTTCCTTCCCTACTGACTCTTTCCTCAGCCTATAAACACTCTCACATCTATCTTCTGTCATATAAAGCACCAGGTAAACAAACAAGAAATATGCTGTCCCTTCAGCCCAAAGCTTCCAGATGTTGCACTGTTTCCCACTTTTTCTTAGCCAAAATTCTAGAGAAAGTAGCCTTACTGACCATCTCTACGTACTTACTTCCAATTTCTCATCCCATCCAGTGCAATCTGTTTGTCCCCCAAGACTGTCTATTGAAATTCCTCTCACTCGGGTTACAGAGGGCCTCAACATTTGGAAATCCAGCAGAGGCTTTTCAGTCTTTCTCTTACTTTGCGCTACTGTCAATGCCCTTCACGAAATCACTTTATCTTAAATCTTATCCAAATAGTCTCAAAGTTTCTTCCAAGGCTCCTCCATGAGTTCCTCTTTTGCCTCTCACATCTTCAACATTAGTATCCATTCTTGACACATATTTTTTCATCTGTTATTACTAATTTTGTCAACAGTTGTCTGTTGATGATTCCCTATTATCTGTTTCAACATTTGACTAACCCCAGAGCTTCAAAGTCAAGCATTTTATCTTTTGCTTTCCATTTCTTCTTGCATCTGTCAAAGCCAGCATATAACCTAAAATGATGCATAATCTCTCTCTGCCTCTCTCATACCAGTTCCTCTTAAGGTATTGCTTATCTCTATTAGTGATATTTGAAAATCTGGAGTCATGTCAAACTCATCCATATCTATCCCCACACATTGAAATCAATCACCAAGACACAAAATATTGCTTAAGTGTGTCTTTAATTTTTATCTGCTTTCTAGCCTATTTTAAAATGATAAGTAATAATGATGGTAATAATAATAGCTAACATTTACTGAGTGTTCACTATGATGTAGGCATTGTGCCAACTGCTTTATATGTATCAATTTATTTGATCCAACATCCTTTTGAGATAGGTGTTGTAACTAGTTCCATTTTAAAGATGGGGAAATTAAGGTGAAAGGTGATTAAATCGCTTTACTAAGGTCCCATGCCAAGTAAATCATGGAGTTGAGGTTTAAATCTAGGCAGTCTGGTGCCAAAGCCTGCCTCCTAATCTTCTTACCTGTCTCTGCCCTTTTCTTTTTTCAATCTAACCACTTCCCAAGCCTAAATCCAAATCTAAATCTTTCTATCCATATTTTCTTAGGCAATACCAGTTGGGGATCCACATTAATAGTATGTTGTACAAACTAGCATGCCTCAAGTTCAGTTTCATCATTTCAAAAGTCTCTCACAAGTAAGCCACTCAGCTTCTGCTTATGATGAAGCTACACCTCACCAACCCAATCCTGCTCCCAGCTGAGCTGTTTTCAGATGGCCTTGGCCTTGGGTGCTCTTTGGAAACTGGAGCTATCAAAGTGACAACACAGCTTTGTGGTCTCTGGCCATGAATGTGTCACAGTCAGGCCCTATTCCCTGCTGAGGGAGAAGAATGCTATTCTCTGCCTGGGAAGTGATGGTTCTTAGCAGAGCTTGTGGTTTCCTGAAACCTTCATTCTCTGGGCACGTATGACCTCCAGATGCCTGATACACTAACAGAAGGTGATCCTCAGCATCAGCAAGCTGATTTCTGATAAGTGAGGAATCAGGAAAGATCTCATATACATTATCCTCAATTTCCAGGTCAGATCTATGTTTGTGAGGCTTGAAAGTTACACTAATTTGGAGTCTTCTTTAAGAAAAATAATAAAAATAGTGATTATAAAATTAGAGTATGCTGAATGGTCTGTGCATTGGGCTCTGAAGCTTGATCTTCTTTGGCTTTATTGCACGTCTGCCTCTATCCACTTTGTTAAGTATCAGAATCATATTGACTCAATAGTTCCCCCATGAGTGAATGTTCCCATATGTTCCAAGCATAAATTTTATCCATGAGCCATAAATGAAAAGTTTGAATGTATAGTAAAAAGGAAAACTTGAAATGATTTGCAGAGATTACAAAGTATAATAAGAAACTGAAAATCAATATTAGGATTAGTAAAAGTCTTGAAGCAAAAAACTGAAGAAAAACTCAATGACATAACCAAAGAGAGGAACCACTTACTTTCTGGTACTTAGATTCTCTGGACCCTTCTAAAATCATCTTCTAGATCACAAGCTCTTCAATTATTTTCCTTTTTCTTCATGTCTTCACCTCAAGTCTTAAAAATACATGTGCACATCTGCATACATGTACGTCTGCATATTTACACACATAAATATTTCTGAAGAATCGAATGTTATTTTAGCTTGAATATTTATGTTATGACCTTGTGGTAGAAGTTCTTAAAATGTTGACTGCATACAAAATTCTGTGCTTGAATTTCTTATGAAGAGTTCAACCATTTTAATGTTAATAACACTAATAAAGCAAGTTGTAACATCCGTAGTCAACAGGGCATCATCCTCATCACTGTTTTCAAAGCCACTATCGATTGTAATTAGGATTCTTATGAGAATAACTCCATTATTTAGTATTTCACCTAAATGAACTGTTTTGTTTTGCAGGGAGGTATTTCTTTTGACTGTTGGTTTAGAGTTGACTTTGTTCCCTAAAATTGGAATCCATGATGTACCACTTGAGATCTGAGAGAGGAGTGACCATGAGTATGTAAAAATCTGACCATCACAATTGCAGTAATTTCTCCTTGGAAAATGAAAGGCAATACTATTTGAGGCTTCTAGTAATAGATTCAAATGATAACTCATTCCTTCCTGCAGCATGTGAAAAAAGGAATCCAATTTCAGATGCTAACTCCACTCATTGCTCTGGAAACCTTTCTTATGATATGGAAACATTCTCTCTTAGAACACAAAGGTTGATATTAAAATGAAGTTTGCTCTTCTCCTGGCTGAAAACATCTCTTGTTTCTCTTATTATAGTCATTTGTTTTACTTTTTATTAGCATTTGAAGTGGGGTGCAAAGTGGCCTTTCCTCTTTCCCAAGAAGCCACTATTGTAGTCCTCCAAGAGATGGAATCACCCCAATATTTCTCTGTCATGATTTGCAGTTCCTCCACAGTTGTTTCAATTCAAGCTTTGTTTGTTATATTGGGAGAAATTTAAAATACTATGTATGACTGCCTCTTCCTAGCATTTCAGGAACACCTACCATTTTTATCTTTGCTCGTCACCATTTATTCTCTACATACCCTTATTCTATTCCTGCCTGCTCCCTTTGTACAATTTAGAGGTTGATCCCACTCTCCTTAGAGAAGAAAGCTGTAAGTATTTTGTCTATAAATTTTATGTAGGAAATCAAGTATTTGATCTAGATAAAATTTAAATTCTAAAGGAATGCTATAATAAATTCTACAATGAATTATATAAATTATTGGTCAATGGCCAGGCAAGGGAAACAATAGAAAAAATAAACAAATGGGACTATATCAAACTAAAAAGCTTCTGCACAGCAAAGGAAATCATCAAAAAATGAAAAGACAGCCTAACAATTAGGAGAAGATGTTCGCAAGCCATATATCTGATAAGGGGTTAATATCCAAAATGTATAAAGAATTCATACATCTCAACAACAACAAGAAACTGACAACCCAATTAAAAAGTGGGCAAAAGATCAGAACAGACATTTCTCCAAAAAAGAAATACAGATGGTAAATAGGCACGTGAAAAGGTGTTCAACATCACTTATTATCAGGAAAATGCATATCAAAACTACCATGAGATATCACCTCACTCCCCTCAGAATGGCTATAATTGACAAGACAGGAAATAATAAGTGTTGGAGAGGATGTGGAGAAAAAGAATTCTCATACGCTGCTCCTGGGAGTGCAAACTGGTGCAGCCACTATGGAAAACAATATGGAGATTCCTCAAAGAATTAAGAATAGATCTAGCATATGATCCAGCTATTCCACTGCTGGGTATTTATCCAAAGAACATGAAAACACAAATACATAAAGATATATGCACCACTATGCTCATTGCAGCATTATTCACAATAGTCAAGACTTGGAAGCAACCTAGGTGCCCATCAAGGAAGGACTGGATGAAGAAGATGTGGTATATATACACAATGGAATACTATTCAGCCATAAAAAATGATGAAATCTGACCATTTTTGGCAACATAGATGGACCTTGAGGGTATTATGCTAAGTGAAATAAGTCAGAGGAAGAAAGTCAAATACCACATGATCTCACTCATAAATAGAAGATAAAAACAACAACAAACAAACAAATAGAGATAGCGATTGGATTGGTGATTACCAGAGGGAAAGGAGGGAGGGAGGAGAGAGAAAGGAGTGGTTAGGAACATGTGTGTGGTGATGGATTATAGTTAATCTTTGGGTGGTGAACATGATGTAATCCACACAGGAACTGAAATGTAATTATGTACACCTGAAACTTATATAATGTTATAAGCCAATGTTACTGCAATAAAAAAAAAAATTTATTGGTCAATGAGAAGGGTTTTTGAAACATTTCACTGCATTTCCTCATCAGTACTATTTTGTCTCAATGAAAATGTATATATTAAACAACCATCATCCTGAAAGATAAAGAAGCATTAATAATAAGAAAACCAGATAAGGGGGCCAGCCCGGTGGCATAGTGGTTAAGTTTTCGTGTTCCATTTCAGTGGCCCAGGGTTCGCAGTTTCCAATCCTGGGTGCAGACATAGCACTGCTCCTCTAGCCATGCTGTGGTGGTATCCTACATAAAACAGAGGAAGATTGGCAGAGATGTTAGCTTAGGGCCAAGCTTCCTCACACACACAAAAAAGAAAACCAGTAAGTATAGACTATACAAAACTGGAAAAAAAATAATGCACCTTCTATTTTATTACTCACTAAAATGATTTTCAATAAACCACTGAATGAAATTTTACCTGGCCTGTTCTGTTTTTAATCTGTTGCTATATGCTTCATAAGAGGTCAAATATGTAAAGTATTTGTATTTTGTGGGGACATTTCCCCCAGTAGCTCCTGGACACACTGAAGAGGTAAGGTCACTGTCCAGGGAGTTCAAAGACCTAGTTTCTGGTTACAGCACAGCCAACAGGTATTTGTGATACTCTTGTCAGGTTGTTTTCTTTGTGATGTGGTTCCCCTATCCATGAAATTAAACGTATTAGATGGTCTGTAAGGCTCCTTCCTTCTCTGTGATTCTGTGGATACAATTATAAATATAATGTAAAACAAGGAGTAGGAAATATACACTTATACATGACTTTGCTTGTGGTGGCAAGAAGCACAGTTTCTTCAGGGTCTTGGTTCTTTAGTATGTCCTAGACCCATTATCAGTCATTTCTGCCTCCTCTTTTGCCAGCTTCCGTCTCTCCTCCTTCTGTCATGGTGCTGGATGTCTCTATGGATTTAATTCTCTACAACGGAAATTGGGTTAACTGTCCCATGGAGTAAATTCCAATGCTGGTACCAGGAGTCTAAGCCATCTGGAAACTAATGAAATAGGAGTTACAATGAGGAAATAGAAGCTAAATTTACCCCACGTGGTAATGTCTCAGGAAGAGAAATTAAGGAAAATATTTGGTGCACATATGTTACCTCTTCAAGCTGGGACTGGGTCAGCAAGTGTGAGTGCATGGGGTAGGCTGGATTGAAGTGGTTGGGGCTATGGGGGTGAACTGAAGAGAGAGGCAAATAGGTTTTTTTTTTTTTAAGTTCTATTTTATTCCAAAGGATTTAAGGACAAAGGAAAAAGGAAAAGAGCATGTTAATTAAATAAATCATAAATAAGACAAAATTAGGAGATTTTTCCAGGTATAGTCCAGAGCTAATGTGAAGCAGAGGAGAAATATTGGGTTTAAAGATCTGATTTGTTTTTAAATTGAAAATTATAACTCTTGGTTAGTTTATTTGAAGATAATGTCTAGAATTTCTTTAGCTTATAAAACTATAAAAGTATCTACCTTTAGATATTTAATAAGGTGTTCTTAAATCTTAAATGTGATTTAAAGGAAAAACAAATTATACTGATATTCAATTTATTTTTGTCTTTTTTTAATAGAATACAGATCTGAATTTTTTTAATAATGAAAGTAAGTAAACACACACCATGTTTTAGACAGCTCAATATGACAGATATCAGCAACATGCAAAGGATGCTGGACAGGTACCAAAACTGTTTTCCAGTCATTATATTCACTCTTTCTCTTCACTCTGTAATTGTAGATGAATAGCTGATCTACTTTGCCAGAACTCGTTACTTCATTTCTGGTAAATCATTTGGAAATTATCTTATTACATAAATGTATTTATCACCCAGGATTCTCATTCTTCAATAGTAATGGCTGCTCTTAACTAACATTCCATTGAAATTAAGGATAGATATATTTGACATTTTGATATTGCTTGCAGTCACTGAAGCATGATATTTTATGTTACATTTAGCAATAACAATTGAGGCTCGGGCATTTATGAGGTGTTAATGATGGGAAGGGAAGAGTTGATATACGGAGATTGCTTTGACTTGAGTTATTCAATACAATTCAGAAAATGCTCTGTAATAAGATTGTTCTTCAGGTTATTTTTAGAGAAAAAGAGTTTACATTGCTTTTTAATTGTGTGTGTGTTTGTGTGTATGTAAAGAGAGAGACAGAGAATGAAATGTCTTATACAAAAGAGCACATAGTATATATCACGGCAAAAAAAGTGTATGGTTAAAAAAAGCAAATGGTTGACTTGGGGGCAAAAATTCCATGCAAAGAAATTTTCTACAGTTATGATAATTTTTATATCTTGACAGTTTAGGTTATATATGTGCATGCATTTATCAAAGCTTAGGAAATGTACACTCAAGATTTGTGCATTTCATTGTATTTAAATTTTACATTAAAAGACAAAATAGACCTTGAGCACGTTATGCTAGCAAAATAGGTCAGAGAAAGCCAGATACCATATGATTTCACTCATACGTGGGAGATAAGCAAAAACAACAACAACAACAACGACAAACACATAGAAAAAGAGGGTACGAAAACCTAATTTGCTTTTAAGTTGTGGTGGCATGACTCCACTGTCCAGAAGGGGCACATTTTTCTAATCACACAAAGGGCAGTATAGGCTGTGTGGCCCTCATTCTAGTTCAACAAGCCCGTTTTACATCTTGCTTGATTCTGTGTATCTCTTTCAGTTCCCACTTTGATTATAAGGTCTGCTTCCCATGTTGTACCATGATCCATGAACTGAGTGTGTTTCCTATACTTGTGTGTCAATATCTTTGATCCAATAAAAGCAGAACCCTAGTTTCTTCATGAGTGAATTCTTTTCTTTCTCTGACTTTTCAGGGACTGTGGTGTTCTGTTTCTGAATTCATCCCCTGGATTGGGTCCCTGTTACCTGATACTAGGTACCACAAATATCACTAATTTCTCTGTTAGTATACGTTCATTTTGCTTGTTGCCAGGCTCTCGGTGACAATGCTTTCACCTCTTGCCAACACCAGGCTGTTCTTGACACAGACTTTTATTCTGAAGCGCCATCTCTCACAATTTACTCTGGATGCAGAGCTTTGCTTGACTGATTGAACTTTCTTTCATTATCTATAACTCCATCTTCCCTCAAGAATGTACAATTCATAACCGACATATTTTTTTAGTATATATATAAATCTCAAGTGTTTAATGACCAAATAAATATTTTACATTCAAAGAATTCTGTAGCTGGACTGTCGCATTAGAAGACTACTAAGAGGAAAGCGATCCTTCCAGCGAACTTTTCAGATCTTTTCTTGAAAACAGTAGCTACAGTATGACAGGGAATTTTCCACACACTTCAGAATGACTCAATTCTCTCAATGTGTTGAATTACCTAACAACAGATTTATATGAGAAGGAAAGGGGACTAAATATATAAAACATACTAGGAATTTAGGAGAGTGACCAGTTGAATATCCCTGGGGAAAACATGATTTTGTAAAGGAGTTGTGACTTAAGTCCTGCCTTGAACAATATGTCTGAGTTCTTCCAGAAAGAAAGCATTCCAGTGCAAGGAATTCGAGAGAGAGAAAGACATGAGAGAGCTTTGTTTCCTGAATGAACTTTGAGATGTTCGATATTGCTGAAGAGTTAAATGCCATAATGAGAGGAGATGGTAACGTGAGTGGGACTGAGCCAGATCTGGAGAAGCCTTTAGAGTTTAGCCTTAAGCCAGGAAGAGCCATCAAGAACATGTGAATAAAGAAGTGGCTGTTTGGATCTGCATTTTAGTCTGCAGTGAGGAGGTTATGCTTCTGAGATTAAAAAAGTTCCACAAATGCACCATGTCGACTTCGTATGTATGCAGTGACTTAAAGGAGAGGTTATGATCTATGGAGAGGACACGGTAGCAGAGAAAGGTAAGAAAGATACTGAGGGAGGAATCATCAGGATTTGGTGACTCATGATGTCAACATCATCATCATCATGTGTCAACATCAAAATTTCTGGCTTTGAATCTGAGTGGATAGTGGTTTCATTATCTCAGAAAGGTGAAAAATGTCAGGCTCAGGGTGATCAGTTGACTTGGATAAGGCCATAAATGGGAGCGGAAGCAAAGCCTGGTCCAGATTGCAGGCCTTTTGATATAAACATCAGAGTTATATTCAGTAACAAATGTAAGAATTTTAACTTATTAATGGCAATAGTGAGTAATTTTGTTGCAAAGTCACTTTAATTATAGTTAATCACATTCAATAAACATTTAGTTTAGACAACTCATTGTTAAGTACTTTCGATAGCATGAAAGAGTTATATACAGAGGTCACACAAAAAGAACAACCTCATAAATTCATGTTCCAAAACAGCAAAGGCCACAGCACTTACTTGAATGGTATTCTTTATTTTTAGCTGTAGAGTTGAATTATAGTTCATTTCCAAAATTCAAGAGAGTTCTTCGCAATAGAAAGAATATAAAACTTGCTTGTACATTACTCATTTTTATGTCTTGAAAAAAGTACTGTTTATTAACTATTGACATCATGAAAGTAACTCCAATGGAAGTATATGATTGCCATTTATTTGGTAGAAATTAGGTCTATGATAAGTTTTATTTTTTAATATAAACCAGATGTAAACTGAGTCTACCCGGTCTGTTAAAGTCAAGATAAGGTCAGCTTAAACCCCAAAAGAATTATCTGTGGAAGTCCAGAGCCCTTCTCAAGATTTATTCAGTTCCCTGGTGGACTTACTATTTCGTGACTGCTTTCCTGACTGATTTCTCTGTTCCTCATTGTGCAGTCCAGATACTAAACCTGGCTTCTTTCTCAAATTAGAGACATACTCATGTAACCACTAATGCAGTGCATTGGTGACTAGGGTAAATTTAGTGGACAATAGGAGGGGAGAGGGGTTGCATTATACCACTGTGTTCAAATAAGAACTTTGGACATAACTCATCTTTAAAGTATCCGCCAGCTATCACATCACTGAGGAAAGTCTTCTGGCCACTTTAGCCTCTCATCATTTTACTGGCTCATCGTCTCTCCCCAGTCCATTTTTATTCATATTTTTAGCCTTTCCCACCTCAAGCCCCCACCCTCCTGGAACAAAGCAATGGCTCCCCTCCTCTCATTCAAAGCAGTTATGATTTCCTTTGTTTCCTGGAGATGTATGCCTTCAGGCTCATGCCTGCTTCCCTGAGTGCCTCTTCTAGAAATTCTCCCTAACAAAGACACTTTCTTCCCTAAATGAGAAAGGACCTTATCCTATCAGGAAAGAGGTAGAATAGCCACTTCTGAAGTCAGATTTCCAGGATTTGAAACCCAGCTGCTTCACTTAGAAGCAAGTTACCTAACTGATCTGAACATTAGGTTCTTTCTTTATTGCTATCAAGTGGGAGTAACAATATAACTAGTTCATAAGGAATATGATGATATAATAATAAGGATTGTCAACTGCTCACTCCACAGAAGACCAACAGAATAACTACCACCGTGACAGACAGTCCTAACAGTCTTGGAAAGAGGAAGACAAGGTGGATATTTATAGAGATTGGGGGTCTGGGCTTAAGTGGTTTAAGATTGGTCTTCAGTGCAGGAATCTTATTGAGATGGGTCAAGTATGTGATGTAATAGTTTAGGGTCCATGGACATAATGAGGAGAGAGTCTGGAGATCAATCAATAAACAACCAGTTTGTCTAGTTTAGACATATATCATCCCGAGAAGACAGCTGAGCAACCTATTCTCCTTAGAAGGGATTGTTTGAGCAATTAATTTTTTGAATAAATTTATTTTCTGGAAGTTCTTGAAGCATGCATTGAAGCTATTTATGAGTTTATAGCCTTATCATAGTTCTGATAGTTAACCTATGTGGTTGGAGGAGGTTTCAGTTCTCGGGGTCAAATGAGAGGATCCATATAAAACATATAGTACAATGTCTGCTACATAATTAAGAGTTAAATAAATGTTCACCACTTAGTACTGGCTTTCTTATTATGATGTTTATTAAATCAGGGCTTAACTGCTGGAGGAGATGGCCTAGCCTGGCTGAGGAATGCAAGATTTGATAATCAGACCGACTCATAGGGTGAAGCAAGTAGTGGGAGGCAATTCCAGCTTGGTTAATAGGAATGAGCACACGTTGGTAGATATTTAGCTCATGTGTGTGCAAGAACAGGCAAGAAGCAGAGATCTCGGCAGACAGGCAGAAGACCATCTTCTGAGTTCTTCCAGCAGGAAATAATAAACATAGATTAAGGTAAGTAAACAGGAAGATTTAATAGCAGGCAGCCACAGCCAGGCAGAGAAATGTCAGATTAGGGCAATAAATGATTTAGAAGGACTAAAAGGGAAAGAGATAGAAACTTTATTCTACACTGCTATACAAGACAAACAAGTAAAGCAGTTCTCAAGCAAGGATGGTCTAGATACCAGATCTATTATTGAAACTGCATTGGAAGTAAGGAATAAAATGGAAGGTCAGCCACAAGAACTAAGGATAAAACAAGTTCTTAGAACATGGCAATGGTCAGAATCCTATCAGCAGCAAGACTGACCCAAATAATTATGGAAACCTTGTCTATAATATTTGATACAGTGCTTCATAATATAAGAACAGTGTAATATTAAATTGTGTTCATATAATTCCTTTATAATATAATTTGTTTTCCTCAAAAGTCCTGTAATATAGATATAGCAGCAGTTTTACTCTGATTTAAGAGATGACAAAACTGAAACTTAGAGAGTTTGTTCACAGATCCAAAGTGGCAAAATTGGGAGATAAACCTAAGTTTTCCAGACACAGAGCTTGCTCTTATGTGTCCAAATAGGAATGACGTTACCTATGTTTGAGGAGAATCTGTTATAACAGAATGACTTGCAGACCAATTTTCTTATATTCTTTCCCTTTCTTATCCCTAGCTTATTTATTTATTTGCCCTGGCTCTAGAAACTTGAAAAACAATAACAACTGAAGATATGAAAAAAATGTAGAAAAACTGGTATTTCTCCACCTCTAATTCAAATTATAACAATGCAGAGCTATGATTAGGAAGTTGATCTGATAACTCATACAATAGTCTGCCTCGTTGAAGTCTTCACACGTCAACCCCTTATTGTTTTGTGACATGCAGAATGCTACATTCTGGAGTGGCAGAGATAAATAAGATTATCCTTCCTTATTCTTTTTAAGAATTCAATGTAAATGTAAATCAACATATAGAAACCCATACAAAATTAAGTGCTTCATTTTACTTGAGGCCCCAAGCTGTTCAATTATTATGAAAGAATCACTTTCCTGTTGCCCAAGTTTTCTTTGCATGGGTGCATTGGAAAGTGATGAAATTTCTCTCTGTGGATATGAATGTTAACGGTTGGGAAACCTAGAAACCACACATAATTCTGCAGGGTTCAGTGCAATTCCCATAGATCTTAAAAATAAGAATAATATAGAGGACTGGTAAGTCTTTATTTTTAATTACCTTTATTAATCTTCTTTGATTGAGGCGGTAAAAGGTAACCACTGACGCGCTGAGCGGCGATCCAAGAGGTCATGCAAACTACAACGTTGGCAGTCACTGTTTGGAGTCCTAAATGGATTGTGTCTCACTAAACCACTGTGTAATTATGCATCCTTTGTGATTTCACATTCTCATCTTATAGTCAATTTTTCTTTCTTTGATGTGGCATGTTGTGTTCAGTAGCTTATCTGAAAATATCAATATGGTTTTGAAAAGAATAAAATCAAATTGTAACAGTCTGTGTTCCCATAACGTGTGCATAGCCAAGAGGAAAGATGGTCAATAGATATACTATCTCACTGTATTTCCACGTTTCAGACATTGGAAACGTGATTCTACCACCATATTCTGTCCAAAGAAGAGCAGCTGGATTTAGTTCTCATATATTTATAAATCAACAGGTGATACACAGAAGACTGGACCACCATTAGTGTACATCCAGATGACAGAAGAGATTATAAATGAAATGAAGAAGACTTTCTGACTCCAGTGCTTACAATTACAGTAAATAGTGTCCTATAAATTTCATCCAATATAAACACGAAAAGGGATATTAACATTATGCATCTTATTTTAAAATGATGTGAGCAAAAAGAGGGTTTTACATATATAAATATATTTTTTAAATCAATGTTTCTGTTAATAACTTTAAGTAACAGTTCTCAACTTTGACTGCACTTTCAAGTCCCCAAGGGAGATTTTCTCCTTTTTTTTTAAATCCCATTACCCAAGGCCACACCTGAGACACCTAAATCAGAATCTCTGTGGATGAAACCCACACATCAATCTCATGGGCTGATTCTAATGTGCAGCCAAGATTAAGAGCCACAGGTATATTACTACAGAATTAAAGGGAAATAAACTTTCACTTTCCTTTCAAGTATTATAGATTTTAGTATGTCATAATATAGTGTAAATATGAAATGCTGCTATGAGAAAGCTTATAATTTTACTGCAATACCAAATTTCAGGAACTTAATTTGAGTAGTGAGCATCAAATATTCCTTCAAAATTGATGAAAATTGCTATTGCAGTCTGCCACTTTTACTGTCAAAGTTAATTACATACACATTGTGCTCCCACAATAATGTCAACTTTTGCCAATCCCATTTAGATGTTTACATAAAAGAAAAGTAATATCTTCATAAGACAGATTGCCAAAAGAGTATTTGGTCCATATGTACATAATTTCAATGAAAACAGATTTTCTGTGCTTAATTTTAATGAAGTGGTCCTAAAGGAAAGGCTATTTTTCTAGTTGGTTTAAAGATAGATGTTTGAGTATATGATTAAGGCATACTTTTAAATAATTTAATGTTTTTTTCTAATTTTTCAGACACGAACAATATCATCTAAAATGTTTGATGTATCATATAATGTGTGGAAGATATCATTACTGTTACTAATATTAAATATGAAATTATTATTTATTACATAGAGTATTGCACTAGCTTTGTGACTTGACACTTGTATTTGAGAAGTGAACATTTGAATTAGTCAACATTGAAAGTCCTTTCCAATTCGAACATTTGGAGATTCTGAGCTGTACTCTGCAGTATAGACCAAGCAATATCTACTACACATTGGAGGTTACCTACTTTAATCTTATTACGTAAAAGATGTAAAAGCTGAGGTGGACAGTGGTGAAATTACTCTTGTAATAGCACAAGGAAGAAGTTGTTTGCCCCATGTCAGGGAGAAGAGATTATTAGAAAAGTCCAATCCATTTATTTTAGTATTTACCCCCACCTCCCTCATATAGGTTTCTTGTTTCGTTTTGTTTTTAATTATTTCTGGAAAAATCATTGAGCTAAAAACTCTGCCAGCTTAGATACTAAAGGCATTAAAAAGAAGAAAACTAAACAACACTTTAAGTACATTTTCTTGGCTGAACAAAAAATTATTATATTCACCTGTTTTAAGATGTACACATTTTACATTTTATGTGTCTGAAATCAGGATGGATTTTACAGTCAGTGGTTAGTTACAATCATTGTCTACGGCTGATAGTTGTTATGTAGGCAATATTTCTTAAGCTTGTATGGACTTGGTCGTAGTTATTCACATAGTTACGCTCAACTAAGTTTTGTGCACTGTTCACACCACAAATGCAGAGTTTAACTGTCATTCAGCATTTCTTCAGAAAGATTACAGTATGATTCAGTATTGGAACAAAACGTTATTGTCTGAAAAGAAAGGCAAGGAAAAAGCAGCAAGAATTATAGTTCATATGATGAAGCCAATATTTATTGTTCGAGCGATGACTACAATTCTGTATTTTCCTGTTAATCAACAGCTGACTGATTTATATAGGCTTGCTTCTTATCATGTCAACCAGGGACCAGCAGTGTCAGCATCATCAGGGATCTTATTAGAGTTGCAGAACCTTGGGCCCATCCCAGATCTACTGAATCAGAATCTGCATTTTATCAACATCCCTGACGTAATTCCTGTGCATCTTAAAGTTTGAAGATCACACCTTCATAGTACCAAGGAAGATACCCACAGATGATGGGGCTCTTTTATATTTTGTTACTGAGACGTGCTAAATGTATGCCTCTCATATGTTAAGCAACACAACCTAAAGCTGGAGAAAGCTCCTTAGAGTAGATGAAGGGAACTTCAAAGCAACAAGAAACTGGTTTGACTGATTCATAAGCAAGCATGAAAATATTGATAGAAATCTATGCCCAAATAAGTCCAAATAAGCTTTATAAGCTCTAGTTAGATATTAAATAGATTCTAGTGATAAGAAGCATTATGCTATAGTTTATTTGACAACATTTTTTTCTTTCTCAATGGTACATAAAATCATGGTGTGTATTACTAGAGATGAAACAATAACTTTGATAAAATATAGCCAATGATACCAATTCAGTGTATCACAGACCCACTAGAAACCATGAAAATAATAACTCTTGTTCATATATATTTATGCACTTAAGATAACTGGGGGTAAGCTGACATAGAAAGTGATTAATTTGTAAAGCTTAAGAATTACTCTGTAAATTATTTTATTATTATACAAAGTTTTCTTTGCTAAATAACTGTTTACATAGGAAGAATTCATAAAAATATTAGCCACATTTTATCTTTATGCTACATTAAATAATGACAGAGTGGAAATTTTCTCTAAGTAAACATAATAGCTACATTAATACTAAATTAGTTCATTATAACTTTGTCACATAAAATGAATTTAAAATTAACATGTGTGAGTGAATTTTTTTAACCACAAAAATAAAGCATGATAGAAATAGTTTAAGAAGCTGGATCTAAATATCTGCTTTTTGGGTGGTATTTGAAGTGATTTATCTAAATTAATATCTTGAACATTTTTTATTTGTTGACATTTAGTGTAACATACAAAACACTTTAATTTAAAAGAAATCCCTTTTTTTCCAAATGATACTGAATTGGCTTCATAGACTCTTATCCATGGGTTAAACCAGTAGTTGTTGACTGTTGGACTGTTTTCAGACTGTTTTTCCAACTTTACTTCTTTATTGATGATGATGATGATCTTCACCATACTTTTTGCTTAGCATGTAAAGGTGATGGGATGTTTTGATGAGGCAGAAGAATGGAGGTTTGAGGAAAACTGTGGCAAGAACCTTTCCGAATTATCAAAATGGCTTTCTAAGTTCATTCAGTGATGAGCTGACTGGAGATGCAAGTCAAAGAATATGAGGCATATGGAAACCATTTGAATGTTGCCACAAGAAGGAGAAGAAATGACTATGAATCAAGCTACTTTTCTACTTTTTCCTCCTATGTGTTAATTTTCTTTTTTTTTCCTCTGGGAAAGATTTTCCATGAGCTAGCATCTGTTGCCAGTGTTCCCCTCTTTTTTTTTTTCCTCCCTAAATCCCCAGTACATAGTAGTATATTCTAATTGTAGGTCCTTCTAGTTCTTCTATGTGAGCCGCCAACACAGCATGGCTACTTAAGACAAGTGGTATAGTTCCATGCCAGAGAACTGAACCTGGGCCACCAAAGTGGAGCGAGTCGAACTTTAACCACTAGGCCATCAGGGCTGGCTCTACACAATATCTTAAAAGTATGGATGCTTAGTGAATGTTTTTCAAATAAATAAATGCTGAAAAAAATGTCATAGTTCAGGTATTTGTACATTCTTACCTGAATAGATTAGATACTTTAGACGGTTTTAAAAGATGATTAAAATCTCAACAGGCACACAATCAGTATTTGTTTTACTGTATGCCTTCATCTCCCACATTTTATTGGGTTTTTTTCACTTACCTGTGAAGGAGACTAATTTTAATGATGCTAATTTTGTGTCATGTTTAAGGTTGTTCATGAGTGGCAAGAAGTATCTGGTTCATTTTATTTTATGGAACGACTTTAATTCTCTAGCTCTTCAGAATATTTTACATGAGAAAATAACCTAAAGTGAACCAACTTCCTGTCCTGCTCTGGGTACCCAGTGACATTTTTTTAATGTTCTATAATTGTGATGATTTAAAATTACATGACGGAAATGTGTGAATGTTGACAAGCTGATGGGGTAAGGACCATTTGCAGGTTGAACTGGGATGACCACCTAGAGCACGACGCCTATTGTTTATCCAAATGTACCTTTTCAGATTGATTGCTTCAAAAGTAAAGTCTGGGCTTCTTTGGATTTTTAAGCAAAAATAAAAGTTTTTCTCACAACATCAAGTTCTAAATGTAGAAGATTCTAGTGTGGGCCATTACTAGTCAGTGTGCTCCAAAGACCAGCAGCATCTGAATCACCTGGAACTTTTTTAGAAATGCAGGATCTCAGGCTGCATTTTGACAAATCCCTAGGTGACTGCTATGCACGTTAAAGTTTGGGAAGTACTGGTAGCCTATTCCCTTTCCTGTCTCTGAGTTTGATTATGTAGCACTAATTAAGAATCTGCAAAATGCTTCCTAACCCCTGAAACTTTCCTTCAAAGTTGACGTGGTTTATAGCATTTTCAAACAGAATGGAAATCAGGCATGACTAGATTTTAGAAAAGAAAAATAATCTGAGTTTTACATGCTTCAAAACCCTGTGGACATATGTCTTTTTATGTTCTTCTGACTTTTTGAGTTATACAATGATTGTTTTTTTCTAAACAAAGAATAAAATTATATCCACTAAAAAAATTCATCCATCCCTGTTGTACCTGGTCTTCTATTGATAGTCTCAGAGTGTAATTTTAGCTTTCTTAGACTTGTGGAAATCATGCTGCTTTATTTAACTCCTGCAGGAGTTAAAATAAAATATTAGTAATTATGCACATTTAATTTTCAAAATGCCTAGTGATTACTCACAGCATTTACAAAAAGGAAAATGATTTTGGATAATCATAAAATGTTTTTTTAGGAAAGGGCTTTCAAGTCTAAAGTTATGTTATTATGGTTATTTTTTATTGCAATGATCAGAATGAAAAGTGAATTTCTTAACATATCCCTCTGCTTTCCTCTTTTCCAGATGCAAGACAAAGGTCTACCCTGATGAACTTCCAAACACAAGTGTAGTCATTGTGTTTCATAATGAAGCATGGAGCACACTCCTTAGAACTGTTTACAGTGTTATAAATCGTTCCCCACACTATCTACTCTCTGAGGTCATCTTGGTAGATGATGCCAGTGAAAGAGGTATAAATATTTTTCTTGTATATATTTTTAAAATTAAAATAACTTTATTATAGTCAAAAAGATAGCTGGGCGATGATGTATAGTTTCCTTATAATTATACTAACCCTGAAACCACCTATCAAATTTTCATCAATAGACCTAGTCAATGCCAATTTTAGCAACAAGTAACTAGTTTTCAGTTTCTCACGTGATTCCACATGGCTCTTACTAACCGAAGAAATCAGCCAAAATGATTCTCAAAAGAGTTTCTTTGGAGGCCAGCCGGGTGGCGTAATGCTTAAGTTTGCATGCTCCACTTCGGCAGCCCGGGGTTTGCAGGTTTGGATCCCAGGCATGGACCTAGCACCGCTTGTCAAGCCATGCTGTGGTGGGATCTCACATAAGATAGAGGAAGATTGGCTCAGTTGTTAGCTCAGCAACAATCTTCCCCTAGCAAAAGGAGGAAGATTGGCAACAGATATTAGCTCAGGGTCAATCTTCTTCACACGCACACACACAAAGTTTTTCTTTTTTTTCCAACTTGATCATATTATTGAGCATGTATGTGACTTTGTGGCTACTTGTCATTTTTTTTCTTTTAGTTCAGATAAACACAAAATAACTTATAATTGAGGAGTCTGCATTTGCTAATGTGGCCATTTCCAAATTAGAGTCTGGTATATTAACTTCCTATTTTATCCTTATCCTTGTCAGCCAAGTGACAGGGTCATAATGAACTGTACATTAATTTACTGATGAAATCTCTATATCTTTATTTCACCTAACGCAGAAAATGTTGACAGGAGTTGGCCACCGTTCCTGTGTGTTGAATTTCCAAATGGGCAGTAGTATCTCTGCTATGTCTTAAAACAGTTTCAAAACTTTCTTATAAATTCTTATTGCGTGTTACAGATTTTCTCAAGTTGACATTAGAGAATTATGTGAAAAATTTAGAAGTGCCAGTAAAAATTATTAGAATGGAAGAGCGCTCTGGGTTGATACGCGCCCGCCTTCGAGGAGCAGCTGCTTCAAAAGGGCAGGTCATAACTTTTCTCGATGCACACTGTGAGTGCACTTTAGGATGGCTGGAGCCCTTGCTGGCAAGAATAAAGGAAGACAGGTAAGAGCTCATGTGTTATGTCTGCCTGGATTGTGACTGAACCTGTTAGGAGTGGTCCAGCTTTTCATCAAAATGTCTCTTCCAAGTTGCTATTTTCAGAAGGTTTATTTCCTAGCTTTCAAAAAAGCAGTTCCCTCCCTTGTTTAATAAAGATCTTGGCTTATTTATGCTGAAAACATGAATATTTGATCAAGAAATAGTCACACAATTCAAATGGTAAAAATGTGTTGAATATTCATTTTTTGGGTGAAAGAAATCAGTCCAATGTGAAATAGTACAGTATTTTATAAAATATTTTCAAAGCACCTTACTGTATCCTCACTAGGTAATGTAGGGAATGTAGATGTTCTTACCTGTAGCTAATCATAGGGAGGATTAAAAAGGTTGAGTAGTTTGCCTTAGTTATTGGAAGGGATGGGAACAATTCAGTTCTCGCTCACAGACTAGTCTTCTCTCTACTAGGTCACTTTGCCCTTATGCAAAGTGTAGTTCAAAAGTACCTTGAGGATCTTAAAAATAAATACGCACACTCACACATGTACTGAAATGAAGTCACGATCAAAAAAATGATAGAGAACACAGCTATAAGTTTAATAATTTAAACAATATTGCCACTTTGTACATACAAATTGTGAAATCTGAAAAATTCAATACTACTTTATAGAAATTAAGAATCTTCATAGATATTTGCAACTCTTTCTGATGATGATGCTATGAAGTACAAGCTTTTTTTGTGAATAAGCATTGATGGTAAATGAGTATAATCCCTAAGCACCTAATGAGGACAATGGACATTAAATGCTATCTGATATAACAACAAAGTGTTGCAAAACACCTTGCATAGTCATTTCACCTATAGTAGAAAGATCTTTCTAGAATTGAAGTTTTTAATTAAGCATCCAAGACAGGGGCTACTTAGTATGAGCTACTCCAGGTACATCACATAAACGGCAGGATTTGGTACTTGCCAGGAAGATGGATGGAGGCTGTCAGTAAAATGAACCACAGCAGTTGAAGAAAGCAGCAGGAACCTTTTAGTCAACCAAGTGTAGTACATGGCCAATAACCTTTTCCCACTCTGTGTGTTGTACAGTACCCACAGGAGGGTAAGACTGACAAAGTAAAACGAGCTTGGAATATCTTAAATGCATTTTCTGGCAACTTTTCGAACATTATGCTGCTTTTTTAAACGTGTGTTTCATATTCAATTTAGTGAGTTTTTAATATAATGTTTCAATATGGTCATGCATAGGTCATTTATTTTTGAATCTAACAATGTATTGTGATTGTACTTGCATATAATGAACTCTAATGTCTTGTCCTGCTTGTAAGTTCTAAAGTTGCCATAACTAGATAATAAAGTTCTGTTGAGGGTTGTTAGATCTAATTTCATCTCCCTACAAATAAATCATTAAGTTTAATGAAGAAAGAGAGAAAGATACTGATTTTCTAGGGACTGGAGTCACCAAGAAGCTTTTCCAAGGATAGACGAATCATATTGATTTCAGAGAACTCTTGGCTTTGGCCGATTGTGTGGAATATTAGACCCAATTGAAAATGGGAATTGGTAATACCACTATTACAAAACCAGAATGAATAATGGACATTTCTGTGCTTTTTCACATCTGTGAGTGATTCAAAAGCATATTCATATATTTATCTTCTACCAAATATGAAAAAACAAGCTCTGCTCTTTGGAATTAGCTACAACCAATACAATCTTGGGTAGACCTGAACATTTAGTGTGGAGATGGTAGAAGGTTGATACCGTAATAAAACATCTAAGCTGGGAGTAGGGGAAGAGTGGAGAAGGCACAGCATGGACTATAAGAGTACTTAATGATTTCCCATAGTGAAAATTTTCTTACCCTAAAAAGTTACCTTCAAGAACACCAAATCTCCTGGTTCTTCCTCTTACTTTAAGAAAAAATGGGTCATGGGGTAAAACATCAGAAACTGAAGTTGCTTATCTTTCCCCATCTTAAAATGTGCAGATTGTTACTGTAAACTCTTAAGTCTAGGATAGTTCACTCAGAAATTGTTGTGACCCTGATATCTTTCATAGGAAACATTTACTTATACGATACATCTTGATTTTATTATTGCTGTTTATTGATTTTTATTTGTTTTTCCTAGTAGGTATTTTCTCCATGAACATTTTCTCAGAACTCTCTCTTTAAACTGACCTATCCTCTTTGAGACAAACTACCAGATCTAATTTGCCATCATCCATTCTCCACTCCCTACGTGCTAGTGCTTTGCAGTGGGCTACAGCTAAAATAATGCATAATCTCAAAGCAGCTTACTAATCATGCTGTGGATGGAGATTTTGTGAAAAATAGACCATATTCATCCTGCTGAGTTAGTACTTAGAATGCATTTGGAAATCAGCTTTAAGATTAATTAGTATATTTGATTAGATTATGCATGATAGTATAGACTGTAAGAAAGATGTAGCAAAAGGAAATAATTCCGTAGAGAAAAAGGATAAAATGAAAATAAAGACATATTAAAGTCACAAAATAATTAAATTTCAACGTATCGGCTATATTGAGCTTGAAGAAGCTAATGTAATATTTGAATTATTATTTATACATAAACTGGTTTTAATTTTCCTGCAGGAAAACTGTTGTATGCCCCATCATTGATGTGATTAGTGATGATACTTTTGAATATATGGCTGGGTCAGACATGACTTATGGGGGTTTTAACTGGAAACTGAATTTCCGTTGGTATCCTGTTCCCCAGAGAGAAATGGATAGGAGGAAAGGAGACAGAACACTACCTGTCAGGTATGTAGATCATATCTTCCAAAGGATAACATGTGTATTCCTAAAATAATTAAGGAGTATTACAAATTTGTATTCTTATCTTTAAGCCTTTTGAAGTGATATACTTTTTATTCATATGCACATATGTATTGTCATCTTTTACATGATTATCTAAGAATGGTAACATTAAATCTAGTTTAAATTAGCACAGATAAATTTAAGTACTGACAGAAGCGCCAAATTTCTTTTGAAAATTTGTGTATTCTTAGATTCATAGTATATTTATTATGAATTTTCTATGTGACAGATGTGTGCTAGCCTTGACATTTCAGATAGATGCATATCTTAGCTAAATGTATATGCTTTATAATAGAGGTATTCTCAAAATTGGAATAACCAAAAATGTTTTGGTAAATATTCTAAATTTACCAACCTTAAAGAACTATCTTCCTTATAGATACAAAAGAAAGATTTATCTGGAAAATTTTAATATATTAACAATTATGAAGGAATTATTATTTGTTCTAAATTTTTAAAATAGGTACTTACTTCAAAATATTTATTCATAAGGTATATGTGTGCCCTTAACACAAAATAAAAAACATCATATGCATCTTTAGTTGTCTAGATAAGCATTACCCACTTTATTAACATAAAGTTATCACCTTCTTACTTTACCGTATTATTGTGTACCTCTTACCTGCAACCAAAAATTGATTTTCTGAACAAAAACAGTACTTTGGGGAGGGAGTTGAATTTGGCAAATCATCATTTATTAGGAACAATAGAGAAATACCCTAACACTGTAAAACACCTAACCCATTGTCTAAACAAGAAAGTCTCCTAACCTACTGAGGGAACGACTTAGCCATTGTCAAGAATAATTATATAATGAATTAATTAAAACTAAAAATTGGCTAATGGAAGAGAACAGCTCTAATTGTTTGTTATTGAACAATTAAATGTTGAAGCTGCTAACCCTCTTAGGGAGATAACACTACATCAAAGAGAAAAATAAAATGTGGCTGCAAACAATTGCATAAAAAGTGAAATTATGATGTCAATATTTCAAGTTTAATTTAGTAGTCCTTAAATCTCGCTGTAATCTTCGCATTCACCAAGTCTTGTTGATCTTTGCCTTTAACAACTTGAGGAAGTACAGTGCTTCATATTACCATTATTTATGAGAATTCCTGTTTTCCCAGATCATGGTTTCATTTAGTGTTAGCTGATTTTTAAGCTTCGGATCGCAAGTGAAAACTGTCAAAGTACTTGACTAATACACTCAAATACAGATAATGTGTTTGTTCATTTGAAAATGAAATTTGAAAGAATGTGTGTTTGTACTCCTTGTTTTTTTTAAACGTTGGCAAAAGATATGCTTGATTTAACTTTATTTTCTCACAGACTCACAAAGTAGATAATTAAGAGATAGCCAACATTCATAGTAAGAAATTCATAAAAGTAAAGATCTATATAGAAATTGGCCATTATTTCTCATCTTTTCTTAACTAAAACAAAAGATGAAATATCCAACTTGCTATACTTTAACCACAGTTATGTGGTTTTATTGTAGTAATGTGGAGAGCTGATAAAATCTAAGTATATTTTATTTGTTTGCCTCAGTAACTCCACAGTATTTCACTTTCTAAAATGCTGAGGGAGCTGGAACAAGAGAAACAGAGGAACCTCAGTCTTTGCTGAAGTTTCTTGATTTTTATGGCAAAAGGTTAATTAATTCACTGGCTGTTATAACAGCCTGAAGGTAATTTTCATTAGCTTAGCCGTAATATGAACTTTCTTTGTTCTTGTAATCTGTTACTTGAAGATCATTTTTCTCACATTCATACAAACAGATAAATCATTCTAGGTGCAAAAGACACATTTTTTTCCCTACTTGATTAACAGAATTTTGAATAGCTAAAGTGATTAAAATGAGGTTGAAATTTTAGTTTTCTTAGCAAAATGCTTCATTTAAAATGTCAGTTTTGACAGAACTTTCTAGTGACTATAATTGGCTAGTCATCCTTTAGAAATACAATCATGCATCTGCATATATAGAGAATCAACTTGAACTTGTGACCTAACCTTACTTATACCACACTTAAAGTAAAGTTTATAATAATTATGTTCATTATTCTATTGTCGATCTCTGGGCTTTGATATTTTCATTTTGATAATAAATCGAACTTGTGAAATACTTGGTATTTGTGAAATTATGAATATAGAATAATAGCACCTAAAATCTTGAACATTTAGTTTTTCTTAATCAGTAAACTCTGCTTGACATTCTCGTAGTCAAATTATATGACTTTTCAGGAATATCTCAATTATATGTACAACAATAGAGTAATCAAATTGTTAAACCAGAGGTCATAAAACCAGGAGCTTGTGTGTTAAATATGCTCTGTAGATGTGTATTATTCAGCCTACATAGCATTTTGCATTTTAAATTACTGACATTTTAAAAATGAGATGTTTTAAATAAAAATCTGGATTTCCAACTATTCTTGAGAAGTCAGATCTTGCTACAATGGTCCAGTATTCCTACTTGGCACCATCAGGTGGAGTTAAGTAGAAGCTGCCCACATAGAAATGACATGAAAGTTTAGCCCAACCCCCCAACTCCTTTTTTTGTGTGTCTCTGACCCTGAGGCTGAGAATCAGTTGGCCTTTGTCATTGTTCTTGCACTTGGGGAAGTATTTCTCTGTATCTCTGTCCCAATCAAAGGTGAGAGAAATATGCTTATTGTAAGTAATCAACTTTACATATTAACTTTATTTGCCTGGCTGTAATCTTTTAAAGCTACTGCCTGGGAAATGGCTGAGTTTGAAACTCATCAAACGCATTAGCCCTGTATAAATGTGCATATACGTTACCTAATGGAATAGGCAACTAGTAGCATAAGCTATCTGTTAGTGCTGATAATCTCCCAAATCATTTAATTCGTTTGTGGGTATATTATGGATTTACTCTAATGTATATAACTTTTAAGTTGATTTAGTTGAGGCTATTGAATTGAGTTTGATTCCATATGCAAATACACACGCGTATACACTGTTGAGCATTGTGCTAGATTCTGCACATACAAAGATGAATAAGTCAATCTCTGCTCTAAAGTTTCTGACTGAGAGTAGCCATACATGTGCTGGATGAGAGAAAGAGGCCAGCATAAACAGCCAGAGTGTGGATACACAGGAGTTATATGATGTCAGCTGCTCAAGTGGTATGTGCTTCTGGAAAAGCACCTAGCTTTAATCTCATTGATTGCTTTAGTCTCTTAATTATGTCCTGTAAGTAACCCTCAATAAGCAGTTATAAAAAAATGACTTTCTACTTTAATCTCTCACTGATTAAAATAGATTTGTTTATTAAAAATCTACTGGTTATTTATCAAGTCTATCTAACTTTATCTACCCTTTATATCTTAGCTTATGGACTCTTTTACATTTAGCCATTATTAATATTCTTAATATGACTTCCTTTATTCTTACTTGGAGAACCCTGTTCAGCATCTTCCTAAAGTAAAACAGAAGAGTTTTAAACTTTCTTCTAATCCTTGCTATCATAATAAATCAAACATAAATGTAATTATGAGTTTTTCTTCATGACACATTTTACTTACTTTGCTATCCCCTTTTATTAACATTTGTCTGATCTCACACATTTATTTTTCTCTCAATTCAAATTAGCAATTTATAAAGAAGATCAAATAAATAACATTAGTAATAACATCTCAGATTATAATTATTATGGCTCACTGTGAAAAACTCATAGAATGTACATATTATATTATTTCCTGCATCCTTCTAGTATCGTATCATAGAAGAAGCATTGAAGCTGACTTTGGAGGATCTGGGTGTTATTTCAAGCTCCTCCAACTGGGAAATTACCTGGTCTTCTCAACTATAAAATGAAAAATTATTCTCCCTGCCTTTCTTAACTTGCAAAGTGCTATAAAATATTAAATGGGAAATGTATTTGAAGGGAGTTATTTTAATTTTATCTCTGATGATGTAAGTAACATATATGCATTGCAAAATAAGTGTGACATGTACCTAAAAGTATAAAGAAGCAGAACACAACTGAGGCACGTCTTTTAGTATTTTGTTATATTTTCTTTCAGAGCATTTCTTTCCAGATGCATTTCTCCACAATTTAAAAGTTGATATATCATGAATATTTTCCTATGCTATTAGATTTTTTCACAAGTTAAAATTTTCTTTCTTTTTGAGGAAGACTGGCCCTGAGCTAACATTCATGCCCATCTTCCTCTACTTTATATGTGGGACGCCTGCCACAGCATGGCTTGACAAGCAGTGTGTAGGTCCACACCTGAGACCAGCAAAACCAGGTCCACCAAAACGGAATGTGTGAACTTAATTGCTACGCAACCAGTGTGGCCCACAAGTTAAAATTTTAATGTCTGCTAATATCTCAATTATTTACTTAATTCTTCTGTTTTTTATAATCTAAAGTCAACTGAGTTTGTTTACAGTTTATTTTTTGCCAATTATGTCTTCTGATCACAGTTTTTGCATATAATGTTGTCTTTTAGAATTGTGCAATCAAACAATATGAAATTTTTTATAATGTTCTTGGTACCTTCTGCCAGTTTGATTTCCCCCCAAAAAACTCATCACTGACTCCAATTTATAATTCCCCCAGTAAGTTTAATGAATTAAAAACACATATTATTCTGTAAAATGTTCTACAAATATAAGACATTTCTTATTACTTAATAGCAACTAATAATATATTTCTTAATTTTCATCTATCAGATCTTCTCTATTAGGTTTTTTTCAGTCCAATGAAAATCTGCTTCTAAAGTGGAGCAAAGAAGCAGAGAGAGATACTCTCAAAGACTTTGAGGCACTTCTTTACAATAGGAGATACTAAAGCAACAGTACAGGGAAAGGTCAAGGTTGTGAATAGAACAAGGACTTGGAAAGAAAGAGTTGAACTCTGGAATGTTCAGCTATTCAATATTCCTGCCTACTCATGTTAAAATCTAATATATTTTGATTTTGAGAGAAAAGGAAAACTCCCAGCTCAGATGGAATCTGTGAATCTATATTCTTTGGAGGAAATAGTATGTTTATATTACTTCCTAATGGTTTAGGGAACAATTTACAAGACTTTCCTGGCAGTCTGTTGAGATGAGAAGAGGGCAGAGGTAATACAAAAAGTTTTCAGAGTGATGAATTAAATATCACACTTATATACTGAGTAATTTGATCACATTAACCCAAACATTTTAAAACATCTCATTCCAGCTGGTCCCATTGTTGATTTTGACCTCTCTTAAGTATGAAATAGAGGTCAAAGGAAAGGTTAAAATTTGCACTGGGGCCAGCCTGGTGGTGCAGTGGTTAAGTTTGCACATTCTGCTTCAGCAGCCTGGGGTTCACCAGTTCCAATCCTAGGTGCGAACCTACCCACCACTTGTCAAGCCATGCGGTGGCAGGCATCCCACGTATCAAGTAGAGGAAGATGGGCACAGATGTTAGCTCAGGGCCAGTCTTCCTCAGCAAAAAGAGGAGGATTAGTGGCGGATGCTAGCTCAGGGCTGGTCTTCCTCAAAAAAAAAAAAAAAAAAATTTGCACCAACTGCCCTACATCCTCTTGAAGCTTAGAGTTTTATAAGGTTGTGAGGATTGTGAAAAAAGTATTAAAGAAAAAGGACAAAATAACCTTTCCTTTTTTGGCAATATAGGTCTTTAAGCACAGGTTAAAGCATTTGATTCCAATATTTGTTGGTAAATTGGTTCTTTGACAGAAAAACATGCCATTTGCCCATACTAAGCAGAAGTTTAATTTTCTTCTTACCCTTTAAAAATAGCTTTGAAACTGTTTGTGTTCCATAGACTCTACAGGCTTTGAGTAAGCTTCCTTGCTCAGACCCTAAGCCAGCATGAACTCTTAAAGTAACAGTTTCTTGTCTACAAAAAAACTGCCTCTTCTCACTCAAACATATGTTCGAATGAGTGCCATGGTGCACAGTATTCCACTAAACTTCCCAGTTTTTCTCTGTAAAAACCTTTAATTACATTCAACATTTGATTATTCATCCTTCTAATAAAAGGATTGCTGTGCTTTTGCTTCCTTTCTCTTTCTTCCGCTTTCTATATTGAGTACAGAGGACAGAATAAGGAAGGAAGGAGAGAAACTCTTGGCATCTATTTTCCTTTGGTTTCTAAAACTGCAAAATGGTTAACCAAATGAAGCCATTTTATTTTAAGGTCTTAAAAAATCAAAATTATGTGAATATTTCAGGTATTCATGCCTCACATTTGTATAAATAATGAAATGTTTATGTGTATTATTTCTCTTTATTATGGTTTATAATATATGAGAAATTTTATTACTACAGAGCTAAACTCTAACAGACTAGATATTGTCTTATTTGACCATTGCAAATAACAGTTTTTGAGCTATAGTCCCTCAAATCTCTCAATTTTTTTCCCCAGAGATCCTGGTTGTTTGGCAAATAAGATTAAATAGAATCCTCATATATCAAAGAAAAAATTAGTAAGCAGGGATGATGTTTCAATAACTTTGAAAGAAACTGCTTTGAAGAGCAATGCTAAAATTCACAGGAAAATGTGGTGCATAAATTTGGAACTTCAAATCAGGAAAAGTGTATTTCTAATTAGCTACCTCAACTCCTCTGCTGTATAAGTTAGATGGATAAATTGAGAGATGACTAATTAATAGATGATTAGCTAGATAGAAAAATAGATAGATAAAAATTTTCTTAACTAGGCCACTAACTACTGGGAGGTCCTTGAACAAGTCATTTAAACATGTTGTAAATAAATTTGGTTGACCAAATCTGTAGGGATTTTAAAGCATAAAATATTACAATTCTATTAAAATTAATTAGACTCTGAACACGATAAAAATAAAGCTGATTATAATCTTGGTAAACACAGATGTTTTCCTCTTCCTTATTAAAATTAATATTTAAAATGTATAGGGGCCAGCCTGGTGGTGCAGCAATTATGTTTGCACATTCCACTTCGGCAGCCTGGGGTTTGCTGGTTTGGATCCCAGGTGCGGACCTACACACCAATTGTCAAGCCATGCTGTGGCAGGCGTCCCACATATAAAGTAGAGGAAGATGGGCACAGATGTTAGCTCAGGGCCAGTCTTCCTCAGCCAGAAAGAGGGGCATTGGTGGCAGATGTTAGCTCAGGGTTAATCTTCCTCAAAAAAAAACAAAAACAAAAAATTAAAATTAAATAAAATGTATAGTATTTGCTTTATGCTGGTACTATTCTGAGTGCTGCATACATTAACATATATATCCCCATTTTATAGATGATTGAATTGAGCACAGAGTTTACGTGGCTTACTGAAGGTCACACTGTAGGATTGAGTTTTGAAGCCAGTCAATCTAGATATAAAGTTTATATTCCTAAAAACTAAACTTGGCAGCTTCTCAGAGTCTCCTTATTGTCTACCTAGCTTTTCTACACATGGCGCTTATCCCGGTGTGAAATACAGGCCATGCTGTCTTATTGGTGAAAATGCAGGCATTGCATTTTAGCATTACTGCATAATCAAACGTATTCCATTATGATTTCTTTTGATTTACCAACTTCTGGTGAAAATTTTCAATATTTTTCTATGTCAAATGCTTGCTTGTTTGAAATCCTTTCCTATTCTACATTGTTCCAAAGCTTTCCATCTTTAATTCTAAAATATCAAACTAAATCCCCAAAACCCCTCTAGATGATAAGGTCTTTAGAAAACCTGGAATCAGTGAAGGCATCTTTTTGCTCATCAGTTTAACAGAGGTGAGCAAGGAATTTTTTTTGTTATTTCACAAATAAAATTGCAGGTAATTTTAACTCTCAAAAGATTGTTTTGTGGCCATCGGAATACATTACTCATTTGTTTATTAAATCATTTATTCAATAAATATCTATTAATAGTTTAATACTAATAAATCAATATACTGGCTATACGTATAGAGGTGGTAAAATGCATATATAAATAAATGTAATACTCAATAAGACGTGACAAGTGCTTTGGGGGAGACAGAGAGAGAAAGCCATGGAAGGAAGTAGAAGAGGAAGATTATGTCCAGAGTGGAGGGATTGTATGGAGGGCAGACTGCATGGAATATATACCCTTTGTATTAGCCTAAGAATAGAGCAGGTTTGAACATATAAGAGGAGTTTATAAAGGAAAATCCAAGTGACAAATGAGTGTCACTTGGAACAAATGTACTGAGGTGGGAAAGTGTGAAGCATTTGCTAGTAACAGCTAAATGCTTAGAATACAGGGACGTAATTAAAAGGAGGGGAGGAGCTCATTGGATGGTGCCAGATCACTGATGCCAGGATAAGAAGCTGTAATTTATTCCTTAAAATAGGTTTTTAAACATCCAGTTAACAGTTTTAGAGGAGTTTTGATTTACAGAATTTAATCTGTCTATGGTTTGTGGAGTAAATTTTGGAAGCAGCAGAATCTAGAAGCAAGAGGATTCCATTAGCAAACAGTTAGAAATAAGAGGACGAAAACTGCATAGTGACCATGATAACAGAGAATGGATAAGAGCCCAAATACTTCTGAAAAAAATAGGAAGTATTTGGGAAATGATTGGATGAGGCACAGAAAAGAAAGGTGCTGAAAGGTTGTTTTCCTCATCTTATGTTACACCTCTGGAAGACAAGAGCAGACATTCAAAGAGAAGCTGTAGGGAAGGGACAGCAAATTCGCAGTTCTCTGTTAGAGACACTGAGCAAAGTCAGAAGGATTTCATTTTAAAGAAAACGTCTGATGAGTAATTGGAGAAGCACAACCAATGCAGAGAGAAGAAGTGAGAAAAGAAAACACAGATTAGGATTCAGCCTCACAGAGGCAACAGTTAAAGGCATATGATGAATGAGCTTTTACAGGTAAAGAGCAGAAAGAGAGAAAAGTGCCACTCAGAGACCCTTCGGAGGACTACATTTTGGGACAAGAGAAGATAATTATTAAATGCAAATCATACAAAACAATGTTATAATGGTATATTGTACTTATGTCACAGATGCGAAACTAAGAACTTGACTAAGATCTGACAGCCAACAAGGGGAAGGAAGAAGAAAGGGCATCAATAAGAATGATAAAATGAATAGTTAAATTGGTAGAAGGAAAATCCTCTCTAGAACAATGCAAGTAGTCAGAGGTGAAAAGACCTTCAAGCCCGGAGGCTGAGGAATTGTAAGCGCTTTCAAAGGAAGAAGTTAAGGAAAAGCTATTGAAGTTCAGAATCAATGGGGCCCTTTCAGAAAGAAGTTATTGTAGAGGTGGGAGCAGGATCCCAATTCTGTTTAGAAGGTCAAGAGGAGTTGAGGGAGTATTAGAAAGTATCCTTTCAATAAAGTTTCCAGTGAAGGGTATAGAAAATATATGCCCCTAGTTTAAATGAGCAGTAGGATGGAGTGAAGATGTATTTTAGTTTAGGACAGAACTTAATTGAGCAGTTTTGTAAACTCAGGGGGACAATCTGGAAATCAAAAGCATAAAACATAAATGTAATAGTCAATGAGCAAGTGGCTGAAAAAGTGGTCCGGAAAAAGCTGGCTGAGGGCGAGGGAGTGAATGCTAGCCAGCAATGGTAGGAAAGGAGATATTCTTTCCTCTGAGACAAGAGGAAGAGGCCACGAGAAGATACATACACATACTGAGAAAGCGACTGAGAGAATTTAGATTGTATAATCAAGGGAGTTTGGATTTTATGCCTTGCATTAATCTTGAAAAGAGTCCAAAACTTTTAGAAAAGATTCCATTAAAAATGAGGTAGATGATCAAATAAATATAGATGACAGGATTGTTGGCTATTTGTGGACAAAGCTGAGAGTCAATAACATGGACTTGCAGTATGACCAGTTGACCCCATGTTATTACTTTTTCAATGATTCTCTGGGTTGGAAGAGCAGAAGTGGATGAGAGGAAGGTTTGAGTTTGCCCGGGCACAGATATTTACAAAAAGAGAATTGGATCAGATAAGGCAAAGACAGAGGATGTAGGGTGTTAAGCTAGTTTTGCACGGACATGCCAGAATCTCAGAGAGGAGAGTGGGAGGATGACAGCGAACAATTCCCAAAGAGAGTTATTATGTGAGAATATGGAGTAGCTAAGGAACCAGGATCACCAGGGAAGGATGAAAAGTAACTTCCATAGGATTGAAATGAGAGGGGCTATAAAATAGAAAGTTGTGTTCAGAGAGGCAGATTTCAGTGTTCAACATCTTGGAGATGAAGTAGTTCCAAATGATTTTGAAATCCAAAATGAGGGAGTGTGTAGGGGGAGCTAAAATTAAGTGAGGGATACTTAGGACTTTTGTTTGAAGGATTAACATCAACAACAACAACAGATGTATCACCTGACTGTATTAACCATTTATTATGTGCCAGGCACTGTGCTGTGTGCTTTCCTTTTTTCAACTCCATTCATCTTCACCTACTTACTGTGTGGTGGGTAGTGTTCACAGCCATGGGGCTGATTATTTTTCCCCCAACAAAATTGGTTGAATTGGCTGGTTGGTTTGACATTGTATAGACACAACTTTAAAAAGCAAATAATCTCAGCTAATTCAACTATAATCATGGTTTTTAATTTTCTTGGCACCCTGAACACAAAGTCCGCACAGGCATATGTAAATAGTTCATTAGGGACGTTACAAAGCAGTTAACTTAGAATGCAACATGTTGCATAACACTGGCTATGTCAGTAGATATTATTTAAGGCACAGTCTCTAGAGAGAGAGGTAACTTGACATTGCAAATACAAAAAATCTCTCTAGGAGCATCTGTCTTCAGAAAATAGAGGATTTTTTTGAAGAACTGTAATTTTATACAAATTTTTCTTGCTTTTCAAGTGTAAGAGAAACTTTCTTGAATCATTTTGTAGTTCCCTATATAATTTATTTTAGCAATTTATTATACATTTGTCACATATTAATAGGAATCATGATCAACTGTAGGATGAAATTCAATACATGTATTTAAGTGCATTAGTACTTTTATTAGTAAATAGATAAGTGGATAGGCACTCTGAACTGATTGTTAAAAATGTATCACTTATTCTTAAGCACTTGGTTGCGTTATGATAGGATAATTGTAGCAATTTTTGTTCCTCGTTTCTTTAAATTGACTATCCAGTGCTGTAACACCTTCTATAGTTAGTATTGCCATAGAGTTCCAAAACCTCGATCAGGCGAGGGTTGTGGCTACTCCATAATTACCATCTGTTTAGCTTTCTTAGCATTTCTCATTATAACTCAGAAGGTCAATGATACTGTTCATGATAGGAACCCAGCAAGATTAGAAGTAATAAAACAGCTCTGAGACTAAGCGAGGCCCTGCTACCCCAACTGATGGACAGTTAATTACCTGAGTATAAAATGATGAAAGCACTGGGAGAAATAGGGAACTTTGCAATATGGTGAATATCCCAGTACAATATTACTTGGTGGTTTTTCAGTGAGGTACACTGTTCAATTAGAAGACATGAGCATATCCTGTGGCAGAAGACGATATAATTTCGAGAAAAGCAAAACATTTTGTTCTGTAACAGTTTCAGACTACTTGGATGAGAATTCCAAATCTAAATTACTAGACCAGTGTTCTCGTCTTTAGCAGCACATTAGTCTCACCTGGGAACTTCACACGATACTGAAGGTCTGGCCCCACCCCAGGCCAATTAAATCTGTATCTGCGGAGAGTGGTATCCAAGCGTTAAAATTATTTTTAAAGCTGCCTCAGGTGCTGCTAATGCGCTACGAAGGTTAAAAACCACTATGCTACAATTAACATTCAAAAATAATCATTGCCAGTATAGATAGGTGCATTTGTGAACAACTAGAATGTTCTTTTTTAGTTTTAATTCTTACTGCTTATATAAAAAGGTTTGTGTAGTTCACACACTAACCATTGACTTAATTAATATTTTTAAATTAATTAATAATTCGGTTAACACATTTGACCTCTTAGTTCCTATAGAGAAATTTTGAATGTGCAAAACAAAAGGCATTTATTCCTAGGAAAAAGTTTTAGAATCTGTGCCAAATGTCCTTCTACACCTCTGAATAGCATGTGGGATTTATGTTTATCCATAGGGTTATGTGATTAATTCTATCATTTTAATTAAGGCAAGAGGAGAATAAACAATTAAATGTAAAGCTCTTATGTTAAAAAATACTTAGATAACTTTTCTTAGGTATTTATTGCCTATAAACATTTTGTAACATTTAATATTTTTCATATGTAAATAAGCTGTAGATCTTTTCATAGAGAAGCCATTTCCACAGATTTTTCAAGAGTTCACATTAAAATGCTTTATAGTTAGGTGACAAAAGATCACAACTGGGAGTTTCATGACGAGTTAATCTCTTTAATTATAGTGCTAAGAGGACTAAATTCTCTTCACGATGTCTTTCAGAAGATTGTAGGTGCCCCAGTCTTAAGTGGCCAGTGTTCCTTCCGTGTATCTATTTGATCGCCTATAAGAAAAACACATACTAATCTAAATTTAGTTTTACAGAAAATGTGAAATAAAATGCTATTTATTAATTTTAAGACCTCTTACATCTTGGCTTTATGTTTCCAGTTTGAGGTTTTTGAGTACTTTTTTTTTTATTTAAAATGTCTCAGATATATTTGCTACAGTGTCATTAAACTCCACACATTGTTTTCAAAAGATATTCTTTTCTTTTTTGTTTTTTTCAACTAGGACCCCTACTATGGCTGGTGGCCTATTTTCTATTGACAGAAACTACTTTGAAGAGATAGGAACTTACGATGCAGGAATGGATATCTGGGGTGGAGAGAATCTTGAAATGTCTTTTAGGGTAATTGCATTTTACTTTATTTTTTGATGCTGAACATACTATGCTGTAGCATGCACATATTAGACACAATAATTTACTGTAAAATCTTTTTCTGAAGTGATGCAAATTACTGATCGACTGGTCATTTTAATACTTATTTAGAAGCTTTGCTAAAGTCCTTTTGCATGCAATATTTACTGTTAATTGGGAAATTGCAGGTATTTTAAAGTTTTCAAAGATAATTCTTTTATTCATACTACAAAGACATTAAGGCTTTCAATTTTTTAAATAAAGAAGGGTTTTATTTTTTAAATAAAGCATTACCCTATAAAATCGC
The DNA here is from genome assembly GCF_041296235.1 of Equus asinus. Lineage (NCBI taxonomy): Eukaryota > Metazoa > Chordata > Mammalia > Perissodactyla > Equidae > Equus > Equus asinus. The sequence goes on from NC_091793.1 coordinate 95,770,766, forward strand.
TTTGTGTTTTTGAGCTGAAGTTTGGGAGTGTTTATGTTATCTGAATTTGCAAGTTCTGCCTGAAGTTATTATCAAATAACTTTGAGAATGACCTGTGGTCATAGGAATTCTGAATAATTCTGCAAGAAGCATGACTATTATCACAGTCATAGACATTATTGTTTGATGAATTAGTTTGAATAATACAAATTCACTTGTTAAACGACCGTCCAAGTAAGTGAAAATTGAGTTAATCCTTCACATATATGATATTAGGAAGCATATTAATAATTTTAATATTTTATTGTATTCTGAAATTTAAAATACGGACACATAAATTGCCTTGATGCTAAGAAATGATGTGTTGTCATACTGTTTTTTCCTTCAAACAACACATAGTATCATTTTTTAAAGGATTTAAGTTAATAATACTGTTCTTTTTTCCTTCCTAGAATTTATCACTCTATTGTTTTGAGGAAATTATTTGTACAATGAAATTATTAGATTTTAGATATATTTATCTGTGAAATTCAAGAGTTGTACCATTTAATTTCTCATTTAGAAAGCAAAGCTGTTTTTCACTAACATAGTAAAATATTTCTGATGTATACAAAAATGTCAAAATTTGAGAATAAGAATTATTTTTAATTTTTATAATGTGGAATTTAGAGGATCAATTTGAGGATAAGAATTACTTTGAATTTATATACTCTGAAGCAATAGAATGACCTTGTTATACAATTTTTTTTTTTTTTTTGCCTATAAACCTTCCTTGTAGTCAGGTATCTAAGAATATCACTAGTTAATAGGATTTTGTTATTCCCATATTTGCTTATATACTTATAGTCTCATGGAACTTGCCCCACAGGACTCAGTATCATACTCAGGAATGTCTTCTTACTATGAGGCCCATAAATACATCTTTTCACCACTTTTGGGGACCCAATCTTGTTACTCGGTATAGTTCTCAACATGAAAAGAATAAGAAATGACAGTTTAAAAAAAAAGAAGGAAAAAGAGAAAGAAGGAAGAGAAAAAAGAAAGGAAAGAAAGATAATTTATTCAAAAGCTCAAAAGCAATTTGCTGTTACCCTTAGATACAATGATGAGAGTATTTATGCATCTGTTAACCGATATCCCTTGGCTATTGCACTGGGATTACATAAGAAAAAAAGATCAACATAGCAATATTGCCATTATTTGTGATCATATTGCCCATCTTTTTTTCTTCTTTGCTAAAATTCTTATTCACCTCTGTTTTCTCCACCTGTTCGACTTAATTCTCTGCCAATGGATCCCCCTTACTTTCGTTACATAGCTCCCGGATTGGAGGGATGCTCTTTGTCTAACTGATTAAAAGATGTGTTAGAGAGGAATTTAGTGGAATAATGTAATAAACCAGGAGAGTGTGATCAGGAAATGCAACATGGGCATAAATGTAGCAAAAAGGAAGATTTGAGAATGTGGTAGGTGATGCAGCTACCAGGGCACAGAGTGAATGCAACTAGTGGCCGTAAGAATGATCAGATCCCTAGAAGATGACACAGGAGTTTTTCTGTGATTGGTTGTTTGAGATTATTAAGAACTAAAGTTCTCATAGTGACTGTTTTTCAAATGTTTTAAGACATATCATTGTCTTTAGTTTCCATATATTTCAATAGAAGCAAAATATATATTTTGCTTTTTACTTGACTCTTTATTCATGTTTTACTTTCCTTTCCGTGACACAAATATAAGCGTTTGCTTAGTAGTCAGTATCCTAGCTGAGGAAGATATTGAGTAAGAGAAAATGCTGGAATAGTACATTAGCAACAGAATGAGACTTGCCCTTTAGATTAATCCTATGAAAAGATGTGTGACTTAATGAAATGAGAATATGTTGAGGATTTATAATCAGAAGACATGAGTCTAATATCCAACTCAGTCATTATACAGCAAACACATATGGAGCATATAGTATGTGCTTTACATTTTCCAGATGCTGAGGCTACAAAAATGAATACGGCATGATGCTTTTACTCTCAAAGAACCCATTCCTATGAGAGAGATACAGAGATATTATTGAAAATAAAATGTAATCATTTCTTTTATAAATTTATGTATGAGGTCTTCTTGTCTTTATCATGTTAGTACAGGCAGATCAGTTAACCTCAACTGTGAAAAGGTGATTATAATAATAGTGAAGTTGTTTTTTTGTAGTTCTGGCCTGTGTAGGTTTGAGAATAAGTAAAACAGAGAAATCTTAAGGGCTTTAAAATATGAGGATTCTGGCTGGCCCTAAAGAAGTTTAAGCCAATCCAAAGGAATACATTTTTGTGGATTTATTTATAGCTATCACTTGATCTTTGATGCCTAGAGTATTATAAGTACTGACAGACATTTGAAAATTTGATGAAAACTGTAGACCTCCCAAGAAAGATACATCCAGTCCCTTTACACACAATAGATTTGAATATAGTTTCAAAGGGTTGAAGAACCCCTTGAAGTCTCAGGATAAAAATCTTTGGCATATAATAATAATGAATTCTAATATTTATAGAGCGGGCAAGTGCAATAGTGGAGAATTGAATCCCAGAATTCTGAGACCAGTGGCTATGCTGCTTACTACACCACTACCTCCCCATTAAGGTTTATCCCTCCTTAACGTGACAGTCCTAATAATTGATGGTGTTATGAGGAGAGAGGGGAGAAACTAACATGCAAATGTGATCTTCCTCCACAATTCTGAGATGGTTATCTCATCTAGTGATCTTATCTTCCTCTTATAGGCTTTAGCCTCTTATGGCAAATAATATGCATCCAATAGCAGTGAGAATATCTACAGGTAGATCCTAATGCTCCTGAAAACTTACTCTCAGATATTGCTCTCCATTCCACTACACAACAATCATCAAAATAACGTAAATCCTACCAACTCTGCCTAAACACAAATATATTTTACCGATATTTATTGAGTCCTTACTCAATAGATAGGGAGGATGGAGTAGTGAACAAAACAGACAAATCTGTGTGTTCTTATGGAACTTATGTTTTAGTGAAGGAGACACACAATAAACCAAGAGAAGTAAAATATATTAATATATTAGCGGTAAGTGTTAAAGAGAAAAAGTAAGGAGGAAAGAGGAATATGAAATGGTAGATGTTGGAGGTTGGTAGGGGTTGAAATTTTAGATAAGAAGAACTCAGAAGTGAATATCCATATAAAATAATTGATGGCAGAATGAACTTAGTATAGTGTGAATTTCCCATCAAAACTATCTGCTATCTTGGGGCCAGACTGGTGGCACTGTGGTTAAGTTCGCATGTTCTGGCTTGGCTTCAGCAACAGAAGGGGGCACCTAGGCAGATCCCAGTGGACTCCACGAGTTTAGGAAATGGAGCTGATGTCTGGGGAGACCAAGGCAGCTAGAGTTCGATGGATGGAGTACTGGAGAGGAGAGAGCAGCACAGACAGAGAACACAGGAAATATTGAGTACTGATCAGTGCATATGTGTGAGAAAATGACTCAAGTTTGAGGGAAAAACCTCAGAATGATTAGAGGTCTCATAGCCTAGTGCTCACTAAGGACCAATAAGTGCCAGTACTCACCAGCCAACTGGTTCATGGGGTGTGGGATAAGGTCAATATTGGGAAACTACATAATACCCTTCTAAACAGCCCATTAGTTGAAGAAAAACTTAAAAGTGAAAATAATATTTTTAACTAAATGAAAATGAAAACAGTATATAAAAGTTTGTGGTGCCACTAAAGCAATACTTATGGGGAGTTTATAACACTAAACATCTGCATTAGAAAAAAGAAAATAAGAAAGACCTAAAATCAATGACTTTAGCTTCCACCTTCAAAAACTAGAAAAAAGGAGGAGAGTAAACCCAAAATATGTAAGAGAAAGGAAATAATAAAGATCAAAGCATAAACTATGAAATATAAAACAAGAAAATTTTAGATAAAGAAATGAAACCAAAAGCTGTTTCTTTGAGAAGATTAATAAAATTGATAAATTTCTAGCCAAATTTAACAAAAAAATAGAGAGAAGACACAAATTACCAATAGTGGGAATAAGAAAATTGACATTATTGTGGATTCTATAGATTTTTAAAGGATTATAAAGTAATATTATTAACAGCATTATGCCAATAAACTTTGATAAAACTTTCTTAAAAAACACAAACTATCAAAGCTTACAAGAAGAAACAGATCACTCAAATAGCCCTATATCTAGTAAAGAAATCAAATTTTTAGTTTAAAAAATACTTTTCACAGACTAAATTCCATTGGCAAGTGACTTCATTGGTGGATTCTGCCAAACATTTTGGATAGAAATAAGAACAGTTCTGTATAAATTTCCAGAAAATTGAAGAGGAAATTTCTCTCAACGCATTCTATGAGGTTGGTACTACTCAAATAGCAAATATTGACAGGGATGTTATAAAAATAGAAAGCTACAAACCAATATCCCTCATGATGAACCTATATAGATGTAAAAATTCTAAATAAAACCTAGGCAAATCAGTCTCCTCAATGTGTAGAATGAATATACATCATGACTAAGTGAGGTTCATCCCAGGAATGCAAGGCTGGTTTAACATTCAGAAATTGATCAATGTAATTCACCATATTAACAAACCAAAAAATGAAAAATCAAATGATCATCTGAATAGATGCAAGAAAAGTATTTGACTAAATCCAAATTCTACTCCTGACCAAAAAATGAAAAGAAAGGAAAAGCCCAGAGCAATCATTACAGCAGGGGACTTCCTCAACCTAATAGAGCACTTGTATGAAAAAGCCTGTATCGTATTTAACGTTAAAAGACTGAATGCTTTCCCCCTAATATCTGGAAAAGATAAAGATGTCAACTCTTACTGCTCCTGCTTAACATGATGGTGGAAAGTTTTAGGCAGTGCAGTAAGGTAAAAACAATAAACAAAATCCATCCATGATGGAAATGAGAAAGTAAGACTTTTATTCCAGATGATATGATTGTCTAGAAAATTCAACAGAATCTATAAAAAAAAGCTACTGAGACAAACTAGTGATCTCCTCAAGTTTTCAGGATATGAGAATACTATACAAAAAATCAATTGTATTTTTTACTTACTAACAGCAAACAATGAAAAATTGAAATAAAAAGGCATTTAACATAGAATCAAAAATAGTGATAAATCTGACAAAATGTATACGAAGACCTTTTCTCTGAAAACTGCAATATATTGCTGAGGGAAAACTAAAAAAGCCCTAAATGGAGAGATGTACATGTTTATGATTTGGAAGACTCGGCATGATATGGTTAAGATGTCAGTTCTCTCCATATCAGTATAGATTCAATACAATACTAATCAAAACCCCAGTGGGCCTTTTTTTGTAGAAATTGACAAGCTGATTCTAAAATCCATCTGGCAATGCAAAACACATAGAATACACAAAAGTCTGATAAAAAAAGTTAAAGAATTAACAGGATATGATTTCAAAATATAAAGATGTAATCATCAAGACTGTGTAGTATTGGCATAAAGACAGACAATAGACAAAGTTGGAAATACACCCACACGTATACGGACAACTGATTTTAAAGAAATATTCAAAGGCTATTCAGTGGAGAAAGGATAATACTTTCAGTAAATAGTGCTGGAACAACTGGATATCCATGCAGACAGAAATATCTTAAATCCATACCTCATGCTATATAAAAAGTTAATTCAACGTGTAAAACCTAAGCTTATAAAATTCTAAAAAAAAACATAGGCAAAAATCTCTTGTGACCTTTGATTAGGCAACCCATAAAAGTACAAATCAATAAATTGGATTTCATCAAGATGAAAAACTTTTGCTCTTCAAAGCCGCTGTTAAGAAATTGAAAAGACAAGTTACTGACAGGAAGAATCTGTTAGCAAATAATACATCAGAAAACGGACTTGTATCCAGAAAAAAAACCCAGAAAACACAGACTCTCAGAACTTGGTAATAAGAAAACAATCAGCTCCATAAAAAAAATAGCTCAAAGATTTAAATAGACATTTCACTAAGGAAGGCATACAGATGGCAAATAAGCACAAGAGAAAATCCTTAGCATTGTCATTAAAGAAATGAAATTAAAACCATAATGAGATAACACTACACATCTATTAGAATGACTAAAGTTAAAAAGGCCCATGTTGGTGAGTATGTAGAAAATCTGCGCATAAAATGGAAATAGGAATGTAAAATGGTACAATAACTCTGGAAAACAGTTTTACTATTTCTTAAACAACTCATAGGTATTTACCTAAGGGAAAGGAAAGCATATGTCCATACAAAGAGATGTGCGCTAATGTTCATAGCAGCTGTATTTGCAATAGCCAAAAGCCAGAAACAATGCACACAACCATCAAAAGGTGTATGGATACGCTATGGTTTGTCCATACATGAAATACTACTCAGAAAAATGAACAAACTATTGACACAACCAACAACATTGTGAATCTGAAATAATCACACTGAATGAAACAAGTCAGACAAAAAGATTACATACAGTATGAATCCATTTATAAAATTATAGCAAATGCAAACTAATCTATAAGTGACAGAAAGCAAATAAGTTGTCTAGGGATACAGGGGATTGGGGTGGAAAAAGAGAGTTGGAGGACGGGATTACCAAGGGTCATATGAAAACTTTTTGAGATAATGGATATATTCATTATCTTGATTATGGTGATGGTCTCACAGGTTTCACATATGCCAAAACTCATCAAATGGTACACTATAAATGTAAGCAGTTCAATGTATGTTAATTATACTTCAGTAAAGCTGTTAAAATATCAAAAGTCACAAACACACCTGCAGGCATCTTGCAAGGAGAGACAAATGAAGGAAAATGTAATTGATGGTATCTAGTCAACTGTTCACCTCTGTACCTTAGGCCAGATTTTCAATACATTTTAACGCAGTTACTTTTAAATACCCCTGTTGATCTGAGTCTAAAAATCTACCTCTCAGGACAACTGTGTGGATTAAATGAGATAATACTTATTGAAGTTTCTTATAAACTGTACCATACTATGGAAATATTAATTTTATTTGTATCATTACTCTTAAAAAACAAACTGTTTTGTCAATAACCAATACTTTAATTAAAAGGATGAAATTTACGTTAAATGTTCCAATTTTCTTTTCTTTCCTAATCACAATGAAAATAGCAATGTATTTATCTGAAGAACATAACCAAGTGAAATGTCTTATGATGTGAAATCCATTTATTTCCAAATTGTGCAGGGAATGAAGTGGAAAAGAAATTAGCTGACATCATAAATAATGGAAAAATGAAAGGCAAGGGTTTTCATTGAAAAGAATAGTATGGTAAATGAGGCGAAGAAGTTTGTAGACTTTTGGAGACTTGGAGTATCCAGGTTTTTGAAAGTATTAAAAGAAAATAAAGAATTTTCTAGAAATGTTCACACACAAATTTTGACAAGAGAAAATGTTAGTTACAGTAATGTTTTTGGACAGACAGAAATCAACTTAGGCAAAAATCTAGTTGAATTATTTCTGTTAAGCCCTTTGCCTTTTTTTAAACTTAGGAAAATCGGAGCATAGTAGATTGTCTGTCAGTGTATAAAACTTGACTGTTTTTGTTTTATTTGGCTGGTCATGGAAACCAGACTATAATAGAAATATGTCCCATAAGTGAACTTCATCTAATGAAGTTCGTGTGTTATCCACAATTTTGGTGGAGATGGTTTTGTGGAACACTTTTCTTTAAATATGATAAAACACTTTTTTAATGTTAATAAAGAGATTTCTTAGCCTTTTTTCCCAGCTTTATTGAGGTATAATTGACAAATAAAAATTGTATATATTGGACATTTGCAACAAGATGATTTGATATAAATATACATTGTGAAAAGATTGCCGCTATCAAGCTAATTAACACATTCATCACTTCATATAGTCACCTTGTGTGTGTGTGTGTGTGTGTGTGTGTGTGTGTGTGGTGATAACACTTAACATCTACTCTCAGCAAGTTTCAAGTATATAATACTTTCTAACTATAATCACATACTATACACATCTCAGAATTTATTCATCTTATAAGTGAAGGTTTGTACACTTCATTAGCCTCTTTTTTAAAAAAAGCTAAGAGGTCATAAACTGAGATCGTGTTCATGTATAGGCTCCGTAGAGAATGTAAGCCAATATTAATGATTCAGTCCAGCAAACTTCTCTCTGGTTACTTATTTGGTGCAAGGTGAACGTTAAACACTGAGAATAGCTGGAATTTTTAGCTTCTGTGCTTACAATAAGATTTTCTGGCATCTGGGCTACTACTCGGCCTTAAATTATTGTTTAAACATATCTCTTTATTCAAAGAAGGGCTTGTTTAATTGAAATCACAGAATAAAATGTCTCCAGGTAGGAGGTAACCGAGACATTGCTTCTAAAGACTGCGTCCTATCTACTATATGTATGTTTAAAGCATTAGGTGAGTAGGAACCATATAGTGATATTTAATTAAGATATCTGTAGAGGACTCTATTTTCCAAAATTAATGTGTTAAAATTTTAAATGTTGACTGCAATAAATACCTAATTTCTTGTGTTCCCTTAGAAAAACAAATGAACAACTGGTAAATTAGACATTAACCAAACTTTAGGAGAATGTTAGCAAATGATAGCAGAACTTGTTTTGCTTTTAAAATTATAATAGCCTAAGGTTTGGTAATTTTGATAATTATCCCTCTTCATTAAAACTTTCTGGTTCAGAAAACCAGAAAATGAGAATACCTTTCTATTGGATAGTCATCAATGTGATGCTTCTTCACCGTGGAAACATACTACATGCAGACATACTTATGGTTTTAGAAATATGAGCCATTCTAGGAGACTCAGGTACACTAGCACTCGGATTCATCTCTGATTCTTTCTTACCTTCACTTACTGATCTATTAAAATGAATATTTTTTTGAAAAATAATTTTTTGGGTTGTCAGTACCACTCACAATTTTGTGCCTTCTGAACTAATAACGTTCACTGCTTCTTTTTCATGACCTCATAAAGTCTTATCATATGAGTGTTTCTCAGGAGAATGTAAATATATACCATATTTATTAGTCTGCGAATGTACTCATGTAGTATCTAACCTATTCTGTCTCCTCTCTGCTTATTTTATCCATTTATCTATCTGTCTATCTAAATTTATGCGTATGTGAGTCTATGGGAGTGTGAATAATTAAATATTCATGAAGACCCAGAATGTCTCTAGTAGCAGTTGTTGTAAAGAATATAATGTGACAATAAATATATGGATTTTAAAAGTTTACAGCAAATATGGCCTCTATTGCAAATGAGTGCTGAAGGGTACTCACCAGACATTCTAAAGGAATGAGACTCAGGTTATTAAGAGAATTAAGAAATTATGGAACCCTGAAAGATGGGTAGGAATCAAATGCATGAAAAAGAGGAAGAAATGGAATGAAAATGATATAAAAATACTATGTGTAAAATATACGCTTTCATTTCCATTAATATATAAAGCAGAGATGAATGATATTTTTACAGGATTTATTCAGAAATACACACTGGAAATAAATTTTACTGGGTGATGACTCTCAGTTTTTGTTCCATCTTCTTGGATTAAACTACTGAATGGAAGTAAAGGTACATGAAAGAGACTCTATTGATTATGAACTATAATAAAAACATGTTTGACAATGCTGTTTTTTAAACAAATACAGCCTTGTTTCAAACATCCTAAGCAGAATTTCCCTGTATATAGCAATAAACCAGGTACACTTGACTTTTCAGTGAGTTTCAGTACATTAAGAGACCAACCATCTTTCTTACAGGAAAATATCTGAAATATCACCTATGGGAAACACTGTCCAATTCTGTCACTGTTTTCTGATCCTTCTCTGTTAATGCACAGATACCTCATATGCATCCATGTTAACTATAAAAATATTTATGATCCTTCCGATCCTAAATATAAAGGACTTCAATTTAACTGTCTGAATTTATGGCAATAAAGAGAGCTCTATGAAGAATGTTAATGTGTTCAGAATTATTGCACAGAGAAGTTTGACACCTTCTGTCATGGCCAAATTTTACTAAAGCCTCCCATTAAGTGTACTTAATCATACAAAATGGCGCTGAGAATTAGGGCAATTATCCTGCTGATTTACATTTGAAGTGCGCCTAAAATATCCTGATAATGAGATGTTTAGCTTTCTTTTTATATCTAAATATGTGCTGCTGTGAATTGACTTTGAACTATTTATTTTATAAATTAAGATTCCATTTTTTCTTTGGAAAGGGAAAGAGAAAGTTAAAGTAAATAACTTCCAAAAATATTTCCAATTTTGAAATTTTAAGCATCATTAATATATATATTGGATGTGAGATAAGCCTACCATTAAATTCAATAACGTTTGCAAATAAATTTAGTTCAGAGAATTTACAAATTAATCAAAAAATATTTCCTAGTAGTTGGGCATACAGAGGTGTAGAAGATGGACGCAGTCCCTGGTCTCATGGAGCTTCTGCTAGACGGAGATGATGACAATAAGAGAGTGACCGGAAAAATAGTCTGTTAATTTCAGATAAAGATAAGTGCTTTGAAGAAAATCAAATGAGAGCTGGAGCACTGCATATGCTCAGAGTGGTCAGGGAAGACCTCTTAGAAAGCATTTTAACTGAGACCAGATGGATGGTAAGAAGCCGCCTGTGCAAGGATTTGCATGGGGGAACATTCAAGATAGATCATAACGCAAGATAGAGTAAATGCAAAAGGCCCTAGGCAGCTATGAAATGATGGCTGAATTCTCTCATTCCAAGTTCATAGGATCACATATATCCTAAACTTTTGGAGAGGGAAAGCTTTCTTACTCAAAGGTTAAGAAATAATTTATTCTCTCAGAACAATGGTTGATCGATTTATTCAGCAAATAGTTAATATGTGCCTACTATGTACCACAAGCTCAGTACTAGGTACTAGAGATGTAGAAATGAACAAAACAGGCCAGGCTATGCTCTCTAGGAGTTTATTATTTGATGAGGCTTTACAGTTGAATAGCACTTCATAGAACTCTTTTACATGTATTATCATCATGGAGAAGCTTTTTCCCCCATAAATTTTGTTTTTCTCTTTAATGCATTTTGTAGTATTTGCATTATACTTCCGATTACCACTGTGTATCAGCCAGATATCAATCTGCCCTCATTTTACCCATCAATCAATATAAATATTTATATAGCTAGACTTGCACTAGACACTATGGATGGTATATATACAAGATGAGGCTCTTGATCACAGTCAGTCTGGAGAGTACAATATGATCCAGGTATCATTTGAAGGTGCAGATAGATAGTACATTAAGTTCAAAGGAGGAAGAGATTTATGTGGTCTGGGGTAGTCAGGGAAGAATTTAGAAATTAAAAATTCAAGGATCTTGTAGAAGGCAGCAGAGGAGCAGGGGCTGGATACTGGCTCTAAATTTACAATCTGTCCTCTCGTGGTCCTCCTTTGTGTTTTGAGCCATACCCAAGTTTAGGCTGGAATATCTGATCCTCCCACCTTTTATTTTCCTCTTGAAAGTTACATGAATGAGGTATCACTAAACCATCAAATGTATATTTTGCAGAAGTAGGATTCAAGTGACAGAGTTGATGAAGTATCCATTAAAAACTCAAGAAATTGAACCTATTATTTTTGTACACCTATATTTGATCCCTTAAAAATTTCTAGGACAAAATTCCAAAACTGTTATTTCTATATATGTGCCTTCAGTCAAAATTAATGCATTCAAAATCAAATGCATGTACTCTTTATTAAAGAGCCAAATTTAAATCTCTATGGTAACTACTGCAATAAATGTGCAACAACTTAAGCTATGATTATACTGTCACAGTTAGTGAGGTCTATCTTAAGTACATGACTACCAATCATTTCACTGTTTTTCTAGTCAACCAGAAATGTAGTTTAAAAAGGAAGCCAATTATGAGATTTATTTAAATAAGGCTGAATGATTTCAGCAATAATGGATTCTGGATACAAGGAATGATTCTTTTGAGGATGTGAGACAATGTTGAGGGAAGAGTTTGATCCAACTGATCAGAAGTTGAGTATTAAGTACCAATAAAACTGAATTTTAAGTACCATTGAAAAGGTAGTTGTAGATTTTTAAGGTTACCCTTAAAAAATAAATCGAACTTAACAGTTTTTACTACATCTGCAAAAATTCAAATTTAATGAAGTAAAAATTCTTAAAATATTTTATTCAAACTAGCCACTAGTTTAGACTGCAAATATTCTAAAATTGAAATCAAAATATTGGTGCAGAATTATTAGCACTTCTTTATTGGCACCACAATGTGACTGAATACTAAAATATGTTTCTGCATTCGCTACTACACTGTCAAAGATTTGACTACATTTTTCTACTCATTTCATTAGTTCATAGTCCAGCAACATGCAGTCCCAATCTTGTGTTTTTTCTCTATTTTGATTGGTCAACCAAATTCTTTATTTATATTTTTAAATTCTGTATTTTACTTGGTCAACGAACTTTATATTTTTAACTGGTCAAACAAAGCCATTGGGTTTAAGCAATCACAACTTCTGGAATTCCTGAATTAAGATAAGAATCTATACATAAACTGTTTAAAAGCAAAGTGTGCCACACTAATCCTGTCATGATGTATTTGTATAGTAATTCGACCTGATAAAAGACGAGTGCTTCTTGCTCATTTCTCTAGCCCTGCAAGAGAAGGCCCCAGGAACTACAAGCTTTCTTTTCTTATTTGAGGAACAAAATGGAAACTCTTGAATCTTTAAGGTCATGGAAGTTAAAGGTGTACCTGAGGAAGTTGGAAATGTGTTGCAGAGTTGAGGCAAAGTATAAGGAAGTTGACAGATTTGAGAGTTAGCGTTACAGAATTTATAATTAAATGAGCATGTGAGAATGGATGAGTTTGCCAAGAAAGAAAATAGAGAGAGCAGAATAGCAAGGTATGTCCTTAGGTAGCACCTACCTTTAGGAGTGGGAGAAAAAAGAGAAAGTGATGCTAAGTCAAAGCTGTCAGAGAAGAACAAATATATGTAACAAAATCTTTGAAAGTTATGGTGATTGTCGACAGTGTCAAATGCCACAGAGAACTAAGGAAATAAGAATAATGAAAGCTCACAAAAACCTCATGCACAGTTTCAGATGATGGAATCAAGATACTAGAATATAAGGTGCTAAGAAAATTGGACTGTGAAGATATGCAGAGAAAAGAAAAAAATTTTTAAGACGTTTCCGAGCAAATAGGAAAAAAATGCATAATAACTTAAAGAATAAATATGATCAAAGTAATTACTTTATGTTTGCTATTTTTTTATTTTATCATAGAGGTAAAATAAAATGTAAGCTGATAGAAAGGATTAAAAAACCTAGGTGATATTGAAAATGAAAGAAGGGGCAACTGATGAGATAAACACTTGCAGGTGCTAGAAGAATATTATAAAGATAATAATGTACATCTGTGCAACACTTTTTAGTGTAAAACAGTTTTAGACTTATTCCACTATGTCCTTACCAGAACACTGTGGATGAGTTGTTATTATTGTCTTATTCTATAACTAAAGATTTTGAGTCTTAAAAAAACTGTCATGTGGCTAGAAATTGGCAGGGATGAACACCAAACCCACATCCTCTGCTCCCAGTTGAGTACTCTTGTGTTCTGAGTTCAAGATCCCAAAGGTTTAACTCTGGAGGGGAGAGTTGACTCTCTTTCCTAAAATGGAAAGAAGAAACTAAGGCTACAGGAGATGTTTAAAGATGGAAATGAATAGAAAGTCAGGTCACCTGTTCTTGAGCTCAAGACAAGTGGAAAGCAAAGGATTATCTACGGAGAAGATAAGATTGATATTGAGGCTTGATAAGAGGAGAAAGTTTTGGATTAAACACAGCTTCTTCAGCAAGCATTTGAAGGAGCATTGATGTTCTTTATGAAACAAGCTTTAAATGTCACAAGAATGACATCTTGCAATTCTAATGCAACAGAGACGAGGAAATTATCTTCACTGTGCTTTAAGCATCATATCTGGAGAAATACATTTTATACTGCATTCTCCTTGTTTGTGACTGATAAGTCAGCCAAGTAACATGCTAAAGGTTGCTCTTTTGTGGTTATTTCTTTACTCTTCTTCTAAAGTGTAATGTAACCTACACTGACTACTACCAACTTATTTTTAAAAAAATCAAAAACTGTCAGAATATTACTTTCCTTCACAGTGGGTTTTGTGGCTATTTGTGGTGAGCACTGGGGGTGATATCAATATGGATATTTTTATATGTTTCACATTTATCTCACTAAACATTTTACAGCAAAAAAAGATGCCTATGAGATGATTTGGAGAAGGGAATCATAGTTTTCCATTGATGACATTAGAGTTTTATAGGTGCTTCCTAAGGAAAGTATTTATCTGAAGTAAAACTTAGAACTTCCTATAAAAATGTCTCAGGTCATTGACAAGAAACAAAATTACTCTAGCTGATTAACAACCAGGAAATGAAAAATCTGTCCATGAAGGGGTTACATTTTGGGTGAGTACCTCTTAAAAACAATCCTTTCCTTGTAGGCATGAGAGACTACTCTTCAACTGTCAAATGCAAACCGATGCCTGGACTTTAATATGCCCAGTTCTAACTCTCACAACTAGACTGGCCTGTGACTACTTGAAGACAGAGAACCATGTTTTATTATTTTTTCTCTATGCTCCAGAGCCCAGCATGGTGCTTGACACAAAGTCAATGGTTAGTATATATTTGCTGAACAGATGCCAGCCAAGTCCTGGGGGAAAATTCTTGAGAGGAGAGAGGTCATTTGCTCTCCTCAAATTTATTACAGGGACTTACATTTGAAAAACACTTGACCACTCTACAAGTTATATAGGAAATTTCATTTAAACTAAAATGCTGTAGCTGCAATGCGATGAGATGGACAGTTTACAGATAGAGAAATTGACTAACTGAAGGATAACTCTTTCTGAGGTACCAGATTTTCATCCCCTACCCCATCCAAGTTCTTTTTAAGTATCTCTGGCAGCTGTAAAAAAGCAGGAGATGTTGTCACACACTGCAGCTGGGTACCCAGGTGGTCTGCTGATATTCAAAGGGGGCTGTTCTGGCATGAATTCTAGGGCAGCATCACGCAGCTGTCATGAGCTGCTTTGTGGCTAGAAGCAGCAGATGTTACTGATATCTGACAGGCCGTCAGATCATCAGACATGGGAAGACATCAATGTAAAATGCGAAATATTTGACCCAAATATCATTTAATAAATCACGGACCCTTTCCATGCAGTTCTCAAAAATTTCATCTACATACAATTTTTGTGCAGTTGAGATTTATTCATAGGACTAATTGTATAATAATGAAAGCACAAATTCCGGTAATTCTACTTTGGTCTTAGCTAATATTCCTCTCAATGCACTGAAAAGACTTTTAAAACCTCTAGCATTTATCACACTTCAAGATTATTGATTGATTACTGAAAGATGAAAAAGTGTGATTCTATCACATTATTTCTTGTGTTCTTTTTTTTTCATGAATTGTCTGCTTGTGACAATGTATGCTAATAAAAAAAACTAATACTGTTTTTGTAAACATGAAAAGCTAGGCACTGACTTTCTTAAGCAGAATCACCTTATATTATGTAGAATTTTCAATACCTGGTTGGCTGCTTTATGTTCTTCATTTCTTGCTTGCTCTACTCATATATGTCATTTAAGCAGAAAATGGAAGACTTCCCATAACACAATCAGGACTATGTGTTGCTCTGTTGATCTAAAGGAGAATTGGGAATTTCCACAATATCAGCAGTCCTAATAAGATGTGGAATAATGACAAGTAACAATTCTCCTGATGCCGGGAAATACAGTGGCCATAATGTGTAGGAGTTCTGAAGATCAGAAAGCTCCAAGGCAAAGAAAGTTGTTGAGAGGCAAAAAGTGATAGTAGAATGTACATTACAAAATGTTGGCATGTGTATATTGGAGATATCTCCACTATTCATTTTAACTGCTGGGGATGAGTGTTCGTCTTGGAAAGAAGTGGGAGATGAGGTTAAAAATAATCCATCTGTGACTACAACCACCTCACCATACCTCCGATACCCACTGGTTCCTACACATACTGTCTCAGTTCCATTTCAGAACTGTTCCTCCACTTCACAAATCACAAGTGTAAGCACACCTTTCTGTGTTTCTGCTCTACTTTTTTTCCTCTCTCCCTTTCTACTACCCGTCTCACCCCTCAACCCCCAAGAGTCACTTGCTAACTTTTTGGCAAAGGAGAAAGATAAACAGGGTTGGGAGAATTCCCTTAAAGAAACTTATTTCAGGATTAGCATGACAAGTCCTTCAGTAAATGAGTAGGTATAAAAGGCTCCATTTTGAATTTGGGGCTTTCAAGAGGTTCATTTCTAAGTTAAGATGGAAAGTACTTTGTAAGGGAAACTGCTTGATAACGGATATTTTAGAAGCAAATTTATGGCATATATGAAATGATATAGAGTCAACTTAGAATTCTCTATATTTAATGCCAATGTGAAAATAAAATCTTCAGAGTACTCTAATGTATAGCTATATCTTGAAAAATTCTCTTGGAAAACAAAAGTACTTTTGTGGCTTCCTTATTTTTATACCATTTGAAGCTTTTCTAAAATACGGGAACTCCCAAATCTGAGGGAAGAAACACATCGATTGCCTCATAATAAGCTTTAGAGTGTCATCTCATACTTTCTCTTGTTCAGAGAATGGTATTTGTACCGTGTACTTCTAATACAACTAAAGTAAAGTAAGCTTGCCTAAGGAAGAAAATGTTAATTAAAATTTTGGAGATTTTTATCATTTCTATCTAAAAATCTGATCTCTAAAAGTGATCATTTACTCTATACAAAGAGATTAATCTGAATCCTGGAAATCTGGAAGGAGAAAATTTAGCCATTATCAACCTCACTTTCTCTTCTTTTACCTATGAACTTTCTGAAGTCTCTTAAGATTAAGTGACTTTCCAAATTCTACAGTTTGTGTTTAAGTCAAGAATTCAGCTTTCCTATTTCAAATCTAATGCTTTCTTCTCTTTTCATACAAATAAGAATTCTGTCTTAAAAAAACATTAAATTATCAAGGAATGAATAGATTCCTCAGGCATGTTGAATCTGTGATCTCTGGCAAGCCAGATGAGCACTTAAAGCCCTCAGCAGTTTGGTGTACAAGAGTCCTCATCTTGAGATGTTATGACGTATCAGGATATGACTCCAGCTCTAGAGACCTCTTCTAGATCACATAAATCTCACCATTATACTGTGAAGTGAAAACGAGGCCAAGAATCAAACCAACCAATTAACGAAGACGTTCCCCCAATCAAAATAACCATGAGGAATAACTAGCAAGTTTCATGTCCAGAATGAATAGAAAAATGTCTACTGAACCCCTGATAATTACCCCTTTTGAATACTGACATCCATGACTCCTCTGTTTGTGCCAACTTATCAAGGATCATAGTGCCTCCAGGAACTCAAGGAAGGCTCTTTTAGACTTTATTTCAATTGCAAGAATCAAAAGATTTGTCATAAGTCTACTTGAGCATGTATAAACAAAGTGGAGAGTTGAAGTGCAGACAGGGATTATTTGAAACAAACGATAAATATAGAATGAAATATTTTGAAACCTGAGTCATCAGTACCTTGTTTCAGTTTTCCCTTTGCCAGAACTAAGAAAATAATAGCTTTTGTTCCTACTTCCATTTAACGATAGATACATTTTGTGTACACTGTGTAATTTTCCGGATTTTCTTGTATCAATACTAATAGATCAATCAGTCAATCACTGTGTGTTGAACACCAATATGAGCTAAACATTTTTTTAAACTTTGCAAACACTGATTTAATGGCATTGTAAAATTCTGATTTTTTTTCCCACTATATGTGAATTTTACCAATTTCATGAAGTGAAACATGGATGCTTCTTCTCAAAGCGATAATAATGTGGGTGGAGAGATAAGACTAATATGTATATTTATATACATACACATAAATATACATACACACACCAACATTTAACAAGATCACAAACTATATAGAATTGAGAGCTAAATGGGGTGGGTTGGAAGAGAGATAAGTAGTAAATGTTATGAGTCATTGAAAACTGAGATCAGTGAAAGCTAGTATGGTTAAGGACTGTTTACCAGAAGAAAATGTAAGTTGGACCTAGTGGGGAGACATTATGGATAAGGGAGCGTATATACATTAATTCTTAATTTTAATTCCCCAAATTATGTCAAGTTATTACATGTCTCTTCATTTCAGTTGCCATCACTCCAGTCAAAGTCATTATCATATCTTTCCTAGATTATTGCAAGAACCCCTTAATAAATGTCTCCTATTTGCTCCATTCCAATCCATTTTTCACATAAAGGCCAAGTATCTTTATGCTCACTGGTTTGCCTTAATCCTCACAACAAGCCTCCGAGGTAGATTCTTCTAGTCTCATGTTATTACCTGAAACCTGAAGCAAAGAAAGATGAAGCAACTGAGTTCACCCTGCTACCCTGCTAGTACATGGAAGAGCTAGGATATGCTCTCAGGAACCAGAGCCTACACACTCACGACCCTTGCACTGTGTGGCCTCCATGCTGTACTATTGTTTTTGTTGTTACTACGACCATATTAAACAATGACTTTGTGCCAGAGATAGTATATGTGTGGGATGGGGATGAGGGGATAAAGATTAGTACAAAAACAAGCAGCTGCACAAATCTGGCACAACAGCTGTAAAATTAGAAACAATAGTAGCACCAGAACTGAGATTGCAAGTTGGAGCTTATGAAGTTTATGAACCTTAATTAAAATGCCACTGATGTAGGTGCCAAAAAACATGAAAAGAATAATGTATGTTAGTTAATTGTCTTCTAGCTGGGGGAAGAAAATCAAGTAGCTAATCAAATAAGCAATGGGCATTTTACATTTTGATTAATAACCTTCTCTACCATCAAAAGACTCATAAAAATGTCTGAGAACGAAGACAGGTAACTAGCTAGCTTCAGTCCTCTGTGGGTAAAAGGACAGTCTATATCTTATAAATGGTCAAATTTACCATTTGAGACATAGAAAGAGACACAGTAAACAAATATTAATCTGTTAGAAGTCTAGAAAATAACAATCAGCTATGCTCAATGATACAAAGTACTTCGGACATCAGGTGTTTGTGTGGATGATACATCATGTTTTCTTCACTTTATACTTTTTGTTCAGACAGTGTAAAGTAATTTCAGAGAACAGAATGTAATATTCTAACTTGAAACTAATTGGCCATTCTTGTAAACTCCTCACTGTACCCTTAGACATTGATATTGCAATGCCGGAAAAAGGCACAATTCACAAAGAATTAAATAAAATATTTTTTAAGAAGCAAGAATAAGCTGATGATGTACAGATGTTGATTTCCCTGAACAACAACAACAATAAAAGTAATATACAGATAACATTTCACTTCTTTGCATATTGTCCAGCAAGGTGCTTGATGCACACAGTCTCATTAGGGTCTTAGGAGGTAGTTATTATTATCCCTGTTTTCCAGTGGGGAGGTTAAGGCCTTGAAGACTTAAATAATTTTCACAAGTTTAACTAGATAGTAAGTGATGGAGCCACTAGGAAAATTCCATTTGCTTATTTCGAAACCTAAGTTCTTAAGGACTATGTCATACTCTTCTTTCTTCTTTATTTTCATTTTTCCTTTCTTTTTTCCATCTTTCCGAAATATTTATTGGAAGTACACTAAGGGAAGTTATCATGGTAGTCATTGAGGACTCGAGTTAATTTATGTTCTTTCCACTTTAACTGTATAGTTTTCTGGAAACAGTTTATTTTTTAATTCTTTCACAGTACCCAAGTGTCTACTAAGTACACAGTAACTATGATTAATTAAATGTTTTGCTTTTATATTAACTAAGTATTATCATGTCCAGAAATTAGCCTAATTAATACATAATGTTATGCATTCCTACCTTGATCTTTTCATTTTCATGCAAATTTGGGGGAGAGGCTTTACCTAGGAAATGCAATATGAATGTTTATCCACACAATCTAGGAGCACAGATGGCAATGGGAGAAGCAGTCACTTTATCCCAGGAATCAGTAGACTGTAGCTTACAAGCAAAACACAGACCAATATGAGTTATGGAACAGTTACCTCTAGTTCTATTATCTCTCCTAAATATACTTGAGAACTGCCTAGATCTGTGAGAATCAAAATCAGGGACAGGTTTTCCTTCTGTCTTGTAAATCAACAACTGTTATTGTGTTATGCCTGTACATGTACACACAAAATCTCACCGCAAGTTGGGAGGACAACCAAAAATCAGCACTTTCATATATCCATTTTCATATATTCTCACCTTTGCCTATTAGCAGGGAAAGGAGTGAAATAAAAGACCATTGCAACCCTACTTTTAAATGATTTCACAGTAGATATTGTTCTCTTTTCTGTGCCCATGTTCAGAGCATAGAACCCATAAGCTTACAAACCAGGGTATGGCCAAGAAGCGGCAGAGGAGAAGTAAAGTGCCCTCACTTACACAACCACAGTGCTAATCCACATTTTCAAGGAGGCAAATTTGGGAACCCTGAGGACAACTGTCAATTACTGGTTTATATGCAATAGGGTTTATCATATAGTGAATTTAGTGGGGTACAAACTTAAAATGGTTTGATTTTTTTTCTCCAATCATTGCTTCATGTTCTGAAGAATATTCCTTTCCAGTTCTGATGTGATTTAGGATAGATTCTATAATTTTCTGGTCACTTTCAGTTGTTAAAAATGCTAGAAATGTTCAGTTTAAAGCTTTGATTTCATAAGCAATACATAGCTCACATTCGGTTCTCTCGTTAGGCCCATGCTGATAGAAGCTCTCAGAATGGGAAAGGGCAGGGTTTTCTGGGCTGCTACTCCCCCAGTGTATAGAGTCAAATAGGAGGGCTAAAGAAATGGCAGGTCTTATCTGATATCACGTTTTATGATGGCTACCTGTTGTTGGCTCAATGTGGTTCCACATGCTACTAGTGGCCTCCATCCATATGATGGTCTTCTATACACAGTTTCATTGTTTTCTTAAAAGTGTTCTCAGCTCCACCTCCTATCCCCGCTGTCACCCGAGGGCCTTTTGTAGGCAGAAATCTTAGTTTCTCTCTCTTACCCTGTAAGGTCTCCAACTGTCTTTCTTAATGGTATATCTCATTGCTGAGCTGCCATATTGCTAGTGCCACAGCTCATTTTTTCTCCTCTCTATTCCATGCTTTATAGAGTTTGGAAGACCACTGAAGTCTTGTTCAGTTGTCCCCAAAGACCACTTCCTCCCAGGGTCACTGCATCACTAGACCTGTAAATTCTGCTGGAACAAGCTATTCAATAAACCTTAACCCACCTTCAAGATTTTTTAGCCCAGAAGTGGTCCCCATTTTACTAGGGTCATGTTCTTCCCCACACGTGAAGCTTTCCTCAAACTCACTCACCACATTCTGTTATGTTCTGATGGCAGCACCACGACACTCTGCTGATTTTACTGCTCAGCAAGTATTTAGCAGAGAATGAAATGCTAGTCTCTCCTTCATTTATTAGTTCCCCTCTATGGCTTGGATGAGGGAAGAAAGAAGCTCTTCGTTCATGCCTCATCCACAGAAGAGGAGGGAAAGCTCTACCACTAACACTCATTCTGTATAATAAAGAGAAGATCTTCAATTCCCTCTCAAGTATAACATGTCAAATGATATTTCTTCTGAATTTTGGGTACCCTGCCAATGGCCTGGTCACAGTACAAATACCTGAATACTTTACTGAATCATGTTTGTAAGAGAGATAGTGTGAGTTTGGCTAAATGGTTACTTTGAGAACACGTTAAAAATTAAGATCGTATCATTTGGCAACCTTGTTTGTCATAAACCATCGAGCATTCCTAATGTTTATTTGTTGTGTTGTGACCTTCAAAGAACTTCCTCAATTCCCAAGGCGTGTGGAACAGCAGTCGCATATCATTTTACTAGACTACTCTGCCTAGGTTAATACTAAAAATATTTTCTTATAAAATGCAATTTAAAATCCCCCCAAATATGTCCAATTTAAATCTCATCATTCTGCTAAGGATGCCTTGTTTTATGATAATCTTGGTAGTTGATTTTGAGTTGTCCATTCTCCCATTCAACCAACATACAGTGACACTATGTCACAAGCACTGGGCTTGGCTCTTGGAGTTTAGCAATGACTGGACACCTCCCATGCCCTTTTAGAATCTACATTCTAGTTGAGGAAAAAAGTGCATAGCTAAACAAATAAGTAAATTGCAAATTGTGATAAGCAAGGAAGTAAATAAACAGGGTGCTATTAAAGAAAATAACTAGGATGGGGCACTTTAAATATGGCATTTGGAAAGCTCTCTCTCATGGGTGATGTTTTAGCTGAGATGAGAAGTATGGGAAAGAGGCAGTCAGGTGAAGGGCAAGCAGAATTGTATTCCAGGTATAGGGAAAGCATGTGTTGAGACTTTGGTGTGTGAAAGAGAGTATGTGAACTGTTATTTTAGGAAATGGCAGAGGGCCAATATCACCAGTGTTTATTGACAAAGAGAATCATGTAGGGTCTTAGAGGCCCTGCTGAAGGATTTTGTTTATATTCACAGTGCGATGGGAAACCACTGAAGGATTTAAGCAGTGAAGTAAAATGAAATGATTAATTTTTAAAAAGACCACTCAGATTTCTCAGTACAAAACAAATTATAGGAGTGCAACAGTGAAAGCAGCAAGACAATTAAGAGTATTGCAATTGACAGACAAGAGATATCAGTGATTAGGACAAGGATGGTAGCAGTGGAGACGGAGAGAGATGGATATGCTGAGAATTATATTATAGATAAGACCACCAGGATTTGTACTGGAGTGAACATAAGTGATGAAAGAAGAGGGGAAATCATTGATGACTTCTAGGGTTTTGGGGGGGATTTTTGTTTTTGCTTTTGTTTTTTAGGATTGACCAGCTGGGTGAATGGTGGCACCATTTATTGTTAATTTTTAAAAAAGACTGAAATAAAAGAAAATAAGACCTGGCTGACAAGATTGGAATGAATCAACAAGTCTACTTCAGACATGTTTATTTGGATGTCTCTGAGATGTGCAAGAGGTGGTATCAAGTAGATGTTTGGATACACAAGTCTGGATCCCAGAGGAGAAGCCTGGGCTGAGACATCACCGTTGAGGCTGTGAGATTCAGACCGTATGTAAAGTAATAAGAACAAATAAGATCACCTAGAGAATGAAGAAAGAAAGATGAAGGCCAACATTTATACAGAAATTTAGGATGAAAATGTATAAACAGTAAAGTAGTAGGAAGGAAAGCAAGAGAATCCAAGAAAGGAGTCTACTAGATATTCATCAACAGAAAAATTTGTGATTTTCACCATGGCAATTTGGGGGGAGTTGCAGAAATAAACAGCATTTCATAATGAGTAGATGTATGAAAATTGAGGAAGGGAAACAACATATATCAATAAAAATTTTATGTTAGTTTACAGTAAAGGGAAACAGAAAAATGAGATATGTTGGATGGGAATATGGACTAACAGATGGTCCAAAGGGACCAAGTTTTTGTTGTGTTTTGTAACTTTTTTTGTTTATCTGATTTTTTAATTGATTTGAAATATAGGAGATATTATGTGAGGATAGACATAATCTAGTAATGAGGGAAATGATTGATGGTTCAGGAGAAAAGAGGAGGACCAAACCAGTGAAGTCCTTAAGACGGACTTAAGGGGTATGACCTAGACTGACATACAAGTATCGATTTGTCTTTGATAGGGGAAGGATCAACTTCCTGCACTTTAATAGGAAGGAAGAATGTAAAGATGTGTGTAATTACAAGAAGGTTTGTAGATTTCAAGCTAGAAAGATAAGAAAGTTACCAATCAATTAAATACTTTGATTATTAAAGAATGAATTATCCTATCTTTTGGGGGAATGGTGATTTCCATTCTTTTTTATTGCTCCATCATTTCAGTGTTGGATTTGAACCCCTTTTCTGTTAGCATTGCACTGTTGAAACAATTAGAAAATGAGAAAGAATAGATGGCACATGTAATACACAAACCAGTGTTGATGAATGTAACTTGCTATTTAGCATCTTCCATCTTCTGGTTGCAATGAACGTCTCTTACTGCTACCGAAGCCCAGTAGCAGCCCTCTTCTAAGATGGATGTTACTTGAGGGATCAATTGGAGAAAACTTTATCTTTCAAAATAAGCAACTCTCCTTAAAATAAGAACAATGTTAGTTGTAGTATAAAACCAAGCCCTTCTAATTACATGTAGTGATAACTATGACTTTTATTTATTGGGATAAAAAACCTGTAGCACATATGTAGTATATTACATGTATGTAATAAATATATATATGAGTGTGTACAGTACATGTGTATATAGTACCTGTGTATAACATATATATGACATGTTATATATATGTAACATATATAACACACATGCTATTAGTATAACCTATTGCTATACAATATAGTTGTATAGAAATAAATGTTTTATGAATACTTAATACCTAGCCTCAGCTGCACAGTGAATCTGGGACACCAAGAAATATATGGTATATGTTTTCCAAGAGTTCATAGTTTTAATGGAGAGAGAGTGAAGTAAACAATGGCTTGTAAAACAGTGTAGTTTGTTCTTTATGAAAGCATGTTTAAAGTACAAAACTCACACGACGCTAAGTCACCCTACAGAGCTCCCTAGAAGAAATGATCTTGGAGACGGACTTTGAAGGATGTGTACATGTTGAGCAGATGTAAAGGAGTTCCGGCACATTTTAATATGAATGATAACATATCCCAAGGCATAAGATACAGGGGATATTGGACAACTGAGAATTAATGGTCATTTAAAATTTCAGATGGATGGAGTATAGTAGGTTGATTTTTCTCCAAATCAAATTTAGTTATTGACCATGGCATTTAACAGGTACAACTTCCTTCATTCATAGCAGATTTTGGTACCAAACCTCCATTAAATAACAGTTAGATTAACTAGAAACTGAAAATTAGGTAGTCTAATAAGAGCATATGAAAATAATTACATCTTACTTGCATAATTCCAATGCTACAATATTTGAATATATCAAGCTGTTCCAAATTAGAATCCTTTGCCAAACCTAGAGTATGCTAGTTCTAAATTTTGCATCCATTTGATGTTTTCTTGAACCATGTAAGATCTGAAGGTTTGGCCTTCGTTAACCTCAGTTGCTTCTCGGGCAATATGACTGCATTATCTACAAGGATTGCTATACAACAGTTGCTCTTTTTCCCAGATTTGGCAGTGTGGAGGCTCACTGGAGATTGTGACTTGCTCCCATGTTGGTCATGTTTTTCGGAAGGCGACTCCATACACGTTCCCTGGTGGCACTGGCCATGTCATCAACAAGAACAACAGGAGACTGGCAGAAGTCTGGATGGATGAATTTAAAGATTTCTTCTATATCATATCCCCAGGTAAAGAATTCTGACATTTTCCTTCCTAGGCAGGGAAAAATAAAATTTTAAACATGCTGAATATGTGTTTTGTTATGGTTCTTATTCGACTGCTTAAAATAAAATGTTGTTTATCACCATAATATTGCAGAAAATTGTGTTTGAGAAAGTTATACTAAGAAGTCAATTTTCACCTAAAATGAAAAATACTATACTTACCTCAAATCCCTAAATATTCTTTTTTATTTGCTTATTTTTTGGCACAAGCATGGTTCTAGAAAAACAGAGCAAGCAATACACAGAGAGATCCAAATTTAATTAACATGTATGAGCCCAATTCAAGAAAAAAAATTTTTTTGAGAGCAATAAGCCTTTATTTCCTTGTTTCACAAATAAAGCTGGCTAAGTTGGTAAGAAATTTTGTTAATATTTAAACAGAGATGTTTTCTACTGCCTTATTTTCTTAAATATCTGAGTAGGGAAAGATTAAATGATTTCCTACAGAAACAAGATGGAAAATTATGCAGATATTAAAACTTATATCTTTAAAGAGTTTAATGACTAGTAAATTAGTCATCAAAAGATATGTGAAAAAGCATAATACGGTACAATAAAATGTTATCCTACTTTAGTTACATCGAAGGATAGACATGGAAATAGAACTAAATGTGGGCTATCACTGGGTGGCGGGATTATGAGTAATTTCTTTCTTTTCCTTATCCTGTTCTGTATTTTCTAAATTTTCTTGATAAAACATTTATTTTTAAAAATTTATAAGGAATTTAAAAAACAGATAAATTTTAATAAAAAATTTAAAAAATATTTTAAAAGTCAATAAAAAAGAAAAAAGTAAAGCATCGTGAGAAAAATCCTATTACTGGGTGTGTGATTATGAGAGATCTCATTCTTTAGAATTTTCTAGAATTTCTCCAACAATTATATTACTTATTTAAAAAAAGAGAACGTTTGATACATTATATTGTCTTTTAAGAAAGAAAAAGATGTGTGAGAAGATATAAACAAGAGGAGGACACAGGGTTGCCTTCATGATCTCAAAGTCTAGACAAAGAGACCAAAACATAAATTAATAAAACAAGAATTCAACTGTAGGGCTGGCCCGATGGTGCAGCAGTTAATTTCGCATGTTCCACTTTGGTGGCCCAGGGTTCGCTGGTTTGGATACTGGGTGTGGACCTATGCCCTGCTTGTTAAGCCATGCTGTGGCAGGCGTCCCACATATAAAGTAGGGGAAGATGGGCACGGATGTTAGCTCAGGGCCAGTCCTTTTCAGCAAAAAGAGGAGGATTGCCAGCAGATGTTAACTCAGGGCTAAACTTCCTCAAAATAAAATAAATAAATAAATAAGAATTTAACTGTATTGATAAAATAACTTTTAATGTTCTACTTTTGATAGTTTATGTGTAGGCCTTTTGGTCATCAATGTTATTATTATGTAACCCATAAGGACAACAACAAAAATCCATGCCCACATCCTCTTTTCTATGTTATAATCTATTACATGGCCTAGAAAAACGAGTTTGGGTTCTAATTGACATGCTTTGATTTCTGAAAGTACGTATAAGGCAATGAAAACTGTTCTTTTCATTGGGGAGTGAGCTGTATCAATTTTCTTGATCCAGCACTACTCTATAGAAAAGAAAAATTGAGAGCAATGCATGTGTAAATGTGTGATTAGGAGAAGGACTTTTCCACATGTTTTCAAGCCTCTTCTATGTCAAGAAGCTTTTGTCAGGAAAACTGTTTCACGCATAGACCTATTTCTCTTTACAGTAGAAAACCACTCCAGATGTTCACAGAGTTCAGTTCAGCAAGAGCATATAAAATTCGCAGTGAGGCAGTGACATTTATATAACCTTTTCATTTTCTTCTGATGATTCTTTCTGAATTCAAATCATTACCTGTAGAAATATATAAGCTCAAATATGAAGAAAAGAGTGATGGAAGAAAGAAATGTGTTATGTGTGATTATATGCAATGCACATTCAGGAATATAAGTAATTGAGAATAACTGTAACTATATGTATTATAGTCACTCTTGATGACTATTATTTGTAAAAAGTGATGTGTTAGTCTTTTGTATAACTTCCTATTGAGTGAAAGAGGCAGATAAATAGTAGAATCATTTCTCAAACTGTAATGAAATGACAAGCTTTCGAGTTTAAAGGATGGAAAGAATGCCTCCTATCTGCAACTAATGACTCTATGTTGCCCAAAGGGGACTGTCTGTGTAGTCTGGAAAGGGTAGTTTTACATCGCAATAAATATCGTTTGGAAGGTTATTGTTCTTACAAAACTGGTTCATTTAAATCCAGAAAGGTACTTTGTAAAGCAGAAAAAAGGGCATTTGGGGAACATGCTGAAAATATCTAGGAAGTTCCTAAGGGGCATTTTTGCTTCCATGTGTCTCAGGGACAGTCAGCATTGCCGAGCATGGAACCTGCCTGCTGTAGGGTGGGCAATAAGAGAAAAACAAAAACAATAAATTGCTTCTCAGTGGCACAGGAAGGAGGAAGTAATCGGAAACTAGAGTTGGATGCCTAAAAACAGTTCTAGCCCTGGGCAGGTTTCAGATCATCCAAAAACAGATAAAGCGGGTTGCATTGGGGAAGTCAGGAATCTGTCATTTATGTGGTGTTGAGCCTTTTTTGAGTGAATAACTATTTTAATCATTACTGATAGTTTCTGATATTCTTAAAATCAAAATCATGGATTTCTTTGCTATCATCTAAAATTGTTGGGTTTTTATTTTTCATTTCCTTGGGTAAAGGATAAGTTTATAAAGAGAGAAGTCAGCGTAGGGGGATGGATGCACAGTTACACTTAGAATTATATCCTTTACTATAATATACATAAACACACAAACATAATTGTGAAAAACTCTAAAAACTTTATATTGAGTTCTGTTTAATTCTCTAGAACCTCCTTAATAATCTGGCGAAGGAAATTGTTATGGTTCTTTCTAGAAGCACCTCTGTGTATCCATAATTTGTCCAAGACGTTGTGTGAGGTGACTCTCATTTTTTACACCAGGGCTTCTATTACTGAATCTTATTCTCTACTTATGCAGTTGTTCAAAATGCGATCTTTAAGTACTGAGACTGTGTGAGTTGAATTCCGACAGCTTTGCTTCCTCTCAACATGCTCTATCGCCTATTTACTTTATGGGTTGGTTTCAGGGGTGCTTCAGCTCTGTCTGTCTTGAACTAACTGGGTATTCTTTCTATCTGGGAAGTGTATTCCCTGTAGTTTTGGTACCATGGCCAATCCATTATTACTGTGTACCATATTGTTTTATTTTTGTTACTTGCCTCTGTATCCTAAGTAGTTCAGAGACTTGTAATTACAGTGCTTGGCAACTTTCCTGTCACTTTGCAGTCCTTGAAAAAGAATTGTGGTGAATAATTATTATTTTTTTTAATTTTTATTTTTTTCGGATGTACATCATATTTTGAATTCTGTATACATTACATCATGTTCACCACCCGAACACTAATTATAGTCCATCCCCTCACATGTAACCCTAATCACCCCTTTTGCTCTCCCCTCTCCCCCCTTCCCCAATGGTAACCACCAGTCCAATCTCCAATGCTATGTGTTTTTTTTTTTTTTTGTCGTTTTTATCTTCTACTTATGAGTGAGATCATATGGTATTTGACTTTCTCCCTCTGACTTATTTCACTCAGCATAATACCCTCAAGGTCCATCCACATTGTCACAAATGGCTGGATTTCGTCATTTCTTATGGCTGAGTAGTAGTCCATTGCATAGATACCACATCTTCTTTATCCATTCGTCCCTTGATGGGCACCTAGGTTGCTTCCATGTCTTGGCTATTGTTTATAATGCCACAATGAACATAGGGGTGCAAGTATCTTTATGCCTTCGTGTTTTCAAGTTCTTTGGATAAATACCCAGCAGTGGAATAGCTGGATCATATGGTAGATCTATTCTTAACTTTCTGAGGATACTCCAAACTGCTTTCCATAGTGGCTGCACCAGTTTGCACTGCCACCAGCAGTGAACAAGGGTTCCCTTCTCTCCACACCCTCTCCAACATTTGTTGTTTCCTGTCTTGTTAATTATGGCCATTCTGACCAGAGTGAGGTGATACCTCATTGTAGTTTTGATTTGCATTTCCCTGATAGCTAATGATGTTGAGCATCTTTTCATATGCCTGTTGGCCATCTGTATATCTTCTTTGGAGAAATCTCTGTTGAGATCTTTTGCCCATTTTCTAATTGGATTGTTGTTTTTTTTTCTGTTGAGCTGTGTGAGTTTTTTGTATATTTTGGATATTAACCCCTTATCTGATATATGGTTTGCAAATATCTTCTCCCAATTGTTAAGTTGTCTTTTCGTTTTGTTGATGGTTTCCTTTGCTGTGCAGAAACTTTTTAGTTTGATGTAGTCCCATTTGTTCATTTTGTCTTTTGTTTCCCTTGCCCGGTCAGACATGGAATTTGAAAATATGCTGCTCAAACCAATGTCATAGAGTGTACTGCCTATGTTTTCTTCTAGAAGTCTCATGGTTTTGGGTCTTATATTCAAGTCTTTAATCCATTTTGAGTTGATTTTTGTGCATGGTGTAAGGGAATGGTCTACTTTCATTCTTTTGCATGTGGCTGTCCAGTTTTCCCAACACCATTTATTGAAGAGACTCTCCTTTCTCCATCGTATGCTCTTGCTCCCTTGTCGAATATTAGCTGTCCATAAACGTGTGGTTTTACTTCTGGGCTCTCAATTTTGTTCCATTGATCTCTGTGTCTGTTTTTGTGCCAGTACCATGCTGTTTCGGTTACTATGGCTTTGTAGTATAATTTGACATCGGGGAGTGTGATACCTCCAGCTTTCTTCTTTTTTCTCAGGAATCCTTTGGCTATTCGGGGTCTTTTGTTGTTCCATATAAATTTTAAGATTCTTTGTTCTATTTCTGTAAAAAATGTTGTTGGAACTTTGATAGGGATTGCGTTGAATCTATAGATTGCTTTAGGAAGTATGGACATTTTAACAATGTTAATTCTTCCAATCCAAGAGCACGGAATATCTTTCCATTTCTTTGTGTCTTCTTCGGTTTCTTTCAACAATGTTTTATAGTTTTTGGTCTACAGATCTTTCACCTCTTTGGTTCAGTTTATTCCTACGTATTTTATTCTTTTTGTTGCAATTGTAAATGGGATTGTATTCTTAATTTCTCTTTCTACTACTTCGTTGTTAGTGTATAGAAACACAACCGATTTTTGTACATTGATTTTGTATCCCGCAACTTGACTGTATTCCTTTATTATTTCTAAAAGTTTTTTAGTGGACTCTTTAGGGTTTTCTAGATATAAAATTATGTCATCTGCAAAGAGTGACATTTTCACTTCTTCTTTTCCAGTGTGGATCCCTTTTATTCCTTTTTCTTGCCTGATTGCTCTGGCTAGGACTTCCAATACTATGTTAAATAAGAGTGGTGACAGTGGGCATCCTTGTCTGGTTCCTGTTCTTAGAGGGATAGCTTTCAGTTTTTCTCCATTGAGAATGATATTTGCTGTGGGTTTTTTCCTTCTATACCCATTTTATTTAGAGTTTTTATCATAAATGGATGCTATATCTTGTCAAATGCTTTCTCTGCATCTATGGAGATGATCATGTGATTTTTATTCTTATTTTGTTAATGTGGTGTATCATGTTGATAGATTTGCGGATGTTGAAGCATGCTTGCATCCCTGGAATGAAATCCACTTGATCATGATGTATGATCTTTTTAATGTATTGTTGTATTTGATTTGCTAGAATTTTGTTGAGGATTTTCGCATCGATGTTCATCAGTAACATTGGCCTGTAATTTTCTTTTTTTGGGTTGTCCTTGTCTGGCTTTGGTATCAGGATAATGTTTGCTTCGTAGAAGGAATTAGGAAGCCTCCCCTCCTCTTCAATTTTTTGGAAGAGTTTGAGAAGGATAGGTATTAAGTCTTCTTTGAATGTTTGGTAGAATTCACCAGGGAAGCCATCTGGTCCTGGCCTTTTATTTTTTGAGAGGTTTTTAATTGCTGTTTCAATCTCCTTACTGGTGATCGGTCTATTCAAATTTTCTATATCTTCTTGTTCCAGTTTTGGAAGGTTGTATGTTTCTAAGAATTTATCCATTTCTTCTAGATTATCCAATTTGTTGGCATATAGCTTTTCATAGTATTCTGTTCTTATCTTTTGTATTTCTGAGGTGTCCGTTGTAATCTCTCCTCTTTCATTTCTGATTTTATTTATTTGAGCCTTCTCTCTTTTTTTCTTGGTGAGTCTAGCTAAGGGTTTGTCAATTTTGTTTATCTTTTCGAAGAACCAGCTCTTGGTTTCATTAATTTTTTCTATTTTTTTTAGTCTCTATTTTGTTTATTTCTACTCTGATTTTTATTATTTCCTTCCTTCTGCTGATTTTGGGCTTTGTTTGTTGTTCCTTTTCCAGTACCTTTAGGTGTACTTTTAGATTGTCTATTTGGGACTTTTCTTCTTTGTTGAGGTAGGCCTGAATTGCTATAAACTTCCCTCATAGAACCACTTTTGCTGTATCCCACAGATTTTGGCATGTCGTGTTTTCATTTTCATTTGTCTCCAGGAATTTTTTATTTCTTCTTTGATTTCTTCATTGACCCAATCATTGTTCAGTAGCATTTTGTTCAATCTCCACATTTTTGTGGCTTTTCTGGTTTTCATTATGTAGTTGATTTCCAGTTTCATATCTTTGCGGTCAGAAAAGATGCATGGTATTATTTCGATCTTCTTAAATTTATTGAGACTTGTTTTGTGGCCTAATATGTGATCAATCCTGGAGAATGTTCCATGGGCGTTTGAAAAGAATGTGTATTCTGTGGTTTTTGGATGGAATGTTCTGTATATATCTACTAAGTCCATCTGGTCTAATGTGTCCTTTAAGGCGAGTGTTTCCTTATTGATCTTCTGTTTGGATGATCTATCCATTGGTGTAAGTGGAGTGTTAAAGTCCCCTACTATAATTGTGTTACTGTCTATTTCTCCTCTTATGTCTGTTAATAATTGCTTTATAAATTTAGGTGCTCCTATGTTGGGTGCATAGATATTTACAAGTGTTATATTTTCTTGTTGGATTGTTCCCTTTATCATTATGTAGTGCCCGTGTTTGTCTCTTATTACAGTTTTTGATTTAAAGTCTATTTTGTCTGATATAAGGATTGCTACCCCTGCTTTCTTTTCTTTGGCATTTGCATGGAATATCTTTTTCCATCCTTTTACTTTCAGTTCGTGAGTGTCTGTAGTTCTGAAGTGTGTCTCTTGTATGCAGCATATACATGTATCTTTTTTTTTAATCCAGTTGGCCACCCTATGGCATTTCATTGGAGCATTCAGTCCATTGACATTTAAAGTAGCTATTGATAAATATGTATTTATTGCCATTTTGTCATTTTTTCTTTTTTTGGGGGTGTTTTAGTAGTTCTTCTAAGTTCCTTTCTTTTTCTCTTGCTTTCTTCACATGTGGTTTGATGACTATCTTTAGTAATATGTTTGATTTCTTTTGTCTTACTTTTTTTCCTGCTTGTTATAGGTTTCTGGATTGTGGTTACCATGAGGATCCTATTTAATATACTATGCGTATAACAGTCTATATTGAGTAGATAGACTCTTTAGCTTGACCTCTTTCTAAAAGCTCTACTTTTTCACTCCCCTCCTCCCACATTATATGTTTTTCACGTCATATATAGTCTTTTGTGTAGTGTGTGTCTATCCATTACCCTCTTATCATTGAAATAGGTAATTTTAGTACATTTGTCTTTTAACCTTCATATTATCTTCACAGGTAGTTGATCTGCTGCCTTTACTATACTTTTACCTTACAAGTGATTTTATTACCTGTCTTTTCTCATTGTTGTTTTGGGTTTTTTTGATAATTTTTTTTCTTTTATCTCTATTTGTGGTCATTGCTTTCCCACTTAAATAAGTCCCTTCAGCATTTCTTGTAGAACTGGTTTCTTGGTGATAAACTTCTTTAATTTTTGCTTGTCTGGGAAGCTCTTTATCCCTCCTTCCATTCTGAATGACAGCGTATTCTTGGTTGTAGGTTTTTTCCTTTTAGCACTTCAAATACGTCATGCCATTCTCTTCTCGCCTGTAGGGTCTCAACTGAGAAGTCAGCTGACAGCCTGATGGGCTTCCCTTTATATGTCACTTGTGGCCTTTCTCTTGCTGCTTTTAGGATTCTCTCTCTGTCTTTAATTTTAGAATTTTGATTATAATATGTCTTGTTGTGGGCCTCTTTGGGCTTCTCTTGTTTGGAGCTCTCTTTGCTTCCTGAACTTGGATGTCTGTTTCCTTCCTCAGGTGAGGAAAATTTTCATCTATTATTTCGACAAATAAATTTTCTGCCCCTTTGTCTCTTTCTTCTCCTTCTGGGACCCCTATAATCTGAATGTTAGCATGCTTGATATTGTCCCAGAGTTCCCTTACACTGTTCTCATTCTGTCTAATTCTTTTTTCTCTTTTCTGTTCTGCTTGGGTGATTTCCTCTAATCTTTCGTCTAGCTCGCTGATCTGTTCTTCTGCTTCCTCTACTCTGCTGTTGAGTCCCTCTAGTGAATTTCTCATTTCAAGTATTGCATTCTGCATTTCTGATTGGTTCTTTTTTATATCTTCCAGTTCTTTGCTGATGTGCTCACTGTGTTCATCCATTCTTCTCCACATATCTGTGAGCATCCTCATTATATTTTGTTTGAATTCTTTGTCAAGCAGGTCGCTAGTTTCTGTTTCACTTAGTTCTTTTTCTGGTGTTTTATAGTGTTCCCTTGCTTGGAAAGTATTCCTTTGCCTCCTCATTATGGCTCTTTCTCTGTGCTATTTTCTTTGTACTAGGTGAGTTGCCTATGTCTCCTGATCTTGGAGAAGTGGCCTTATGCATGAGATGCCTTATGAGGCCCAGCAGGGTGCTTTCCTCTCGGCACCAGACCATAAGTACCAGGAGTGACCCCTTTGTGGGCTACTTGTGTTCTTCTGCTGTGGCAGGGTTACTCCCACTGCAGGTACCCAGGGAGTCTGATCTTTCCTTCCCTGGCCAGCTATTTGTAAATCTGGTTTGGAGGGGCCTCAGCACTGTTGGCTACAAAGTCTATCAGCACACTCTTATTGCAATTGTCCTCCTAATTGGGTTGGTACCCAATGTAGCTGGTTGCTAGGCTCAGGGGTGTACAGTTGTGATAGGCCTGAGGCCAACAAGGCTGTTCTCAGTTCTCTTAGGAGTGCAGCTGAGTGGGGCTAGCCCTTGGCGTGGAGGCACTCAGTTGTTTCTGGCTTTGGAAGGTGGGGCTGATCCTTTTTATGTCTATTTGTGAAGCACAAGTCTTCTGCCACTGATAAGCCTCACCCCCCACTGGACCACATAAACTGTCAACACCGTCCTGGTCCATGCACACTTCTCAACCCCCTGGAGCGTATCCCAACGCCACACTGCAGAGGCCCTCACCTCTGCCCCAATGCCCCCCACAGTTCACCTGGTCCTCACGCAAGCCCTGCCCCACAGAGGCAGACACCCTTGCCTGCCTGTAGAGGATCAAGGCACTCAGTCAAGGCAGGCTGAAAAGTAGCCTGAGGGCTTGCTGTTAGGTGGGGCCAGTCCCTAGGGCGGGTTGCCTGCCCTGGCTGAACTGGATTAAATCTGGGCTCTAGTGGGTGTGGCAGACCCCTGGGCTAACAGCCCAAGGGATGCACCTCAATTGCCTCCACCAGTGTCCATATCAGCATGCCTGGACCAGCTCAGAACAATGGCCCCCACCAATGACTCAGTCTCCAGAGAGGATCCTCCTCTCACCAGGATGCCCCCAGAGCCCACCAGGTGAGTCTTGTTTCACCAAAGGACAGTTAGCCTTCTCTCTGGTGATTTTAGATTGCTGCAAGGAGTGAGTTTGTGTGTGGGCCCTTTAAGACCCGGATCTTTTCGGCCATAGCTTTTCTGGGGTGTCCTCACTGCAGTTAATAGCCAGCAAAGCCCGACAGTAAGACACCCCTCTCAGTTGGGCTGAGTCCGAAGGATGGTTATAGCAGTATTGCCCCCGCTCCGGACTTCACTCCTCCAGGGAGGGCTGTGTACCTTAGGGTGGTTCCCACCTGGCCAGCTGAGAAGCTCTGCTGCTCCCACAGGTGGCTTTCTTCCTCTCCGGCCGGAGTTACTGCCTCTTCTGCTTTCGTCAGGACTGTCCCTTGTCATGGGGGTTCTTTTTATCCAGTTTTCAGTTTTCAATCCAGGGTGATTCTTCCCAAAATTGTTGTAACCTGGTTGTGTTCGTGGGAGGAGGTGAGTTCAACGTCTGCTCACAGCGCCATGTTGATGAGATCTCTGTGTTGAATAATTAGAAGAATCAATAAATGACTAAATGAATGAATGAATTTTAAAAGGCAGCCACTTTTTTTCTGCCGAATTCTCCGTGGATGTCTGGTTTACACCAGAGGATCTCTTCACAAGAATTACAGAAAATCAGAAACCTTGGTCCCACCTAAGTGATCCAACCCCTGATTGAGGACCCACTGATAGAAGAGAGGTGAAGGAAACTCTTCGTATATCTGCGATATCATTCCTCTGAGTTTGCCATCAGAAAAGAAGGTTCCATTGGCATTGGTTTGCGCTTGCACTTAGGGTTTTATGATTCCACCATAATCATAGGCACACACAATAATATAATCTTACCTTCCAGGACTCATATAAAATCTAACAGGCACAATTTAGGCAGACAGTAACATTCTCTAATAGAGCAGCATAGTACAAGAGCCCATAAAGTTAAAATAAGATTACTTTTACACATGTTGATTTTTATTTTCCTCGTGACCCCCATTAATTTAATGTTAAAATGGGATGTATAAATAACTACAGGTGTGAATTACTTTTATCTGATTTTTTTTCCAAAATATTTACTATATGTCCTAATTCCCCTGGCCTATGCCCATTAGCCATGGGCAATATTGACAGAGTTGGGAGTGTCTAATTATATTTCCTAAATGGGTATGTGAATGAAGAGTAGAAACACTTTGAAATAGTGTTGAAAAATACATTTTCAACATTTGTTTGGTTTGCTTTTTGGCTGTCTTTTGAAAGATGCAAATACTATGGTATCATTGATTTTTAAAGCCCCGTAGACTCTTAAAGCCTGAGGCAGTTTTTACTAGTAATTGGGCTGTTTCAGCTTGAGCCAATCTGATTGTCCCAGCAAATCCTTTGAAATGATGTGATGTAATCAGAAACCGGTCTTCACAGAACACCCCTTTACCAATGGCAACATTTTTTTCCCTATTGATCACAGGTAAAAAGCTTAAGAACTTTAAAATAGAGTGTAGTGATAAAACTAACCATATATTTGAAATGCTGGCTGTGCGTAAATGTTGATTGTCTGTCTTTGGGGAGGTAGATTTCTAACTGTGTTTATAAATTGACACGGTGGTTAGGAGCAGGTGTCCTTATAGACCCTCTGGTTGTGCTTCTTCGTTTTCTTAATGGACAGCTTGTGCTCTTGTTTTGAGCAGAGACAAATTCAAAATAAAATTTAAAGTCTCCCAAAACATATCTTTAAAGGTATTTATGTATACCTAGGAAAACAGCTGATTTTCCTTCGGCAATATTGTAGTATTTTGATCTGTATTCCAGTTAAACATTTGGAGAAGGATCCCTGAACTTATTTTGAAGGTTAACTCTCTATTTGTTAACCTTTTAAATATGCTTTAGAAAAATCAACTCATCAAACGTAGCCTTTGTTAGCAGCATCTTTGAGTCAATATTAAAGTTTCAAGCCTATATTCATTTTTAGCTCTTGTAATTTGTATCTATAAAATACAAATGTTTTGCAGCATATTGATTTTTTTAAAGATACATTGTTTAATAACTAGCCCTTTGAGTGAATGGCCTAAATTCTTTAGTAAGTCATAAAAATGTGGCTCCAGGATGATTTCATAAGCACAGGTTTTGATGCTTCCAGCAAAATGTGCAGCATGCAGATTTTTTTTTAATAATCCAGGGATATCAGTTTTTGGTTGGGTTCACATGAATTCATCTGAACAGAGTACAGCACTTCTGAAAGTAAAGTACCTTTGTACCTATGAATTTTAAATTTTTATTATTTAATAAATGC
This sequence comes from Equus asinus, assembly GCF_041296235.1. Lineage (NCBI taxonomy): Eukaryota > Metazoa > Chordata > Mammalia > Perissodactyla > Equidae > Equus > Equus asinus. The sequence continues at coordinate 95,808,408 of NC_091793.1, forward strand.
TTTTTAGCAGCATCAATCAAGGTATCACTGAGTGAATATGATATTATGAAGAGGAAATTCTAAATCACTTTAATACCCCATATTGTAATAATTCATTTATCAGTGTGATACCTTGAAATGCTAAATGATGAAGTAAGGGATGACAGCTATAGTCAATATTGTTGGTAGATCGAACAGACAACTGCTTTTCCTTGCTACAATCAAACACTTTTGAAATTTTTAGTTCTCTAATACATTAGGTCAATTTTTATTGTTAGTATTTTTATTGCTTTTTAATAGATATTTATTTGAATTTTTATAATAATGATACTACCTTTCCTCTGTCTTCATTTGATATTTATTAAGTTCTTGATCTGCACTATGCCAGGTAGGGGATTAAAACACAGAAAAGATGTTGCCTTTGCCTTTAAAGAGTGAACTGTCTACATCATCGTTTCTCATTAGTTTAATGAAAAATAAAATTAAATGCTTAGGACACAGGGAACACAATGTCAAGAATTAAAAATGATACGTATGTGAACTTCCTTTATTTTCCTTCGTTCCTACTTCTCACTCACAAATTTCAAAATCAAATGATTCTCCAAGTCCTTTCTATTGTACCTGCTAAGTTCTCTCAAATCCACTCAATTATCCTTTTTCTCACGCTCATCCTGCATCCAGATAACCTCCTGGTTGTCCTGATGGGCCTCCCTGCCTCAAAGCTTGCTGACTTTTCACCCACCTTTACAGTCCTGCTGGAGGACCTTCGTAAAACTGAATCTCATTTCATCTCTCATTTACCTAACAACCTTTTAATAGCTTAACACAAAGTTAAAAGTCGGGAATGTGGCCAACACGGCCCTGTGTGATCCGGTCCTTCCCCAGCTTTCCAGCCTTTTGTCCCATGCTTTCAACCCTAGCATTCCACATACTAACTGTGGAACTGTATTCAGGTCCACAGCTCAACGTGCTCCCTCCTGCTTTTAGGTTTTTGCGTAAGTCTACAACAGTATTTGATGAGTTAATGAATGCTGCCACCTCTGCGTAAAATAACATCATCATCTACTTGCATTCATCATTCATGTATCAGGTTTGGTATATTTTCCCCTAGGAACTCCAATGCTCCCTGTACTTCCCTCATTGTAGCACTTAGCATTTTAAAGTATTTCTTCCCCTCACTAAGCTTTGTGAATAAAGGGACTATATCTGTTTTTTAAATTTGTTTGCTTGGTTTTGTTTTAAGAGTTCATGAGCTCAAATTTGGGGGTTTTTTTTCTTATTTTATTACATTCATCAGAGGCAAGTAAAATATATAAGCTTCAAACACTATCACTGTGTCCTCCTTCCCCAAAATATCCCTCTGTTAAGCATTTGATGTGTATCTTGCAAATCCTTTTCCTATGCGTTTGCATACATATACAGATACATACACATATATAAGTAAATAAGATCACGTAATTGGTACTGTTTTAATTTCCCTTCTTTTCACTTAATAATATGTCCTGCAGTGTTTCCATACAATTCACATAGGATTATATCATTCCACTTTGCAGCTAAATAGTATTATATTGCATAAATGTATCAAAATTGTTTAATCATACCAATATTGAGAAGCATTAGTCAGGTCTGCTATTATAAAAAAAATTACATGGGGGCGCACCCAGTGGCGTAGTGATTGAGCTCATGTGCTCCATTTCAGCGGCCCCAGGGTTCACAGGTTCCGATCCTGGGCACAGACCTACACACCACTCATCCAGCCATGCTGTGGTAGCATCCCACATACAAAACAGAGGAAGACTGGCAACAGATGTTAGCTCAGGGACAATCTTCCTCACCAAAACAAACAAACAAACAAATTACAGAAACGTTTTTGAAACATCTTTGTGAACCTGAGAGGATATTTCTGTAGTAGGATTAAGAGAGCTCTGGTGGCAGACTGCCTGGATGAGTTCAAATCTGGGCTCCATGTAACACCTCTGTATTGACTTAACCTTTCTGTACTTAGTTTCCTTACTATAAAATGGGAATTAAAATAATAGGGCCTTCCACACAGAATTTTTTGAGACTTAAATGAAAAAAGATATATAAAGCACTTAGAAAAATGCCTGGTGAACACTAAACAGTGTTAGATATTTCTGCTATTATTAGCCAGATATATTCATAGAAGTAGATGTATTGGCTCAATGGATATGTACCTTTGTATTTTGGCAGATATTTTCAAAATTTCCACTCAAAAAGACTGTAACCATTAACACTCCCACCAACAAGTGCTTGAGCATTTACAGTATGCTATTAACACTCTAGATTCTCGGTTCTTTTTATTTTTGCATGTATATATATGCATATATTTATTATATTTGCATATTTATTTAGACATATATCCAGTTTCTTTTCTCATATTGCTACTAGGAATGAAAGTTTTTTGCTGTTTTTTTTTTTAATTTGAATTTTTTCTTTTCATTCATATCATTTGTTCATTTTACAGTTGTATATCTTTTGCCCTTTCATATATTCATAGATCTTTATGTATTCTGGTAACTAATCTTTTGTCTGTTATATACATTGCAAGGGTTTTCTCCCAGACTGTTACACATGTTGTAACTCAATTGATATACAAAAAGATCTTTAAAAATGTAATTTAATTGTTTAAGTAAAATCTGTCTATCTTAGCCTTTATGTCTTTTAGGATTATTTTTTGTTAAAACAGTATCCCCCAAGCATAGCACATTTTAGGTGCCCCAGAAATATTCATTGAATGATTTAGATTTGAGCTAAGTAAAACAAAAGGGATTTTTAAGTAGTCAGTGATCTCTCTGGGCAATATCATGAGCAGAATGCTAGAATCAGATAACTCTCTATATGCAATGTACTGTTATCTTTATCTGTGGAACATAAATAAAAGTATCAGCTATGACAGTTACAATTTTAAATAAATCTATTAAAATGATTATGTCAGTTCCTGTTACAGTATTGTTTCCAAATATCTTGAATTGTATTCATGGTCCATAAAGTTAATAAACAGATGATATAAATAATATTTATGGAATATTACAAAAACATTGAATTTGAACAGTAAGGGTGGATCATTGTATATCCTTAGAGTCTTTGATTAGCAATTCAATAACTATTTCAGATAATTAACTCCTCAAACAATTTTATCATTATCAAATCTGGTTAGTTTCAAAGTATTTCTAGAGTGAATGAATATAACTTAAATTCTAATATAGATTTATTCACAGAATAGTCACTACCTTCCGGGGTTTAGATACCAGAACTATTCATACATTTAGTTCTTGCTTCTCCCTCAAACAAAATATGTATAGCTCTGGTCTAATCATTGTGTGTGTGTGTGTGTGTGTGTAATGAATGCAATATTCTAAACTCTCCAATTACTAAATTCTGCCCCAATTTGATCAGACAGGTCATGATTACTTTTCATTTCCTTAAGGCCTGTTCAACTAGTCAAAATAGGAAATTTCAGCATTTTTCAAATTGGAGCAGATGATCAAGAACATCTGTAAGATGCATGAATTTTTACTGTCAGGAGTTGGCTGAGCTTTTCTGTTTTCTGTGAGAGCATGAAATATGAATCCAACATGACTCAGGTGCATGCAGAGGCTTTATCATACCTACTTTCATTCTGTCATCTTCCGAGTGTCTTAATTTCATTATGTAATTTTAGCATAACTAAAATTGAATGGGTTAAAAATTATATAATCAATTACATTAAATTTTATTTCTAATTCTTAACTGAATTGAACAGATCACTGTGACACTCATTGGCAGTCATTTACATCAAGCATTGGTGGTCAGGTGGTTACACATTGCACAGTTCTTGTTTCTAATACTCAGGCTAAGTCCCCGGCATTAGGTGTTCCTAGTGGATTGTCTTTTCCTGGATTCCTATGTTATCATCATCTTTCAGCTATTTTAAATAAAATATGAGTTCAATTCTGGAATTAGTTATGTATACTCTCAGGAAAGTGAGCAGAGTCGAGGATAACTTCTAGAGAATTAGGAAACCCAGTCTTTTCTAGATCCGATAATGAAAAACGATGGATTAATTCCCAGATATGCTCAGTTGAAGCTCTTTAAAATAGTCATTTGCAAAAACAAAATGAAACAAAACAAGAAAACTCATCACAAACTTGCCTACCAGACATCAAACTTTAACGACAGATTACCCCAGTATCCTAATAATTAATAGTCCCTTGATAATTGCTGTCCTTAACATATTAACACAAATTATCTAGAAAATAAAAATTCTGTTTTTTGTAGTTATCTTAATCCAATGAGGTTGCGAGTTGAAGAGAGCTTTGCAGTACATCCTTGGTAGGTAGGAATGCTGGACAATGCATATAGACCAGGATGGAAAGCTGCTTTATGGAGACAAAGTGAGGGCTTTGTAAAGGGGAGGAGAAATAATTTCTGAAAAGTTAGGATGCCTGCTTAACAAATAGGCTTTCTGCATAATTGTATCAGAAGCAGCATTAATATGGCATAGTTACTGTTAACGTGGAATTAATTGTCAATGCCTAAGAGCAGGTGGCCTCCATATTGATAACTGTCTGGCTATGAACCACATGATGTGAAAGCTCTACTTTAGACCATAGGAACACATACACATGGATTCATTAACACGTGGTCAGTCAGGTACTAGTTCTATATTAATTGTCCAGAAATATTCATGTTTTAATTGCAGGAGACGTGAGCTAAAATGAACAGATTTTTATATTTTACAAATGGATTAAAAGGAACAAAATAATGAAGGACTCAGATTAGGCTTTGTCTTTGGTTAGTTTGGTTCAAGAGGTAAATTTTAAATTATATATGATATTAGAAATTTGAATTAAGGTGTATTCTAAACATTTGGAAACACTGATAAAATGTATCAAACAGTTAAATCTTTCCAATTTATATGATTGAAAATAAGATAAATGAAGTTATAGTGATGGTACTGAAAGTTAATCTGTCAGAATTTACATTACTAAATGAGCTCCATTATGATATCATTTTAATTTTTTTAACTATTTTGTATTATAAACTTTGTACATTCTTGATGCAACATCTCTGTTGTTAACAAAATTTGAAAACTGTGATCAATTAGAGATTTTGCACAACTTAATTTAGGAAATTCTATTATTTCAGCATAATTTAATTAAGTACATTTTCAATAAAAATTCTCATTGGAATTAAAGAAGATAAATCCCAAGTGTCTAAATAAATTATTTAATTGATCAACATGAACACCAAATTAAATATATCTCTATATAACTAGCCCTTGATCTATGTTATATAATCAACAGAGAAAGGAAGGGAGACTTTGGGAAATTAGATATGAAAGCATGCAGCTTTTTTACTAAAAGAGGCTATTATGTGGAAGAGCTTAGGCATTTGTAGATTCAGATGATAAGAAATTATAGGGAGATAATTTTAAGTTCTAGATCAAGAAGCTTTCCAGAAATATAATGGATTGATTTGCAATGCAATGAGCTTCTTATCTCTGGAAATATTCAAACAGAGCCTAGATGTCTGTCATTTAAGGATGTTTTAAGGAGGCTTGAATGAGGTTGGATTTTATTTCTTATCAGATCTTTCTAACTGTAAAATTCTACCATCATAGAAACTTATATGTCAATGAATAAAAACACATTATATTTTTTAGCCCCTGGATTAAAATTGAAAGGAAACAGATTTCAACTAACATAAAAGACTTCTAATAAAGGAATTCTCTAACTGTGAGACAGGAAGCCTTGAAGAAGGGTAACCATATATCCTTGTTTGCTTGGGACAGTCGTGGTGCATGCCTGGTATATGTGGATAACTATTAATAGGATACCCTTTCACTCACATGGGTGTCCTGATTTGAACAATAAATTACTTGGTCATTCTACTTATAAGGCATCCAGTATACTGTATGTGGAAGTGACTGTGTCTGGAAGGGGCTAAGTGAACTGACAGGGAGAGCAATTATTATGGGATTGAGTGCAAGGTAGACTTCTATTAAGGCCCTTGTCTTACCAAAATCTAGAGAAAAGCCCTTAAGTCTTTCAGGTTTTTGGACTATCAGTTTTCAAGTAAATTCTCTAGTCCAGTAACCTCTCTGACACCCAAAATAAATGTCCTTCTTTAATTTAAAGAGATAATTAATTAATTTTTAAAAAGCTATCTCTTTGGAGATAAAGTTATATCACTAGTTCTGATTTCTCTTGATAATTTATTTGCCATCATTTTCTTATTACTTTGTATGAAGGTAATAGGGTTACTTTTTCATTATTTTTATATATACTAAATTTAAACTTTCATTTACAAAACAGAGTGTAAACTTATTCAATTCCTTGGTTATACCAAACATGAAAGAAACAAGATTAATGTGCTGATGCATGTAGATTAGATAGATATATATAATATATATAATGATATAAGAATACGTATATTTTCCCACATAAGAAAAATGTATTTATATATGCACATACATATATTTATATGGATATAATTTTATATATATATACATATTCAGAGTTATTCAGAATTGTTTGAGAATTATAGACTTATTTCAATCTGATTTTTGGATTGTTTAATATACTGTACCTTCTCTAGCAATAATAGAAGTGCCTTACCTTAAATATATTGGAAGGAAAAGCCATGTAAAATTATCACTTTGATTGAAATATCATTATAGATTAAAATAGAATGACAGCAGATTTCCCCACAAGTTTACGGAACTAAATAGACATGTCATGATGATAATAGTATTTGCCAGTATCCTTCTCTCTGAAAATCAAAAGTACTCATATAAAATTATTTTGTAATCTCAGACATGTCAAATACATTATCCTCCATTGTGAAATACTGCTTCTGGAGATAACATGATAACGTGTAGCAGACGTCCTTGCACTTCCTCACTCCTGCCATTAAATTCCTATGGCATCTAATGTAGTTTATATTCAGTATACCCCCAGATTTTAAAATCACATTTTCCTCTTATCTATGTTTTTGTATGCCAAATAGTTGCACGGCTAGTGGATATCTTAATACTCATGTGTTCACAATAAGACACATAAATCAGATGAAATTTTATCAAATAAAAATATATCCTATACATATGGGTCTTATTTTTGAGAAGTTCTATGTAATATCAGACTAAACTATTATTTCTGTGAATACTGTGGATCAGTTTTTGAAAAATGGACATTTTCAAGAGGAGTTATTTATCAAGGTTAGGTTTTTCCCTGCCAAATATGTAAAGTACACAATTAGAACATATTTATCATCTCCAATTGATGGTTTACCAGTCTAGAGTCTCCACCTTTGACAATGAAAATATAATTTCTTCCTGGTCAAATCAAATAAAGAAACTTGGAAGCCAGTGCTGATGGGCTTAAGAGCAACCTAGGGAGACATTGTGTCGACTGTGCTCTATTTTCTTCCTTTGGACTTTCCCATGTTTAGAGTGACTGTATTTTATTAACAAAGAAGTAAAGACGAAAAAGGAGAGCAATGGGGTATGAGCTTCTTGACAGACTTCTGAATGTCGGTTCCATAGAGATGTTGCCCAGCAATGTTTGTTTGTGTCAGATGCCACAGTGTGCTCACGGAAGTCTTTTTCCCCAGGGCTGTCAGTAAAGAGTCGTAGAGAGGGGTGGTGGCTATGTGGGAAAAATTACAAAGGATGGCTTGACAGGAGCTATAGCATAAAAGCTGTGTTTTCTTTGTGAAAATACTAGCATCCCCCATGACCAAGCTTCTCCATTCTCAGCCCAAATTAAGACACCACTGTAACGGAATCTACATTTTATCAAGATTTCTGGTGCTTCTTGCGCGTATTAAAGTTGGAGAAACACTAAAGTCTAGTAAAAATTGTTCATTCTCATTTTATCTCCTCTTGTTGGCTGTCTTGTTGCTCTCTGGCCCTTTTCATAGATGCATGGGTTTTTCCAACATTGAGCCCCTTAATTCTAAAATCAAATCACTAAGCTTTGCAATGTGATTATTCCATATAGGAAGGGATTTCAGGGCCCCAAGCCAAAATAAATGCAAGACTCCCTATTAAATTTGAATGTCGAGTAAACAAATATTTTAATATAAGTATGTCTTATGTAATGTTTGACACGGGGCATATTTATATTAAGAATGTATTAATTGTTGATCATCTGAAATTCAAATTTAACGGGACATCCTGTATTTTTATTTGCTACATCTGGCACCTCTATATAATAGGTCAAAATTTCCCACTTGTAGAACTAGTATTTTCTGCCGGCATCAATATCAATATTTGCTAAAGCAGCTGTATTTTTTTACATAACAATTTTTCATCTCCTTTTAGAAGAGACAGAAGCTGAAATTCTGGTCTCTACCCTCTACTAAGCCACCATCTATATGCCTTTGCATACCTATAAAAGATAACATTAAGCACAGCCTTGTTATCTTAAATAGGAACTGACCTTGAAATCCAAAATACCCTGCTATCTAACACTTGTCTTAAGGAGGACTTAAAATTAACTATGAAAAGACAAAAAAAAATTCTTTTTGGAAAGTATTCTCTAACAAAAAATTAGAGAAGTCGTATCAACTAATTTCTCTGTATTTCTAGTATTCTCTGCAATAGGTTAAATCTTTCAGGTGCCAAGGGCACATTTTGCAGCAAAGTCATTCTGGCTTGTCCATCGGGAGCCCCTGTTGCTTTAAATCCGATGCTTTATCTGCTAGATCATTGCTAAAGGTTCTTCTGGTCTTGGAGGTCAACTAGTAACACCTGCTTTGAGTGTTTTTTTTTTTTTAGGTTAAAATTGTCTCTGCTATAATCTGTGTTGGGAATTTGCATGGGAATTTGCATGGGAATACAGATTCAGTGCGGTGGTAACTAAGACATTTTCCTGAGGAAATCTCTTATTGGTCGTCCTTGGGCACAACTCCATGTGGAGATGAAGTGTGCTTTTACTCAGATGAGAGTACTGGATGAGAGCACTCTTTAATTTCAATAATATGTTATAAAGTCTGTCCCTGCTCGCCAGGTTTCCAGAACTTACATAAATGACCTTAATCAGCAATATCATTACTGCAATTTAAACTCTTACTACAGAAGTACTATTGATGTATAATTTGTAGTTTCTACCAAAAGTCTCATAGAAGATAATTTAAGGGATATGCTGCTACCAGTGCACTCCTCTGTATATTTAAAGTCTATTTTTGGATCAAATTAGACCACCAGAAAGCTGTAAATTTGATCATCTCCCTTTGGCAGAGTTGCCTTTTCTGAATTCTCTTTTTAGGTTTTGCCTTCAGATTTTTCAGTTGTCATATAGTCCCATGCATTTTGATTCTGACTTTTTTATTTTGTTAACCTTATTTTCCTCTTTGATATTACATTTACATATTTACATTAACTTGTATTTATATTAGGGACATAGTGTAGAAGGTTTTTTGTTTGTTTTTATTATGAAAACCAACATTCATGTGATAAAGTACAGTTTAAAGAATAATATCAAAATAAACATCCTTGTACCCAACATGCTGTTTAATAACTGGGTACTGATTGTAGCTTAAAAGCACCATGTGCCTCTTCTTAATTGCATTACCTTGACCATCCTGCTTCTATAGTTGAGTGCTGTCCTAAATTTTGTGATAAATATTCTTTTGTTTCCTTCCCTTACTGGTTTTTACCACAAATATGTTTATTTGCTTGCTTTTGATTTTTTACATAACTGGAATTACTTTGTATGTATTCCTCTGGAACTTATTTTTTGCTCAATATGATGTTTTTAATATTCATCCATACTGACTTATTTTCACTGCAGCATGATGTTCTGTGGTATGACTGTATCATAATACATTTATTCCTGCTACCAAATATGGATATTTGGGTTGTCTCCAACTATCCGTTATTATAAAGGGTGCTGCTATGATCATTCTTTTACACGGCTCTTGGTCCACATACAGGAGATTCTCCGGGGCTTGATACTAAAAGCATGGTCCACAGACCAGCAGCAACAGCATTACCTGGAGCTTATTAAAAATGTCCCCACCCAGATCTACCAAATCGGAATCTTCATCTCACTGTATCCTTCTATAGCTATTAACATTTGAAAGCACTAGTCGATGTTATATACCTAGGGGTGAAAATGCTGATCAAGTTCAATTGTTTTGCAACACAAAGCCCAGTGTTTTTCCAAAGTTGTTGTGCCAATTTTTATTGCTACCCTCAAAGTTCCTCTTGCTCCAACACTATCACCAACAATGGAATTTTCAGGCTTTAAAACAGTGTAACAAGGAAACTGTGAAAATGGTATTATTTTTATATTTTTCCGATTACAAGTATATAAATGCAATTGATGTTTACATATTAATCTTCTATGCAGTCATCTTGTTACTGAGGTTAAACATCAATTGTTTGTCGGCTATCAATATTTCCTCCTCTCTTAAAAGCTTATTCATAATTTTGTTCATTTTTTCATTGTTTCCTTATTGATTTTATGATATTCTTTATATATTCTGTATACTACTACTTTGTTGGTTATAGGTGTTGAAAATTTTTCACCCAGTTTATGGCTTTTAATTTTAATCTCGTTGAGGTTGTTGATTAACTGAAGCTCTTATTCTCAATATAGACAGATTTACTAAGTTTTTTTTTTTTTTTTTGAGGAAGATTAGCCTTGAGCTAACTACTGCCAGTCTTCCTCTTTTTTGCTGAGGAAGCCTGGCCCTGAGCTAACATCCATGCCCATCTTCCTCTACTTTATATGTACACCTACCACAGCATGGCGTGCAAAGCAATGCCATGTCCGCACCCGGGATCTGAACCGGTGAACCCCAGGCTGTGGAGAAGCAGAACGTGCGAACTTAACCGCTGCGCCACCAGGCTGACGCCTTACCAACTGTTTTTTAATCGTCATCAGATGTTTTGTGTGTATGTGTGTGTGCTTTGCCAGTTTGGTTTCTTTGGACATCTAATCCTGCACATTTTTGAAACACAAGTCATAGTGAAGTGCTCATACCTAGACCTACCAACCCCTTCATATCCTAGCCAATAAGTTCCCAGCAAAAGAGAATACAAGACAAGTATAAAACAGCCAAATGGGAAGCAAACATCACTTATTAGAGCCAGGCAAATGATATATACTTATCCTCAAAGCAAGATTCCAGAGCAGACACAATGTTACCTACAAACCCAGTCAGAGGAAATTAAAATACATACACACACTTTAAATGCACAGAGAATGACCAGCATGTGTTCACTAAGCACAAGGAAACAGGAAGTTTCCTGGAGAAAATGAGCCTGGAGATGACTAGAGCCTCTGTCTCTGCTGGTGGGGCCCAAGAAACCCATCCATTCGTATAACATGCTTAGTGAATATTTGGGGCTGAGCCCAATCAAATTTGCAATGCCTACCTCCAAAACCAGCGGAGGAAAGAGCCACAAAGGCAGTGAAATGAATATAAAATCATCATGTTCCCTCATTTGTTAACCAAAGCTAAATAAAGTAAAATGAGACATTCACCTCTTGCTTCCAGAAATCTCTGAATTGGATCTCAAAAGGATATTAATTTTTCACTCAGACCACATCATATCGTGTATCAAAAATTCACACCTTATTCTAACCCCCATTTTACATTAAATTAACCTGTGTTGTCCAGTATAACTCACATGAAATTATACAGGTTCAAATAACAAAATGAAGTATGATGTAAATTTGAACAATATGACCTTATCCCTTCCATTACTGAGTTTCTAAGTTATTTTAAATCCTTCTCCCTTGGTAATAATATAAATTCAAAGGAATTACAGTACAAATATTTTTCTCCCATAATTTCTCTTGTCTCAGCTGGAAGAGTGAGAAGGACAAAAGATAATATGAAGAGTAGGATTGGGGTAATTAATATTCCAGAGCACTTTTTTCCACTTCATAATAAGCGTTATGAGAACTTAAAGAAACACAGCTCATCATAAATATTCCCTTTATAACACTATTTCTTTTCCTTATTAAAATGCAATGTAGAATAAAACTTTAATCAGGGCATTGGCTATACATGAAACAAAAATAATGCAAGCTCTTGAAAATGGGGAGAAAAGTATGTGGCAAGAATTTGATAAGATTATCTCTTGAAATAATCTGTGGTAGGAAAAAAATCTACTAAGCAACCTCTATTTTTTTACTTAGAAATTTCCCTATATTTCTATTCAAAACTATTCTTTTCATTACCAATAACTCCTCTAGAATTTTAATGAAAATAAATTTCTGGAAAGTTTAGAGAAAAGTGAAGATATAATCTAATTTTTATAATGTTTATGTGCTAATTTTATGTGCTCTGAACAATGCCTGTTTTTATCAACAACCAGGAGATCTTCATATGTAGGCATATGTCCCAGAGGAGTGAGAACTATTTTGAAATACCTTTAGTTTTTTCTCCAAAACCGCAAACATCTAGCTCTTGGAATTACTTCATAGCTGCTTCTTGCTGCAGAAAGAGAGAGGGTAAATGTGTTATTTTTGAAGGAGACAGCTCTGGAGGCAAATGCCTAAAGCAATCTTCATTAAGGAGGAAATTCATTTGACTGGTTTGAACGATTTGAACAGCAGCTATGTGCTGTCTCTGTGGGATCTATTTTGGACTTGAATGCAGTTGTCGTGGGTTGCATCATTTATTTTATCTTATGGAAGATATTTGAAGTTATTACCTCTTGGACTCAGCATTCACAATACCATGCTTCTCGTACTTGGCTAGCAGTCCAGACACATTTAGCTGCTGTATCTTTATACACACTCTTATTTCAGCACAGAATGCCCTTACCCTTTATTCATCTGAAAAATGTCACAGAGATACTCTTCCACTATTGTATTTTGGTGAATCTTCTCCCATGGCACTTTATCTAGATTCCTAAAATTCCATTTATTACTGTGTTTTTGTTTACATCTTTAATTCCATTGGGAGCTCCTCAAGGGCAAGGACTTTGATTGAATTCATGTCTTTGGCCAGTGCCTGGCACAAATGCTCTCCTATACATGCATGAGAGAATGGGCAAGTGATGAATGAATGAATAAACAAAAGGGGTGTTTATTTATTCAAGCACATTTGAACACTATGAATTTATAATTTACGTCTAATCACCCGGTGTTGTCCAGCATGTAAATTGCTTCAGATAGTCTGACCTATGAGAAAAAGCTAAAGGGTTTGGTGGTACTAAAGAGGAAAGAACTGGAGTTGTCCTTAAGTTATGTGAATGTGAAAGTCGTGTAAGAGATGAAGGGATACTGTTTCTTACTTCTGCCGAGTCTAGAATTAAGGAACATAAACCCTGACCAGATGGTTCAAGGCCTGTTACAAGACTTCTCTAGTTTTGATAAATCCTTGAATCTTAGTGAGTCACAGCAACTCATCTGTAAAATGGGAATAATGAATTTGGCCCTAGCTACCGCACAGAAAATCTCTGAGTATCTAACCAAGTGAGATATTAAAGAAAATATCATGTGGTCTACAAAGCGCTGTTTCACGGTTTGCAAATGAGATCCTTTTTTGGTTAAGTAATGTTCTTTACTGGGCCCAATTTTCTAGATGCTGAGAGTTCAAACAAGTTGAGGGGCCTCTTTACAATAACACACCTACCTCTTCTAGTGGCTCACCCAGCAACAGAGATAGCACCAGAACATGAATGGGTCTTCCTGCGGCAGTAGGGTCTGGTGTCCCTGTGCTCTGTCTTGTCAATAGCTGTGGCCTGTGCCTCCCCCCTCCTAGAGCCAGGTTGTGGTAAGGTGTCTGTTGAAATTGGGTAAATCTGTGAAATTATACTCAAGCCTAGAGGCAAATGGTGAAAATTTATTAGTGTACTTATCTGGCAACAAAAGAAAATGAATGAAAAATAAGAAATTGATTTGTTCATGCATGTGTTTTCTGTTACGCAAATGTTTTGTTGTGGGAAAATAAAAAGCTTGTAGTATGCTACCTCCTCATGAAGCGTTCCTGCATCTCACATCTCCTTTTCTTAATTCTTTCTGAGTAGAATTAATCACTCCATTCTCAATACTTGGGTAGAATTGCTCACACCTTGGATTTCAAATGTCACATTGCTTTGGAATGATCTGTTTGTGAGTCTGTCTTCCCTTCCAACATGGAAGTCTTTCAGGGAGCCTATCTCTTCGTTTTTGCATTGCCAGGACCTGCCTAGCTCCGCACCTGGGACTCAGTAGGACCTCAAGAAACACTGACTCTTGAAAAATGATGGAGTTTTAAACTTTTCCTTGAGACAATTTAATATTAAGTACTCTCTGAAAGAGGCGAGGGAAGAAGAGGACTTGAATATGTGGCAGAAAATAGAGAGGTTTGGAAAAAGAAAATCACATGACCTTATTTTTCAGAAAACTTGGTAATTATGGAAGGCTGTTTAGCTGCTTCAATTTCATACCGAGCAAATGAAGGTTTTTCACTTGTTGAAGTGGGGCTCTCTATTCCCCTGGATACATTTATGTAAGGGACACAGGACAGAGAGCTACTTCAACAAAGGCCATTACGGAGAAGGGTCCTGGGAGCCTGTTATTAAGCTTATTATCCTTGGTATTTTGGCCCGTAAGGTCTTGGTTATAAAACACATGGGAAACTCGCTTGTGAGAAAAAAATGGGTTTTATTTAAACAGAAAGTAGAAAAATCCCCAGCCTCTGAAAGGAGAAAATATTTGGAACAACATAAAAAAAGTGCAATGCCTTTGGAATGATGACGTTATTTTAGATATTCAGGATAGGACTAAGGAGTTTAAAGGCTTACATGGAGGAAAATTAGGTAGTTCTATTCATTTGAGAATAAATTTGAGTTGTTGTGAAATGTATGTGAATAATATTTTTTGCCGTTAAATCTTGAATGCATTTATTTTTTTTTCTTCAGATGTTGAACTAAAAATCATACTCTCCATCCTCATTAATGTTAGCACATAGAGGTGATTAAGGCAAGAAAATAAGCAGTTAGGATGCAATTGAAAAGTAGGATGAGGATAGAAAAACGTACAATAGAACATATAGGAAGGCTTTTGAAAACAATGTTAGGAGGCCACAGCAGTCTTTCTGAATGAAGCGATTTCTAAGCTGAGATATAAATGATGAGCAGAAGTTAGCCAGGGAAAAAGGAGAATAGTGGAAAAATAAAGTTTTTCTGACAAAAGGATCAAAGTTTGTCACTGCAGAGAATTAAGAGACAGCATGATGCTTTCCAGAAACTGAAAGTGAGAAATTTAATATGATTGGAAGAGTTAAGTAGCAGCATGGAGTTAATCTCAAAGGGCAGCGAGGTGCCAGTGAAGGACGAAAGTGGAAAGTGAATTGATTTTATTTATTTCGAGAGATTACTCTGGCTGTTATACGGTAGAAGAAACGGAGTAGGGGCAAGATTGGAGGCTGCAAGATGTGGTGCTCTAAACCAAGTATAAAATGTTGATGGCCTAAAATCATGTAGTAGTGAGAATGGAGAGATGTAAACAAAGTTCAGGAATATTTTGGAGGTATAAATAAAAAATGTAGTCATTGCTTGAAAGTTTTCAATTAAGAGAGGGAAGAAGTCAGGGCTGGCTCAGTGGCATAATGGTTAAGTTCATACGCTCCGCTTCGGCGGCCCAGGGTTCACGGGTTTGGATCTCAGGCACGGACCTATCAAGCCATGCTGTGGCAGGCGAATGTTAGTTCAGGGCTAATCTTCTTCTTCAAAAAAATTAAAATTAAATTAAAAAATAAAAAGAGATGGAAGAAGTCAAAGATGCTGGCAAGTTTTCTGATGCATGCAACTTTGTGGATGGTTACTGTCTTTGTCCGAAGTGGGGATCCCACGAAAATGTTCTGGTGCAGTGGTCATAGAAATTAGATGGTAAGGACTAAAAACCCACATCAATTACTGAATTACTCGACATAATATGCTGTGTCATATTTACAGCTTAAATTTCTCCAGTGCTGAGAATACTTCTACTTCCAATTCAGTTTAAAGGTTGTTTATTGATTTCTTGGACATAATGAGTTATCTTGGTGGATGTTAAGTGAATCTATAATGAGCTTATGGTGTGTAGAATGCGATGGTATCCTATGGTTTTTCATAAATATAATCAAAAAAATTCTCAAGATAATAGTGAAAATGATTTCAAAAAATTTGAGATTAGTTTGAAGAATCATATCTTGAACATTAGTGGAATGAAAAAACATCTTATTTCTCTGTGATGGCAAAGAAAAACCTTATGGGGATCTTCTAGAATGTCATTTGTAAGAGACAGAATGGAATGTTTAAACATTCTATGAAAGAGAAGACAAAAGAAATGTCCATGAGGAGATATAACAATGAGAGTTCAAAAGCAATATCAATGACTGGCAATGTGGTTGGCAACTTCAGCATAATGAACTCAGCTGTCCGTGAAGCTTTGCAAGTTACTGCAATTGTAGTAGATAAAGGCCTCTCTGATATTATCTTCCATGATTGGGATCCACTAGATTAGTTTCATTTGTTAAAACAAAGGCTAGTTTCAAATGAAGCATCAGCTGCCACTTGCAGACTTGGTAGGAAACAACTCACTTTTTCCTTTAACAGAGAGAACTATTCATAATTTTAATTTGTCTAGGAAAAGGGATAAGCTGCTAATCACCTTTACAATAGCTGGGGCTCTTCATTTGTAACTATTATTAGTCATTGCTCAACACTGATATTTTGAAACATTTTTCTGATGTTTCTTTTGTAGTTAGAGATATAAAGAATTCATTGCTTTTTCAAATGAATTCAAAATTAATATTATAATATGAAATAACAGTGGAAAGTAAGACAATGTTATAGAAAATATATGTCCGCACAATTGAAGATTTATAAATTTCTTTGCTTCCTTCAATGACTGTTCAACAAATGGCAAATGCTAAACATCATTATTTTGAACCTAGTAATATAATTTTATTTCTTACTTTCAAAGAATACAGCTTTTTAGATAAAGCATTTATGTATTTTCTTTAATGTAGCACTAGAGCAATGGGCTAAAGAATCACTTTAATCATTAAACCACTTTATTTAATCATTTTTCATCATATTTCCTTTATCATAAGATGAATGTGTCTATACAGAAAAAATAAAAAATATTTTTAAAGGCAAGGAGAAAAAACTGTAACTCTGAAACCACTGATAATCAGTGTGAACATTTTTGTATATATTCTTCTAATCTCTAGATGAGAGAAAGGAAAGAGAGAAAAATAATTAACTTATATACCTTGAACATTTTCCCATTCAGGAATTATATTTTCACTTTGTTAATTATGACTGCGTTATGTTATGTTATATGGATTAATCAAAATTATTTATCAAAATCCAAATTACTGGGACTCCAGGTCATTTAAAATATGTTATAAATAACATAGCCATGAATGTTTTGGAGTTAAATCTTATCCCATCCTTAATACAAATTGTTAGAAGTTAAAATGCTGGAATAAGTGGTAAAATAAAAGAAGCAAGTTTTCTCATGATCTGACCACTTCTTTTGTCTCTTATATGTCCTTTAAGGCTACATTTATGCCTTTTTAGTCTCTATTCATTATGTATCTACTTGGTACTTTAATTTGTTAGAAAGCCTGAGGAATTCTAAGATGAATAATGTATAGATAATGTCTATAAAAGGGCATATATCCATCAGGACGAATGACAAACACATATTAATACCAAAGGGCTGAATAGCATGAATAGTGGGTTGGAGAAGGAATTGAGTGCCACCTGCACATAGAACTAGCATGTGTACCTAGAAGTCTAGTTAAATTAAACACAGCTCCTGCTATGTTTTCGATTGGAAGAACAGACTGTGAGGGGCAACTGGAATGGTTAGTGGTAGAAACATTTTAAGAAATAGTTTGTTGGGGAGGAAAAATTTTCTTTCTACCCTTTTAGGTTCTTTGGCTGGTCTAAGAATCAAATTAACATAAAACAGATTAACAGGAGAAATACAAATTTAATTACATACCTAAGGGGCCCCATAAGAATATGAAACCCAGAGAAGTAACCAAAGCAGGCAGCTTTTATACCTTTTAGATAAGCAATAAATTTATAAAGAATAGACAAGACAAAGAAGTTTGGATTTGGGGTAGCAAATTAATAAAGTAGTAACAAGTTTTGTTTATACATCCTTCTTGGCCCTGAATTCCCTATTTCTAGTAATGAGGATGTCTCCCTACCTCCTGGTACAGGGAGGATACTCTTCATATGGGAGATTTATTTCCTACTTTCAGGGAGACAAAGGAGGGTCAGAGTTTCCTTGTCTCACTGACTGTTTCTTAAATAATTCTAATTCAAAATAATCAATATGCCAAAGTGCTATATTTTGGGGCAGCCTGCCCCGAACCCCATCAAGGTGCAGTTTGGGAAGTCAAGAGTCAAACTTTTTGATCTTATTTTAAAAGTGACCCTCATCTGGCCAATCCAAGGACCATCAGGAAAACCAGAAAGCTATGCCAATCCGGTCAGTTAGAGACTATGTACATCAGTGATAACTGCTGCATTCTAATCAAGGATATTCTTGGCTCCCAGCTCATTTGCGAGACCTCAGGGGTCAATTTAAATTTCAAATCATCAATTGGGTTTATTTCACTTGTAGAAGCTCTCCCATCAAGCACGAAGGGAATACAAAGTTATTCTATATGTGGAACACTTTATTTAAAGCGTGTTTATATTAAAGGATGCTTTTAGAATTGAATTTAGAATTCAGAGATCATGGACAATTTCCTTGGTCTAAGCAAACTTAATAAAACCACAAGTCTTTTTCAATATAATTATAACATTAGTTTCAGAATGATCAAATTTATTTTCTGATTAAAAGCCCCTGGTAGTAATTATAAATTGACATTCAGTTGTTTAAAATTTTAATGTCCCAATATTTATTATTAAGGGATGCTACAGTGAAATTACTTCCAGTCAACTGAGCACTCCTCTGTGGTGGGACTTCTTGCTGCAAGAACCTTTTGATATTCCTAACTGGGTAAATCTCTGGGGCAAGACTCCTAATTGTTTCAGGGTATTAAAGTTCTTCTCTGGTTCGATGTTCTATAAGACATCTAAGCAAAAAAAAATCATAGTCAGAGCAATGTCGCAAATATACCATCTCTAATTAGTAATAAATTAACAAAAATTTTAAATGGTTAAAATATTTGTGGCAAAATATGTGTATCCATATCAAAGGATTTGTGGAATGCCTGGCCCTGGTGGAGTGCCAGGCCCCACACAATGTCATTTCAAGTTATGGCCAAGGCTTAAGAGGAACTGCTACCATTTTAAAATATAAAATAGTGATGTGGGTTATCATTAGTTCAGCATGAAGAGACATTGCAATACCACACCAGATAAATTTAGTATGGTTTTCCTAATTACAAGATAATATATATTCTCTGTAGAAACCTTTCAGAAAAGTATTTATGGAAGATAATTGCTTCCATATATGGGAAGGAAAGGAAGGAAGAGGGGTAAGTAGAACTTTAACTGTGCTTGTAAAGTTTTGTTTTTTAAAAAGAAAGAGATCTGAATATGGTAAACATTTGAATTTGTTATACCTACATTGTGGGTACATAGTTTAATTTCTCTATTTTTAAAATATTTAAAAATTGAAAATAAGACATTTTAAGACATCCATAAACTCACCACATAGTGATACTCATTCAGCATTTTCGTGTTTAACCTTGCAACCATTGTTATATGAATAACCAAACACACGTTTTGTTATAAATGTGAAATTATACTTTTTAATATTTTTCTTTGAACAATGTATTATACATTTCCATATATTGCATATTATATATATAAATACGTTATTATTAACATCACTCTATTCCATTAGGCATTTTCGCTAGCTGTGTGGGTCTTTTTCCTATCACAAGTTTAGTTCATTATTGCTGTACTGGTTTAAGGACTATCCAAAGTACCTTGTAGAAAGATTGGACCAAATTATACTCAGAGTGACCAATTTAAAAATCTTTGCCAACTTCATAGGTGAAAGGTCTCTCATTGGAGATAGGAGGCTCTAGTATATAGTGTCTGTCCCTAGGTGTCTGGTATGTGGCCCTACGGTTATTAGCACAAGTGGATAGTGGCCTGGAGTGTGAGAGCCCCATAGAAGAGGTGGTTGGAGGTGTGGGCTCTGTCTTGTTTGGTTTGCATTTGACAGGCACATTCCCTGGTAAATTGTTTACTATCTCTAGGAAGTAGCTAACCCTGAGAGGATCAGTCCATCCAGGGTTTAGTAAGGGCCCAGCTGCCAAAGCATCAGAATACGGAAAGTAAGGAGACATGATTAACACAAACTGGTATTAAATATGATGCTTTTAAAGACTAAGCCGGAGTACGTAATGCACTTCAGGAGTAAAGGAATTGGACCAAAGATAAGATGGTTGTGAAAATAATTTATTGGTTCATTTATGAGACACATATTTACTGAGCAGTTACTACATGTAAGGCATTCAGTCATGGGCAAAACCAGGCACAGAACCTGCTGTCATTTAACTTATACTCTGAACCTCATTTTCAAACACATTATACTAGTGTAGCTTTCTCATAGTTTGTATTAATACAAGAGGTTTCAAAACCAAGAGTAACTAACCTGTAGTTCATACAGCTATAGTTATCTTCCGTATCTTCTATATATGATGGCTTTTCCAGGCTTTCAGGCTTGCCTTATTCTTTAACAGAGGTGATACTGTTGCATAATTTGTTTGTCTTAATTTGGAGGAAGTTTGGATAATTGACAAGATTTATTTGCAATGACTCAATGAAATAATAAATTTATTTTAGGCTGGTATTAAAATGTTCTGATGTAGTTCAGTACTTCCCCCCTCCATTAATAAGTCAAGAAGTATGTTGGCCAAATAGGATGTTTGAAATATAATCATTATTTGGAATGAAATTGCAGAGTTTTCCCCCGTAATGTAGATGTTCTTATACAGACATGTTTGATTACAAATAATTAAATGAAAATAAGGATTAACATTTGCTCTGAGGTTTTGGGGAAAGTTTTAGCTTTGAATTGTGTTTAGTTCACATACAGAAATGGATATCCGCTTTAGTGACAATGGATATCAAACGATTAGGTTTTGCCAATTACTGATTTAAATTCTGATTTTCAAGGAATGATTTGAACCCCTTTTTGTAGTAAAAGCTCTACTTGGATAATCATTTTTGGTATCTGAGCCTTCTTTCTGTGTACACCAGAGTTTCGTGGATTGATGGTTTGTTTTCCAATGGCTGGGGGGAATTTTTATGTTCAATCTGCTAGGGGTTTATTGGTAGATAAAATATACTTTGAGTTGCAATACACGCCTTGTGAACATATTTCATATTTGTTTATCACAGGAATATTTTGCAGGTACACTAGGTGATATTCTACAAACTGATTTTAAAAGCAGCTATCTTATTTCTGTCTTCAAATGACAGACATTGAAAGAATTGGAATGTCGTTTATGGCTTTGAAGTAATAGAACCTGTTGACACTTCCTAAGCCAGACAGCGTGGCATTGTTCTTCCTATTGCCTGTCTCTTAGCAGATCTCCATTGTCCCAACTTTCTAACTTGGTTAGGAGACTGAGGTTCCCTCAGCCCCCATCGTCTGCTTGCAACTCCACTAATCCTCCTTGAACTCCTTCATCTCTTCTCATCCCTCCTCATCCATGTAATACACATGTATTCTTCAAATGCAGTACATGAAATTATATGGCTCTTAATGCCACTTGACACTGCGTCCTTAATGATTTCAATTTAATAATAGCTTTTTGATTCATTTCTTTCATTGTTCCTGTGTCACCTGATGTACTGTATTGATGTTGATGGTAAAATTGAATTTTTTTCAAGTCTTCTCTTCCTTTTCCTCTTCCATAGCTGGAGAAAAAAATCACTATTCATCAACTTGAATCTAGATTCAAAACTAGTCCTATATTAAATTCAGATTATAGAGTCTATGGAACAAAAACAAATATGTGAATGTAATTGAGTCTATCACTTATCCTAAAATGATTAGAGAAAAATATATAGTAATCCTTCTTTGTAATGATCTCATGTTGAACAGCATTTAATAGTGTACACAATATCTTCAAAAACATTTATCATATTTTATCCTCACAATAATACATAAGTTAGGCAGTCTAGAGTATCTTTTTACTTTATCATATAATTTGTATATATATATACGCATATATATGTATATGCGTATATATATATACGTATAAATCATAGATGTCTTTTTATCTTATTTTAGTTATACAGATAAAAATTCAGGTCATAGACTTTTGAACTTACCCAAGTTCACATATATATGACATTACCAAAGCCAGCGCCCAACATTTATGTCTCTTGTAAAGTCTGTTCTACTTTTTTTTCTTTTTAACAGGAAATATAGACATGCACAAAGAAAAGAGAAGTAAAGATCACTCACAATCCCAGTACCAAAATATGTTCCATTATTCAACAAATCCATTTTGAATTTCTGCTTTGCCAGAAACCATTCTTCACTGTTAGGGAGAACCATGGTGAATGAAGCAGATAAAAATCTGTGCTTTCATGGAGATTACTTTCTCATAGGGTGATTTAAATAGTTAAAATGTGCAGTATTTGTCAAATGGTGACAATGTGATGGAGAAAAATAAAGCAGGAAAGAGCTGGTATTGGAGGTGTGGGACATAGTATGAAATAGATCAATAATCAGCCTCATTGAGAAAGTAACATTTGAACAAAAACCTTTGTTACAAGCATTAGGTAGACTATTCTGGCCAGAGGTGTGACTGTCTTGCTTAAAGTACAGAAGCAAACAACATCAAGAATTGAGGAAGATGAGGTCAGGTAGATTGAGTGAGGAGTGGAGGAAATGGGGAATATGGGTGAGTTATGTAGGACACAGTAAAGACTGGCATTTTCTCTGAGTGCAGTAGAGCCATCGGAAGGTTGTGACCACAGGAGTGACATGATCTAACTTAGATTATAATAGACCACTCTGAATCATGTATTGAGAGTAGACTGTAGATGATCAGGGGTAGGGAGGTGGGGAACAATGGGACCAGCTGGGAGCCTAACGCAATAATTCAAGGGAGAGGTCATAATAATGGTAACGCTAGAGATGACATGAAATGATTATATTCCAGATATATTTTGAAGATAGAGCCAAGAGTATTTATAGATGGAATGGATATGTGTTGTAAAGGAAAGAAAAGAATCAAGGATGACTCAGTTTTGCCTGAACAAATAGAAAGAGGAGTTGCCATAAATTGGGATAAAAAGACTATAAGAAAAACAAGCTTAGGAAGAAGATCGTGAGTTTAGTTCTGGACATGTTAAGTTTGAGATGAACTTTATCCATCAGGTGGAGATGTTGGATAGGGTTTTTGAAATATGAGTCTAGAGTTCAGGAAAAAAGTTCAGGCTGGAGACATAAATTGGGGAGCCATCACCTTGTAGATGATTTTCAGGTCAGAACACCGGATGAGCTCACCGAGAGAGAGTAGATGTAGAGAAAATGAGATCTAATAAGGGTTGAATGCTAAGGCAATTCAAAGATGCTAATAACAAAAGAGTTAATTCACCTCTCAAAGGTGGTTGAGTTATTAAGTCAGTACATAAGGAAGAAAAATTGTATAGTAAACATTAATCTTGAAAATTTCCTAAATCACCGATAAATTTCAGTACACATGGCTTGGTTTGTACCAGAGGTTGGTAAACTGCAGCTGTGGGACAAATCCAGGCTGCTGTCTGTTTTTTTTAATGGCCTGTGAGCTAAGAATGTTTTTTACATTCCTAAATGACTGGCAGAAAAAATAAAAAGAGTAATACTTTATGACACATGAAAGTTCTATGGAATCTATATTTTAATGTCCATAAATAAAGTTTTATTACAACATAGCCATGCTCATTTGTTTATGCATTATTTAGGGCTGCTTTAATGCTACAATAGCAGAGCTGAATAACTGCAACAGAGATCATATGTCCCACAAAACCTAAAATATTTACTATCTGGCCCTTTATGGAAACGTTTACCAACTCCTGGTTTATACAATTCTATATAGTTGTATGTATGTACAGTAAAGTATATTATATAATTAAGAGTCTATGCATATATATATACCTGTTATATATATATGTATGCAAGTTATAATTCTAAGGGGTTTTTTAAAGATATTTAAAACATTTTCTTTCTTTTTATGGAGCACATTTTTAATTGGCCTGAGTTGAGCAGACTGCATTTATTACTATGTCTCGAGCATCTACTATGTGCCAAGTGCTTTGCAGGTTGCCACATTTAGTATGAATTTGCCATCCCCATTTTGCAGAACAAGGAAGTTGAGGATCAGAGACAGTGAATAAGTTATCAGAATACAAACTGAAGCTGATCTGGGTTTTAAGTCTGGGATCATTTTAACTCTACCACAAGCCTGCCATGTGGAGCTAACTATATGGGGCATCAGGACCTGGCATACTATATCCAGCTTCAGCCAGTCCTCTCAAAAGATACCAGAGGTTTGGAGAATATTCAGAGATTTAGAGAAAGATGAGTGAAATGATCTTTAAGAAATACTATATTAAAGAGACGTTATCTGCCTCAGATGATTAGAACTATTTTTTTGGGGGGCGGAATTGACTGATATCAGGAAATACATACATTTACTCATTCATAAATTCATTCATCTTCAGAAAGTGGTTTTAATATTGTATTAGGCACTTTCTTGGGACCTGGAAATAAAATGGTAAGTAACACTTTGCTTGACTCCAAGAAATTTTCAAATCAGTAGGCAGATAAACAGGCAACTTTATTACGAAGCAGGTACAGATAGAATGTGATCTCATAGGTCTTATACATTAGAATATGAGAGGTTTCATTTTTTAAAAAATGTCTTTTAAGTATTCATTCCTAAGCTTTGAAATTTACCAATCAACAAACTACAGCCATGCCCTTCCCTAGCCCGCTTTTTGTCGCATCTTTCAAACAGCATTCTGACTTGAATGCACTTTACATATGATGAGGTCTTAGAAGTTCTAGGCAATCTTGAATATGTTATCCCAAACCATGGCTACAACATTGTGTACAATAAAACAAGTTCACTCATAATTACTGGTATAATTAGAAAGGGACAAGAGTCCTCCTAGGGGTTTTGGCTGCTTGAAATGAAATAATAGATTATGAAAATACTTTGAAAAAAATTTTATGAGCTATTCAAGCTTGGGAAGGGAGTTGCTCACACTGTTGTTCCCATGCCTAATTGAGCCCCTGAGAAGAACATTTTGCATTTTCAGAAGATACATGATTCTGTCACTTGTCTATTTATAGACAGAGCATTTCCGTGTTTTTGAGTGGCACCTTAGTGGCTTGGAAATATGAATACAGCTCCAAATAGACATGATTTTCTCTCTCCTTTGAGAGTGTTATGACCCAATACATGATAGAATATGTTTCTAAAGGAAAGTTTTATGCACCCTGCCACTATGATCTTTACAAATTCTTTGTCAGGTAGTGACATTAACCTCAGATCTAAAATTTTCTGCTTTTAAAACACAAAAGACTTTGTTTGCAAACTGCATAATCACATGGTGTAAAATTGCACAATTTAAACCAAATTAACTCATACTCCACAGCTCACAGATATGAGTTCTTGCTTGTTGACTGGGCTGACAAAGACTTTAACAGACCATTATGTTGCTGTTATTGTCATTCTTTTATCTTTGAGCTAACAAATAGCATCTGACAGTGTTAAAGGACATCTGAATTTTTCTGCAGAAAACAGCCCTGAACTGACATCAATGCTTTCACAAAGAAATAAAATAAAACTGGCACAGATATTAGTGTGACATCATGGTGAAAAATTGTTAGAATGGATTTAGAGCCAAATCGATTATCCCATTTAAGCTTCACAAAAACCATGTGTTGTAGGTATTATTGTCTCCATTTTTTATGTGAAGAATCCAACTCAAGATGGTTGAGTACTATGCCTTTAGCTGCATAATTAATAAATGGTGGAGGCAGAAGCAAACCCAGGTCTCCTTATTCCACTTTTCGTTCTTTCAAGGATGCAGTCTTGCACTTCTGCACCCACACTAGAAAACCCAAGTACTCTTGTTTCTAGGGCATTCTTATTATGCCATCACCATGAATCATTAACTACCCAGACAAGAGCTAGTTAATGCCATTAGCTGGAGAGAATAGAATTCTAGAAAGGTATATTTTGTTGGCAGATGAGAGATAAAGGAGGCAGGACAAATTTTGAGCTTGGGAAGAGTTATCTAGGATCCAATGAAGGGCTCCAGGACCAGGGGAGGATATTTTAAGGGCCCCAATCAAATACACTGTGGTTAGAAATGTGGGAAAATAGAGAGACTCAGAACAATATTGGGTTGTTGCTAAAAACAAACTCCATGTACTGTACAACTTTGCTCCAAATTGGAAATGTGTTAGGATCCACTATTTGGGAAATTAAGTCAACAGGAGTAGGATTTCCCATGAGCAACCTTTGTATATCTCCTGAGATAGGGCTCTTTAAAGAGACCTTAGATAAGTATGCACTTCACTCCTAACAGTACTGTTGGAAAGTGCATAAATAATTCCCAAACTTCTGGAGCATGAGACAGATGGTCCCCTAAGATCAAGAACATCCCCACAGAAAGAATCCAAGCTCTCAAATGATTAAATAACTTCCTATGTTCCCTGAATTGAGGGTTTTCACCCTACAAAGAAGTACCAGGCTGGAGGAAACTTATTGCTCAACAGAATATTTTGCAATAACGAAAATGTTCTATAATTCTGCGTTGTTCAATATGGTAGCTACTAGCTATTTGTGCCTCTTGAACACTTGGCATGTACCTAGAATGATTAGGGAACTGCTTTTCTAATTTCGTTTACTTTAGATTAATTTAAATTTAACTATTTGGATGGCAAGCTCTAGAATAAAGAGAAGGCAATGCTTGACCCAAAGCATAGGCTTAAGAAAACTTCAATTGTACGTGTTCACTCTCTATCTACCCCATCCTCTCTCCAAAATCTCTATTATAGTCTACAATAACACTTTACACTTTATCACTGAGGCTCATATATTAATACTGTTTACATCCAGGCCAACATAATGGAAAGTAGAGAACCTTTAGGCAGGGGACTCAGGTTCAAGCCCTAGCTGAAGTCTTCACTGGCCTCTGAACTTGAAGAAGGAAGCCATTTAACCTCTTTCAGTCTCAATATCATCAGCTGTAAAAATGAAATATATTGTGCAGAATCATTGAAGGGATTAGATGAGAGAAGTATATGTGACAGTGCTTTCCAAAAGATAGATAGAATGTTAGGAAAATATCACATTATAATTACTTTGTCAATCATCTATCTTTTCTGACGAACTCGCCCCTTCTTCCTATTTCTAAAGTTGCATCCCTGATATCTTATCTTTTCAACTTACTTTTAAATATAACACTGCATGCCTTTACTGCCTAATGCATAGATTCTCTCTTAGATTCTGATCAAATATCCATGCAACTTTCAGTTTCCAGAAAAAAAAATTCTCAAAAAAAAATTTAATTGTTGTACACAGCATCTGTGAGTTCCATATATCTCTTTCTGGTATGAGAATTTTTGTCAACTATTTCAAACCTGTTTATGTAATATCCAATTATTTTCTGTAAAAATAGCAGTTAAGAATATTACCTTATCCAGAAAATATGAAAGTTAGGGGAAATTCAATGTTAGAAATTTAGAGTTTTATGAGACATCATCACCAGCAGTAACTGTTGTTGACTTTTAAAATAATTAACAGGTGATTAAGCCTATCTCAATATTTTAGTCTCTATGCTTGGATTAATAAAAATTCTGAATATTTTGCTTTATGTTTATTTAATAGTTGTATTTCCTCTTTTGCAAAGTCTTTCCTTCTTCTTCCCATTTATTTATCAGGGCCTTAGTATATTAATTACCAATTTATCTGAGCACAAACTATATGAAAGATAAAAACCCTGGATCTTTCATATTTGTTATAAATATAGTATTTTATTCCAAATGCCTTTTTTTTCTTATTTTGGTAACAGATATTTTGAGGATCTGATATTATAATTTTTATGTACTCAAACCTACAATTATTTTTCCTGTCTCTTCTCAACTTTGTAAATCATCCATTCTTCAGTGGTTTGACCACAGGTGTTGTCAAATTTGTCTCTCCATACCAATCCGTCATTGTGTATTTTGTTTGTTCTTAACTGTATCTTTGCTCATAATATTGAAGCTAATAGATAATACAATTAAGATATCATATTGTCAGACAAGAGCCATGGAAGAGAAATGTCTGATCTTTTCAGTTCTGCCCAACTGAAATGATAGACAAAGATTATAGCCATAGGTTTCCAATGAAGGCAAAAGGGACTAGCCAAGTACTACAATAGGTACTTGGCATGTGTGACTTTATTTCACGTTCACCGCAACTCTCAGAAGTAGGTGTTACTCTTATTTACAGAGGAAGCAACTGAGGCCATGAGAGGCTTAGTACAGTGCTATGATCATACAGCTAGAAATGACTGCAGCTGGCTTCCTGATCCAGATCCGACTGGCTCAAAGTAGTACTCTCTTCACCAGACTGAAATTTCTAAGGCCACTTACCTTACCAGAACTTTTCTGTTTATCAAGTACATTCGTGTTAATAATAGTGATTTAGACGTAGCTAATAATTGTTGTCCCTTCCTAGGAAGTAAGCACTTTGCTCAATATTTGTCATACTTTATCTTATTTGATATTGACTACAATATCATAGAATGATATTATATCCCTGTTTTAAGGATGAGAAAATAGAGAATCAAGGACACAGTTATCAAGTATTAAGAGAGAGGCTTATAACATTGGTCTTGTTTCTAACACTTGGCCCTTCACCACTCTATAATCCTGCCTCAAACTACTCTGTACTGTCTCTTACTTTAAATGACTTCCCAGTCATTTGAGAGTGGAAAGAACCTATTCTTATGAATTACTGCCCAAATAGTATTTTTTTAGCACATTTGTTTGACTAGACGCTCTTAATATATTCATTGCCAATTTAATAGTGTTAGTAGTGCTTAATAGTTTCACAGTGTTAAAATGTGCTTTCTTTGTTTGTTTTTAAGTGTTTTTCTGTTAAGCAGAATTTAAAGTTAAGAGGGAAAAACACCCACATGAGTGTTAGGTTTCCCAGCATGTCCTAGAGCTCCTTTGAAAAACAGTGTGCGTTCCCTCCTGATGGGAGCATTGACCCTGAAGTCTGGCATATTCATAACAAAGCCACAGCGTCTATTTCATGTTTGGGCCTGGCCTGTCTCTGATGTGCTATGAGTTGCTTCCCAACTGTGTGTCCCAGCAGGGGACTCTATTTGAGGAAGTCCCAATACTATTTTATACTAGACAGTAGGAAAGCCTTCACAAAGCAGGCCCTGACACTTTTTTTCTGCAGGATCCTGGCAATGCACTTGAATATCTGGCTCTCTGGAGTCTGCATGTTATTCAGAGGTGAGCATTAAGGATGAAAGAGCATAGTCAGTATCAAACAGAGCCTTTCTAGAACTTCTTAAAGGGTCATGGAAATGAAAAGACTAGTGAATTCCTTCTAATAATTCTGCCTTTCTCCATTTTTCACTAGATTTTTAGAAATGAATACTGTGATTTCAAGATCACCTCTGTTGCTGGTTCATTAGAATACATTAAATACCAAATTATTTGAAACTTCCACAGTATTTGAAAATACCGTACAACTTATACTTGTTCTATTAATCAAATGCAATTCTAGAAAATACCAAGAGTGCTCCAAAGAAGGTTCACATGGGCAATCATCAGTACACAGGTTTGTATAATCCAAGGAGAGAGCCATAAAGTGAGAATCAAAGGATCTCCATTTAATTATCATCACTAATCAGACACATAAATAAGAGAATGTGCCAGTGAATTTACCGTTACAATT
Organism: Equus asinus; assembly: GCF_041296235.1. Lineage (NCBI taxonomy): Eukaryota > Metazoa > Chordata > Mammalia > Perissodactyla > Equidae > Equus > Equus asinus. The sequence continues at coordinate 95,838,285 of NC_091793.1, forward strand.
TCCTATCCATGAAACGTGGATAAAATGCAACTCTCTGGGGCCGGCCCGGTGGCGCAGCAGTTAAGTTCTCACGTTCCACTTCTCGGCGGTCCAGGGTTCACCAGTTCAGATCCTGGGTGCGGACATGGCACCACTTGGCAAAAGCCATGCTGTGGTAGGCGTCCCACATATAAAGTACAGGAAGATGGGCATGGATGTTAGCTCAGGGCTAGTCTTCCTCAACAAAAAAAAGAAAAGAAAAGAAAAAAAATACAATTCTCTTACCTCGCTTACAGAGATATTGCAAGAATCATCTAAGTACCATGTAAAATACCTTAAGACACTTTTAACAAAAGAGACTGACATCAAGTTTTTCTCTTCCTTGGCCAAAATGTAGATGAACGTGACAAAAGTTTTTACTTGTAAATATTTCCCTTAGAAGATGGAAGAAAGCAAAATGTTCTTTGAATAAGATCAAATTATTGACAAACAACACTGCTTTAATATCCAACGTTAAAGCTATCACAAGTCACTTCATAGGACATGGCTTAATTTACTATGAAATCATTCAAGTTGGGAAAGGCCTGGGAACTGATGTAAATCCAAACTATAGGGTGACACAGGTACAGAGAAAGAAGCCAGGAGGGAAGGAGATGGGCATATCCAAAAGCTGATGCAAGGAGGATGTTCTGTCTAGCAAAGAGACTTAATATCCTAAATCTGTGGACACTGATGATAGGTGGCCATCCAGGCCCACAGGCAGTGTAAAACAGATCCAGTGTTAAGTACCTTTGAGTCTTGAACATGATTGCAGACCATGACAATGCTAGATGAAAAGCAGAAGGAGGACCATGCCAGTCGAGTCTGCTAGAAGTATAAGGGCTCTGCTCATTAGACTGAGTGCAGATCAAAACTAGATTTCGGTTCTCTTAGGTGTTGCTAAGAGCAAGAGAGAGTCTCAGTAACCTAAAGCCTATGGGATTCAAGGACAAAAGAATAAAGCAGGAGCAAGTGTATTAAAAATAGAGGTTTAAGGGGCCCACCCAGTGGCATATTGGTTAAGTTCATGTGCTCCACTTCTGTGGCCCGGGCTTCACCAATTCAGATCCTGGGTAGGACTTATGCACTGCTTATTAAGCCATGCTGTGGTAGGCATCTCACATATAAAGTAGAGGAAGATGGGCACAGATGTTAGCTCAGGGCTAATCTTCCTCAGGGAAAAAAAAAAAGCTTTAATTCAGAGTCAGAATAACAATAAGGGTAATTTTTATTTATTCACTTTTTCATTCAAAAAATATTCATGGATTTTCTACTATGTGCAAATGAACATACTGTTTTCAAGAATGTAGGATTAAAAGACACAATAGCCCTCATATGTTCATATTCAAGTTAGGAGACGTGGGCAAACAGATGGGAAGTAGCGTCATGTGGCAGTGAGGAACAGCCAAGGCTTACCAAAGAGCATCACACTTGAACCATGTCTTAAATGACAAGTAGAAACTAGTAGTTCCACTTCAAGAAGAATATTTAAGACAGAGGAAATGTGTGTATGTGTGTGTATTTAAATCCTGGTTTATTGGAGAACCGTAAACAGTTTGGTATTGCTGAAGATTAAGATGTGCGTATGGGAAACGGGGTTGGAGCTAGAGACGGGGAAGGTGTGGGGATGCAGGATTTGAAGCGGAAGAGAAGGAAGTTGACAGTTTCCTGAAGGTTCACGTAGAGAGCTCTAGTCTTTATCATGAAGAACTTGGGGAGCATTGAAGGACTTTTAGCCGCAAGATAACTTAATGCAGTTTAGTTCTGATTCAGTCTAAGCATTAATAGCAAGACCAGGGAATATCTTCTGGAAATGGTGTCATAAACATGATTTTATGATTTTGAAAGATCTCAGATTCAGTAAAGCTGAAAAAATTTTGTTGGGAAACATGAGTTAGCATTATAATTTTCTTGCATCTTGTTGAAGTTGGCAATTGTGAGCTTTGAGAGCTGAATTGAAAAACAATTCAATAAAGACCAGAGCTCTTTTATGAGATCACTCAGTCACCAGCACACAGATAAATCTCTGATAAGATCATATTGATCCACGCACCCCATCACAAGGAAAGACATAGGTTCTAAACACTGTGATCAATAAAACAAGTAGTTTCATATAAGCATATAAAGAGCAAAAAATAAAATGCACATATTAATCAACCATAGATTATAAACACTTCATCATAGGATTCATTTTTCTTTGAAACAAACTATTTACTAAATGCACCATCTCTCAGGAAGTCTAATTATTTCTTGTGAAGTTTTTCTACATTTTACATCCCAGAGGAACATTTTTCTTTCGTACTTTTTCAGTGCTCTTTGATGATAATAACAGTACAAAGCTACTTTACATATTGTTTTAATTTAGGGAGTGTACTTAAACAAGTTGGTTTCAGTCCTTGTAACAGGCTATGAAACATTATTACCCCTTTTAACAAATGAATAAATTGAAGTCCGAGGAGGAACAGAGTCTCAACTAGTGTCACTGTATCTGCCTCAAACCCATTTCTTTAAGACAGCCTGCGTCGCCTAGACTCTGATAACAAATAAAGTGAATCGTGGACAAGGCACTGCAAATGCCCTCCCACAGCTCTACACAGCCTGCTCCTGTTCTGGGCCAGTTTCTCTCTAACTTTGTACCAAATTTGGTTTCCCTAATACTTGTCTTTGATTCTCAGGTAGATGAAACAGGTGTTTGCTTTTACACATCTTCTGAAAAGTATAATGTGTAGCCTTCTAATCAACAAATGCTACTATTTATTGAGTGCTTGCTAATATTGTTAGACACAGTCCTGCATGCTGTCCATGGATTCTCTTTTAAGCCTCACGACCCGTGAGGTAGGTACTTTTATTTTTCCCAGTTTGCAATGAGAAATTTGAAACCCAGATTGGTGAAAGAACTTCCTAAAGTCTGCCACATAGGAAGCGGTGGTGCATAGCTTGAACTGAATCCGAGTCAGTCTGACTCCATGGTTTATATCTTTGCCAACACTGCATTCACTCCTCTCTTCCCTGGCCACCGTTATAAGAAATGATTCCCAGTACAACCGACTTCAGTTCCTTCAGTGTACCTACTAGTGTAGGAACCTTTAGCGTACCTCCTACTGAATGTCTCAGCTTGCTCGCCTGCAGCTCTGCTTACCTAAACTGATTTATCCTCCCCCAGCACTCTGGGAACTTAGCTAGTCCAGCACAGAATCTACCTGGGAGCATCTCATCTGGGCAGCATCAAGTTAGTCTTACTGGTAGTGTCTTACTAACCTTGTCACTCTGGTTCCCTGGCAGCTGGAGTCTAGCTTTGAATGACACTTACTCAGGAAGGGAGCACTGGCCTTTTTCTCTGTGACTGGGTAGTTTTCTTGCAGGAAATCATAGAAAGATAATGACTTTTGCACTACAATGATCCAGTTTCAAACATCAACTCAACCAGTAAGTTGTGCAACTTTGGTCAAATGACTTAAACTCTATAAGCTTCATTTTACCATCTGTATAATGGATATTATAATACATAACTCATTAGGTTTATTGTCAATTCCAATGAAATAATGGATATAGTGGACATTAGCATAGTGCCTTCTCTATATTTGGCTTTTAATAAACCTGTCTTTTATTATAGTTCTTAACCCTAGCTCTCCACACCAGTTCTCTCTTCTGTACTCTAGCACCATCATTTCTGGGTTCTGCTACTTGAATGCTAGTGTTTCTAAGCCTGGGACTTCCCATTTATATCTGTGATACTAATTTTTTACCTGTCTGAATCTCTGCCATAATCCTTCCTAGTCAGAAACTAGACTCAGTTGGAATTTAATAATAATCATGTAATTCCTATCTTCCTTTGGCTAATTTTTAAATTTACAAACAACTTTTAAGCGTTAGTCCCCACTCACTTGCCAGTAAAATAATGTAGCCTAGGCTTCACCCATACTCAGCCTCATGTCTTGCCTCTTCCCAAGTTCAGATTGCATTGCCTCAGGTTGTATTTATAGTGTACTAAGTACTTTCATATTTGCCATTTCATTTGATTTTTGCAATAAGTCAGTTGAGGAATTGTAACAGGTCAGATGGAGACTTGCTTTTTTAAAATAATATTTAGTGGCACCATATAAAATTGATGATATTTGAACATTTTTGACCTACACAAACAGCAACATCTTATGATTCAATCTAATACTTCCTTAAATATACAAGATAAGAGTTCTTTTTCTTGGATTAAATAGTCTTGTTCTTGAAATGCATCAGCACAGGTATGTGTAAATGTTACACTTCATTCTGATGTTATGGCATTTACCACATTGAAATGAGAAATGCCATCTTTAAGTTGTGGAACAAAGCATAGGATTCCAAGAGACAGATGCTGTCTTAACTTCATCAACTGGCCCAACATGAAACTCTCCTTAGCTTATTGCTTCTCTTCTAGAACTCAGCTAAATTCCTGGTCATGCTTTGAAGGTTGCCCAGATGTTCTTACCTAGTGTTAGATCCATTAATGCTTCTTCAGTTATGTGTTCTATATGACAAGGACTGCTAATCTTCTTTGCAAACCTATAAAATGTAGTATTAACCAATATATCCTTCCGAGTGCAATAACTGACATATTGTAGCTGCTTAATAAATCTTCGTTAACTGAATTGATAAACTAAAATAACATTAATCAGGCACTACTTAATGGGTAGTGTATGTCTATTACATTTTTATTAAGTAAAATAGTTTCATATCTATTCTATTGTTAAAAATAGGAACCTGAAAGTAAATGATTTCTGAACTCTATCCATTCTGACATAGCCTCTTGTATGAAATTAGCTAAATCACATTACCGAGAACATTATTTTTCTCAAAAAAGATAAAAAATAACATACATCAGGGGCTGGCCCCGTGGCCGAGTGGTTAAGTTCGCGCACTCCGCAGCAGGCGGCCCAGTGTTTCGTTAGTTCGAATCCTGGGCGCGGACATGGCACTACTCATCAGACCACGCTGAGGCAGCGTCCCACATGCCACAACTAGAAGAACCCACAACGAAGAATACACAACTATGTACCGGGGGGCTTTGGGGAGAAAAAGGAAAAAATAAAATCTTTAAAAAAAAAAAAATAACATACATCAATGAGACATTGTGCCTTGGGCACCTCCTTAAAAGTGTTTGTTTTTATTGATTTATTTTATAAGCACTTCTTAACACTACTCAAAATGTTCTTGAGAGTCTCAAATTTTTTTTCTCTAGATGCAAGAATAGTTTATGATTATATTTTAATTAAGCTCAGAGCTTACTTTTAACATAATAGAGGAAGGTAATTTTTGTATGAACACCCTTTCACTGAAGTTGTGATCAAAGATGCTTAGAAAAGAATGACAGAATCACTGTACATGCTTTAGTTTACAGAAACCACTGAGTACCTCTAAACTTCATTTAAGGATGTCATTATAGAATTCAAATGATTTCTAAAATCTTGTTGGTAAATGTAGTGTTTGATGAGCAAAACAGAACTTTTCATCTGTGTTGTTATCAAACCAACTTTAATGAGTAAGAAATAGCACCGTCCATATGTTCCCCATATGGAGCTAAAACACCCTCAGTAATTTTGTTTTGTGGGATATGGTGTCATATCTATTTTTTTTAATGTTCTAGCAGTGATATTACCTTTCTACTATTCCATCTATGGATAAAATAGTATATTTTTTCCTCAAAAGTTTTGAAGATTTTCAAACATGCAATGAAGTTGACAGAACTTTACAGAGAAAAACTGTTTACCCAACTACCTATATTCTGCTACTAACATTCTATTATATACTTCCTGTATCACAAACCTATCTATCTACCTAGCCTTTTATCTATTAATCCCTCTTATTTTTAATGCATCTCAAAGTGAATTGCAGACATCCATACACTTCCCATAAATACTTAGACTGAATACTTTATGTAAATACTAAATACTTAAATAGCACTAAATACTTAAATAGCATCAACTAAAGTTAATATTTGTTTAGAGGTTTTGCTTTCCTTTTTTTTTTTAAGATTGGCACCAGAGCTAACATCTGGTACCAATCTTCTTTTCTTCTTCTTCTCCCCGAAGCCCCCCAGTACATAGTTGTATATTCTAGTTGTGAGTGCCTCTGGTTGTGTTATGTGGGACGCTGCCTCAGCATGGCCTGATGAGCTGTGCCATGTCCACACCCAGGATCCAAACCAGTGAAATCCTGGGCTGCCAAAGCAGAGCGTGTGAACTTAACCACTTGGCCATGGGGCTGGGCTCTGTTTAGAGGTTTTTTGAGGTGCAATATTCACACAATAAAATATAAATGTTTTAAGCACATATTTCTGAGTTGTGAGAAATGTATGCAGCTGTGTAAACCAAGACTCTATTCAAAATACAGTACACTACCATCACTCCAGAAAATTCCCCTATGCCCTTTACCTGTCAGTCCTATCCTCCCAAAGGCAGCCACAACTCTGATGCTTTTGCACCATAGATTAATTTTGCATGGTCTAGAACTTCATATAAATGAAATCATACAGCACGTTCTCTACTGTGTAAGGCCTCTTTTATTCTGCAATTTTTTTAGACTTATCTGTAATATTTCATGTGTCAGTGATCTCTTTCCATTGCTAAGTAGAATGTCGTTGTATGACTATACTACACTCTATTTATCCATCATCTTTTTAATGAACATTGGGTAGTTTCCAGTTCTGTTTGGCTTTGTTTTGCTATTATGAATCAAAATGCTGTGAACATTTATGAAGAAGTATTTTTGCGAACATCTGCTTTTATATAATTTGCATAAATATTTAGAAGTAGAACTTCTGAGTCACAGGATAGGTGCATATTTAGTTTTATGAGAAATAAGCAGACCAAAATTTCTCTTATGAGAAATTTTGCAATCTCACTGACAATATATGAAAGTTATGGTTGCCCACACTTCAGACAGATTAGATGTTGTCAGCCTTCTTAATGTTTACCATTCTGGGGTTTGTATGGTGATATCTCACTAAGGTTTTAATTATTATTTCCCTGGTAACTAATGACACTGAGTACTTTTTGTGTGCTTATTAACTGTTTGAATAACTTTATTTGCAATATCTCTTCAAATATTTTCCAGTTTTTGAAATTGAGTTGTCTTTTTTTATTATTTATTTGTAAGAGGACTTTATATATCTATATATCAGTCCTTTGTCAGATATATTTTGCAAGTATTTTCTCTCTGTCTGTAGTTTACCTTTTGTTCTCTTTTGAAGAAGAAGATTAGCCCTGAGCTAATATCCACTGCCACCACCACAATCCTCCTCTTTTTGCTGAGGAAGATTGGCCCCGAGCTAACATCTGTGCCCATCTTCCTCTACTTTATATGTGGGATGCCTGCCACAGCATGACTTGATAAGTGGCGGGTAGGTCCACGCCCAGGATCCCAGCTGGCGAAGGCCAGGCTGCCAAAGTGGAGCTCACAGACTTAACCACTGTGCCACCAGGCCGGCCCTTCCTATTACTCATTTTTTATACTGTCTTGATGAACAGGATTTTAAAAATTTTGATGAAGCCTAGTATATCAATGGTTATTTTATAATGTTCTAAGACTTCTTTTCCTACTCCTGTGTCACAAAGTCATTTTCCTATGTTTACTGCTAAAAGCTTAATGGACTTAGCTTTTATATTTAAATCTGTGATCAACCTTAAATTGTTTTTTATGCCTAGTATGAGGTAGGGCTTGAGGGTTTTGTTTTGCCTATACAGTTACTCAATTATTTTAGCACCATTTTTGAAAATACTTTTGTTTCCCCATTGTGTTGCTTTGACACCTTTGTTGAAAATCAAATATCTGTTTAAATGTCTATTTCTGGACTCCTCGTTTTGTTCCACTGATCTATGTGTTCCTTTGCCTATACCACAGTGCCTTCATGACTGTAGCTTTAGAAGTCTTGAAGTCAGATAGTATAAGTCTTCTAAATTGATTCTATTTCAAGATTACATTGGGTAATGTAGGTCCTATGATTTTAATGGACCGTTTACAAATTATAATTGGCTATTTTACACAGTTGGGAGGTATAGCAGGAGCCGGCAAAGATATTCACATTATATGAATACTTTTCTAAAGTAACTGAGTTTTTGTTTCTCTTAAGTGACTACATATAAGTGTCTATATATCTAAAAATTTAACTGGAGTTTTGTCATTAATGGATTGGTCATCTTAGGAAAATGTGATGTTTCAAATATTTCCTTATAAGGCAGAGATTCTTTGAAAATTACTAATAAGATAAATTTCAATTATTTAAACATGATTCAAAGTTAAAATACGTTTCAATTATTTAAACGGTTAAAATTGATGAAAAATATAAAATTTCTCAAAGGTTGAAGTAACATGATTTCTGTATAGGAATGGATACGAGACTTCTGATTACATAAATGTAATGTCAATTCTTGAAATGTTCGTGTGTGTCTAGGCTATTTCTTATTCATCCCTGTACTTTGGTAACCCCTAATATACCTAGTGGTTGTCCAAGGACTTAATTTATTGGCTTTCTTGATTATTTTCACTGTTGAGCCTAAAAGATGCCGTGTAGTCTTAACAAAACTGATGGGAGAACCCAGGGTTTTGAATAAGACCTGTGTAATTCTAGGCATCTGGTAGGTATCTGGGATATATTCATAGGTACCATTGATGAGGGCCACAAATCTCTTGAATCTTCATCACTGCTAGAGATATTGGCAGGGTGAACCTCCACTATTGTTTTAGATAATGAGATTATTGTCTCTCTTTAGGCAAATGTAGTTTATCTTAAGTCATGTGAGAATTGCAACTCTGATTGGCGTTGTTTAAAATTTGTCTTTAGGAAATAGATTTCAGATTTTGGTGGATGATACTCCAATGTATATGACATATTACACTGCAATCTGCCTTTTAAAGTCATATACATGTGAAATCATATATATGAAACATAAACATAAAACATGTATATATATATATGATATAATAAAAGTTAATAATAGAACTATGAAAAGTAAGTTGTTCATTTTCCTTATTGCTGATATGCTTAGCTGATAACCCCAGATTTTTTAAGTAAATATAATAAAAAAATCTCACAGCATTCCCAGGACAGCTTTTAGTTTGAGAGTCTGCATAAAATGAGTACTTTCCTCAAGCAAAATTATCTACTTAATAATGTTCTAGAACTTTAGACACTATGTTCTGAGGTCAAGTTGTTTTGAAGTACATTTTCCTCTTTCTGTCAATCTACCAAGGAGAGAATTTAAAATTTTCCTAATTAGTGGTGAAAGTCTCAATCTCAGCATTCTGCCTTTCTTCCTGCCACTATCTTTAATTGGCATTTGTCCTTATTGAGAACAGAATTTCTTGTTTGTCAGCAAGTTCTCTTGAAATTAAACTGGTTTCAAACATCTCAATTTGACTTCATTTAGGTCTGATATTGTTCACTAAATCTCTACTAAACACAACTTCTAATGATTTCTCTTTGATCACCATTCTATTATTATTTGTGAGCAGAGCCTCTCAGAATTGGTTTAAAACCTGTTTGCTTTATTTTCAACAAAGTTATCTACAGATTGTCCCATTAACTTTCTGCTAATAATCAAGTAAATTTAAATCTAACTGCTATTAAGTAGATTTTCCTTAGCACTCTTTGGAAAAGAACTTGAAGAAATGTGTCTCTGGTGTATTAGTCTGGTTTTCTAAACTCGGACTCTAAAATCCTATGTTTTCACTTAAGAGTCTGAGAATTGCCAGTTTTCAATTTGCTCAGATTGAATTTTAGTTAAGAGAAATCTAGGCCCGTGCAAAAAGTGCATTTTAATCAGTTCTTGAAATCAATATAGCAATAAAGCAACACATGAGAAATAAATTATTTTGAAGAAAACTTTATAGGGTTGATATCACGCAGTATTCTGGCTCGTTTCGTATTTAAGTGAGGTATTTCATCACTTACACTAAATTCTTCTATTTAGGAAACCCCATCACTGGTGCAACTTTTGGTAAATAAACCACCGTTCTCAATTTTATGGGTCCAATCTTATTCTACTTCAGATTAGTATTTCCCGAACCTCTGTTATTAACTTATTTACCTCTTTCATTAGTTTTGCCATATCCTAATCTATGTTTACTTTTTTCTTTAAATTTATTTTAAATCTTCTCACAATTTAACTGAGGCTTAAACTATGAAGTTATAGGTTAAAGCATATTAAATAAATACTTAGCTACTAAGATGCAAATCGGTATCCACATACCGTCTATTAATCATCATGTTTCCACTAGTGGTACACGTTTCTCTGCTTAAGAAAAGCTTTTGGTTGTCTTATATGATCTATATAAATATGGATATTTGACAATACTGGTTTTTATTAACCTGGAGATTGATTGAAAAGAAATAGAGATGTGGAGATTCAGGCAGTATGTTGAAAAGAACATTGTATTGGAAATTAAGTTTATCTTCTAATTGCCTGTTAACACTCTTGGGTGATCCTTTATTTTTGGCAAGGCATCCTCTAAATTGTATTACTATTTTTTGTTTTTCTTGTATTGCTGGTAATAGTGCTATCCTTTCTTTTAATACTGCATGTGAGTTCTCATAACCTTATTAGAGATCGCTGTCTGGCTTGGGATCCCATGTCTATTCCTGGTTTCTCACTTGACTGCATGTTTAATGTAGGAAGCAGGGTGATTCTGATATTTAAGGGATGTAAATTCTTTCGTTAGCTGGATTTAGTCACGAGCAGGAGGTAATCATGAGGCATTGCGCTTGGTGGGGAACTGTTGGGGAAAGACTTGACTTTGATATTTTCTGTAGCATTGGGTAAGCTACTCAAACGCTTTGGTCTTGTGTGTTCTCACCTGTAACAAAGCTACATTTATTAGAGCTGCCAGGAGAGTATTGGTCAAGGGATAGGTGATCACTCAGTGGGATGATCAGGACACTCTCTAACACCCCAGTACAGTCACGTTAAAAAAGTAAATCTTACCATTTTTCAAGATATATCTTTATGTGCTGATTTGATTCACAAATTTGTGCGATCTTTGAACAGAGTGCTTTCCCATTTAGTTTTCAGCATTCCAATTTTTATACATCTAACTTTACTACTTAGATACTTGCCAAGTGCAGTCTCCAGCTCTTTTAGTCTGCAAGGAGCTACGATGAAAGAAATGTGTGACCTGCATTCATGGTACTAAGAATTTTTTTTAACTCACTAAAAACAGAACCTATGTTCAGCCATTTCTTATTTCAATCTGCATTCCTTGCCTGAATAACTGTAATAACAGGACAAAACAAATTTTGATGGGCAATTTCATCGCAGCCCATCTGTTCGGTTATGCTGTGCTGCAGAAACCAAGGCTTATCTGTCCTGCTGCTTGCAGGGCTGCCTTGCTAAAAAGGAGAAAACCAGAACAACAACGTATTTCATTTACTTCTATTTCTATTCTTGTTGTTTGCCTCCGCTTCCCGCCCTTCACAGTGGAGCTAAAGCAAAATCAGGTAACTAGTGGTACCAGAGATGAGAATTCAAATGGAGTTGGAACGAGACCAGGTATCCTGTTCAAGGTGGTCCTGATGACAGCGTTAGTGGGACAAGTCCAGGCTATAATCCACTAGGGAGAACTGAAAGTCAAACACCAGAGAGACCAACTATATACTCCAGTTCAAATGACAAGAGGGATAATTAAAGCTAGGGGTCAGAGCCAAGAGTGAGCAGGTAGGCAGAGACCAGATCAGCACCGGAGCTGATCACAATCGAGCAAAGAGGATTATTGCCTGGAGTCGTGGTGCTCAGAACTACTGTTTACCAATTGGACGGTGCCTAGGATTAAAACATCATGAAAATGTTGACAACTGCTTTGGCACTTGAGGACTAAAACTAGGTAGAGGTGAGTCTTAGGACCTTCTCCTTACTTTCCTGGTAAAATTCCTCAGATCTTCTACTTCATTTGGAAGACTGTGAAGGAAGACAGTCTGCTTGTCATTCACTGGTCCCTTGTTCTTCCTCCAAAATGGCTTTGCACATGTTATTATATTTTATTTGAATGTAAACACGATTACTGAGCAATAAATAATGATTTTCCTTACCCATTGATCACTTAGTGCATGTTGATGCTCAAGAATGCATTGATTTGTACAAGTCCAGCTTAAAATGGAGCAGATGAGTATGTAAAGGTTTACTCAAAATCAATGTGAATTAGATTGCTGCTCCCCAGTAAAACAGATTATAAGTTAGAATGGCTATTTTCTTAAACCTAATGTGATAGAGTGCTGTCTAAGTCAATCTGTTAAGGTGGGCTGTCTGAAAATGTAGCCCTTAATCTTAGAAATAAGCGTTGCAAAAGAAACATGATTTAATGAGCATAGATAATAAATATCCTGTGAAGGGACCATATTGTGTCTGAAAATGTAGTTAATGAATTTTAGCAAATCTCTGGGAAAAAGAAAGATGGTTGGCAATAAATCTTGTAAAGAAGAAAGATGATCATGTTCTTTTGAGTTATATGGTATTACATTGACTGCTTTTCTTCCTAGGTTGGGTGTTTGCAAATATTCACATATACATATGTTACAGTAGTTTAATCATTGCACTACTCTGAATGCAAGAGTGCTGAGTGGGTGGCTTCAGTGAAAGGAAAATTACTAACATTTCTGTCCTTGTTTACTGCTGTTGCTTACCATGTAAAGAAAATGATAACCCCTATATAGTTCATTAGCTCTCCATTCAGGCTTATTCTATCCTTTCGCACAAAAACAGTCTAACCTTTCATGTTCCTGAATATTAAGGGAATAGACAATTCTTCATCCAACTCATTCTCTAGCTAGATCTTGGAGGCTTGGAAAGGACAGGCAGGAGGGGAAGGTGCCAGAGAGGGTAGAGCAGACTGCTTTTTATCCCAGTACAGGGTGCTGCTTTGGCAGAAGAGTGAAACACATTCTGAAATGAAGGAGGACTTTTGGCTTCCTACTGGAAATGCTCATCAAATGGGTTGTGCTTACAATCCCATGTCCATTTTTAGAGTAATAGATTTGTAACAGTATACCTGTGGGTGGATAGATGTCTCCAAAAAAGTCTAATCTCATAAATGAGACTACTCAATAAGCCTTTATTAAGGAGATATTTTGTATACCGTGCACTAGGGGATTTAAAGAAAAGTAAAGCAGAGTTCCTGCTTTCCCAGAACTCACAGCTTAGTGTGGGACCGTGATAACTATCAGACAATGTAAATCCGATTCAAGCTGTGTAAATGCAATGCTCCAAGAACTCAGAGGAGAGAGGATGAGATCAATCCAGCCAAGGAGGGCTGTGGCATTGGAGTTGGGCCATCAAGATGAATCATACTTTGGAGGATTGGGGTATCAGGGTGAAGATGGGATTGGTGAAAAAGCTGGGAATTCAAAAAGTAAGAGAAATGAAAATACAGTGTGTAATTGAAAGGGTGGGTTATGTTTAGTAATTAGCATGGAGTGATTGGTGGGGAAGGAAGCTAGAAGGATCTTGAACAGATTGCTTATTTTCTCTGTATATTTTTCAGATTAAAACACCAAAAGGAACATCTTATTTATTTTTTCTGATTATTTAAGGAAGATTTTATTGAGCAGAATGTGATCAACACTGCCAAGTGTAACAAACAATGGGCATATTTGTAGATCAATAAATGTAACAGTGTATCTATATACAGTTTGTATGCATGTATAGTATAAACATTCCTTTCAAGGTTAGTGTGTGTGTAACTTAAATTTTATTACAGTTCTAATTCTGATACTGGCCAAATATGTGATGTTGGCTTAAGTTATTAACCCTTTTGAAATATAACTAGACGGTCTCTAATATTTCTTTCAGCCATAACCTTCTCTGGAGTGACCATATAATTTTGTAGTTCAAAGCAGAATATCTGGAGTCAGACTTTCTTGGGTTCAAATCTTAGCTCTAATGCTTACCCAGCTGTGTAAGCTTTTCTCGTTTTGCTGTAATAGAGAGTACTCTCTAATCCTCAAATTCCTCTTGTATAAGATAGAACTAAAAATAGCGCCTACCTCACAGTACTGCCTTTACATTAAATGCGAGTGCTTAGCCTGCTTTCTGTCACACAGTGAGTGCTTAACAAATGCTATCTATCATTGCTATGATACTATATTGATTAGTGAAATAATAATGTCCACTCAATTTCTTAGCCTTTGGATGTAGAAAATCAGCCTTTTTATCAACATCACTCACCTTAGCTTTGGACAGTGACTCCTCATGTTTGAATTTTAGTTCTGGCTTTCCTAGCACTTCATAGTTTAGCTTCTGGTACTCCCTTAAGGCCTGATTTATTTTTAGAAAACTAATTAGAGCCGTTTCTTAAGGTAAGACTCCCTTGACTGCCAAACTCAATTTAGTTTGTTCACAATTCTGGGTAAGAGTTGCCACCATTATTAAGCTCAGTGACATGGAATTGACACTGACTGGGCTATGACCTCAGAAGTAGGAAGCAAGGAATAAAGTAGACAGTGAGGCTATGCCAAGAATTGGGTGACCAGAGAGAAAGATGGCACCCTATTATTTTCACAGAAGCGTAGGCAATAAGAATTGGAATGGTCCTTAGACATTTCTACTCTAACATAGATTATGGGAGAGTACAAAAAATGACTGCAAATTCTTTCCCTCTCATCAAGAAGTAAGTCTAGTTTTCCACCTCTTGAATCTGGACTGGTCTTACAACTTGCTTTTGTGGGATAGGTGACATAGAGTAATTTCTGAGCATAGGACTGAAGAGGCCTGTATACGTCATCTCTTCCTCTTGGAAGAGAGAAGGCTTGCCATGTGATCAAGTCAGTTCTAGCCTATTGAAGCATGAGAGACCTATTGAAGTGGAGAGAGGTTTCACTTCATCCCGGCTTTCCCAGCCAAAGTCATCATAAACCAGCCAGCCTCCACCAATTTAGCAGCTCTTCGTAAATATGAGAGGGAAGTTGAACCAGAAAAGGAAGAGCCCCAGCTAAATCCAGCCAAGTTGCTGACCTGAAGACCTGTGAGCTAAATAACTGGTTATTGTTTTAGACGCTAAGTTTGGGGTGGTTTGTTCTGTAGCAGAAGCTGACTGCTAACTTACCAGCACATGGATCACCTCTAAAATATCCTCCACAAGTGGCCACTTAGGCTTTGCATTAAAGAAGAGATTCCATCCTTCTTTCTCCCCATGTTCATTTTCACAACTGACAACACTATATGGGCTCAATAATTAGTTTAGGTCAAACTTTAAAGTCCTTTAAAATATTAAATACATACATATTAAATACATTAATTGAGTTTTCATTATAACAGACTTAAATCACAAAATTTGCAGTCTGTTTTTTAGGTACCAAATTCTATTATGCAGCTTTTAAAGTGTCATTGTTCGGTATTTATTTTGATTTCTGATTTACTTTAATCCAGTCATCTTTTCTAGGCATGAAGCACTCAATGCTTGATTTTCTTCTCACCCAGTATTACTGATCTCTGGGATATGCTAAAGTTTTCTGGATCCAGTTTTTATTTTTCTAATTTTCTTTTGAGCACAGTAATACCTTAGTTATGTCAAAAACCAAATAGGCTGGGTAAGCCAGATGTGTGCCTGTCCAACCAGCTCACTCAAGTTTGAATCACTACTCTTTCATCATCCCTGTCTTCCAGTTATGGCTTAGATGTTCTCAAACATTGGCTTGTCTCCAGCTTTTTCAGAGCGGTGCTCTGAATTATGTCTATGGCATTTGTTTTATCTTTTTTTGGGTAAATGTCCTGATCATTTATTCTATGGATTTCTGTGATGGACCTAGTGAGGATTCTGCCAGCCATAGTTATCTCTATCAATCCATCAGCTAATTGCATGACCTTTTCTTAAAAATGCAATTTTGCTGCAATCGCTGTTCTGCACACTCTGACCCATTATAGTAATGAAAGAAAATTAAACCACACTCCAAAACAGGAAAAAAAGTGAAGAGCAGCATGATGAAATGAAATAGTTAGATCTATAGCCTGAAATTTAAATGTGGGCAAATTTGTTGCCCATAGGGAGTTTTTATGTGAAGCTCCTTTAGAATAAATATAAAAGATAAAGGCTGGAGTTAAATAGAAGTGTTAAATTGACTCTCCAGACCTGTGCTTTCCACATCATGTTTATGCAATTGTGTTTTTAAGTCAATGTGTTTATTCATCTGACAATATCACCCAAGTGCTTTATCTCATCTACAAAGGAATCACATCCGTGCCCTGCTCAGTGGGTTGGCATAAAAGCTTTAATCCCTTTATAGCCATCATATGAGACTAACTGGGGGTGTCTGAAAGGTGAAACAGTCTCAATCATTTACCTTTCAATAATTATTTTTTGATGTCAAGAGCATTTAAAACCCACCATCCTTGAGCTGCAAATTGCATAGGCTTCAAATCACACAGGCTTTGTGTTGAATGGAACACAATGAGAAGGATCTTATATTGAGCAAACAGAGATGAGATACCGTTGTCTATCCTTATAGAATTGAAATTATCTCAGAATACCTGTTTGTAGGCAAACGATATTGCATTGAGAGACAAAAAATATAATTTACACCTGTTATAATTACAGAAAGATAATTTCTAATTTTGTCTCAGAGTTAAAACAGAAACTTAATTTTCAATTAACCTCAGTTCTGGGAGCATAATAATGCAACCTCCTTCTTGGCAAGAAGACTCTTAACCTCACTTTATAAAGCATTAACATATTGTTCAATATCACTTCTCCTGTGGGAGATCAGCAAAATTTTTTGATTCTGGAGGAGTGGCCTTGGAGATGCCAGGGAGATCATATTGTTTCCAGGGAATTCCATCAAGACCCCGAGAACAGTGTAATAGAAATTAGAAAGTACAGCAAATTAATATCATTAGAAAGACTACTTTGGACCCGATGAAATCAGATCTCACCTAAAATTCTGTGTTTTCTAATGATGTGTTTAGAAATGAACTTTTAATCCATTTTATTCTATGACTAAGGAATATTCTACCCTTTTTACACACATTTGCATTCTTATATTTTCTGCAAAAATATGACTGCCAAGTAGTACCTTCTAGATAATCTAGTTCAACACCTCTTACTTTGCATATGAGAAATAGAATCCCATTTATTTGGAGGGATTTTCACATTCTGCTCTACTGCTTTCTTCTTTTGGAATGGAGAAAATCATTAACTTCATCAAGGCTCTATTTATCCATTTATTTCATTTACTAAACACCTTCACCAAGCCTGTTACTACAATAGGCTCTAGGAATGCAAAAAACAGTTTTACCCCTTTTTCCATCAATCTTTGGATATAAATAAATAGTTTTTATACAGATTGTTCCCAACTGTGATCTTAAATTTAAACAAACCAGAAAAACACAATTATACCACCATCAAGAATAGAAAGAAAAATTTAGTTGTTTTGTTTATAAACTCCCAATGTTAAAAAATGAGAGAATAAAAGATTTTAAACTTATGTCAGAATATTCCATTAATATTACGTAAAGTTCCTTCAGTCTCATTTGTGCACTACCTTAAAGATTCATACCAAAATTGCTTGAAAGGGTACGTTTTCCCAATGAAGTTAAGATTCAGTTTGCAGAAAGCATATCTATTTCATAAGGTAATGCGGGCTGCTGTGACAAGATCATCCTATAAATGGACTGAGACTTGTCATTTTGCCTGAAGCAAGGAAATACTTTTCCACTGGTTTTATTCAGAGCAAGTAGAAACAGCCATAGGCTTAGGATTCCATTGCTTACATTATTTCCTGTTAGATATTCAATGAATGTACTTTGATTGATTGACTGACTAAACAGTCTTATTTACTGCATAAAAGGAACTATCTCTATAAAAGGAAATCCCCCTTTGTAGCCAAATCTTCTGAAGGATGTCTTCAATGCAAAGAGTAATGAGTATTTTCCCCCCGAGAAAACTGACCTAGTATCAGCTTGGTGAAGAGACCTAGACCATGTCCATTAGTTTAAAGTCAATGTTATTGACAATCATCAAATGCTTTTATCCTTTCCACTAGAGTGCTTAAGAAATAAACATCATTGATGAGAATTAAAGCCTGTTGATGTGTTCCTGTAATTAATCTTAATTAATAATACATTAACTATTTTCCTGATTGTGTGCATGGACATCGTTCAACATTGATTTATGCCAAAACCATTAGGAAGGATTTAGTGGCATATCACAGCCAAGGTTATTCTTTTCTTTATTTTTCTTCTTCCTTATCTCTCAAAAAATGTCACACTTACCAAGAATGAACTAATCCGATACTGTATTTGAAACCAAAGTAAAATTCCTGCCTCCTTTAAAATTTTTTTCAAAATTATATCTTTATCGAAAATATATAGTTCAGAAAGTACCACATGTATGTACATACATACAAACACAATAATGCGTACATATGAGTTTGTGTATGTCATTATATATAAACATATATCAATTTATTTGTATATATATAAAAAATATATGGGAGAGAGAGTTTAATCATGAGCACCTTGCCTGTCATATATGCATAGCTTCAGACATAAGTCATGCAAGGTTTGCTGTCTAAAGAGAGGAACATGATGGTGACAACCAGATCCTGGCAGGAAGACTGGATAAACCAACTGACGTCTCTTCTCTTTTGGATTAATGAGATAGCAAATGCAGTAAGTTAAACTGTTAAGGTAAATTCAGATCTTCTTCAAACCAGCATTAATTTCCAAAATGTGTTATATAACGTCAACACTTCTGAGCAGTGTTACTCAGGTGAAAATTATCAGGCAAAAATCAAGGTGATCTGTCAAAGGACTGGGCAGGAATCAACACACAATAGGAAAAACCCTCTCTGTGAGATACATAGAGACTGGGGTGGAGTTGAACAATGAATAATGTGTGAAAGGACGTCACCAGGGTGGAGAGAAGGAGAGAATAGTTACACAGAAAAAGCAGGTTCAAGTTTGAGGCCAGACGGTCATAAATAAGTCAATTCCAAGATGTCACTAAAGGTCACCAACAAACTGGGTCAAACATTGAAGGTAAGCATATGGGGACTGATTAGACTGGATTATGAGTGATGTAAATCAAAGACCATGGAGTACTCTTTCCCTTATGCCTGGGTGGACACTGTGAGAAGAAGGAATTTCAGTGCTACTACCTTTTATCTTCATTTATTTAGATATTATAGGCACTGTGATATCTTTCTTAAATTTAGACTGCTCATAACAAATTATTTATTATAGTAGAGCCCAAAGTTGATTTGGTCTGTGACAAAGTAGAATTCATCGACTCTATCCTTGGAGGAATCAAAATAGAGTGTTTAAGGGCACAGGTCAGAAACACTTGCCTTTAGATCCAGACTCCATCAATTATTAGTTATGTGACCTTGAGAATGTCATACTGCCTCCTTCATCTTCAGTTTCTTTCTATGTATAATGGAGAAAAAAATTTTATCTCAAATATTTTAAAGAAGATTAAATGAATTAGTGTATATAAGGAGGTTTTACCACAGAGCTTGGAACAGAGTAAAATCTCAATAAATGGTGGTGGTGGTTGTTTATTCTATGTGTAACCCTCTGACTTATGCCAAAGTTTTAGAGATTACCATTAAAAATACAAGTTAAGACGATTGAAGAAAGAAGATTGAATCCTAAAAGGAGAAAATATGTGTTGCAAATCAAAGAGAAATATATGCATATAAAGATGGAATTTGAAGGCAATCAAATGAAGAAATAAACTTTATTTAATTGAAATGGTTGTCATGATGTAGAAATCGAATTTGCATTATACAGTGTGGAAAGTGCCTAGTTGTAAGACAACTGAGGTGTAAACCATGAATGAAGGGATAAAACATGAGTGATGCAAACCTAAGCAAGATCATTCTAACTGGCAGGCTACAAAGGAGTTCAAGATGCTAAGAACCTTCACATATGCAAGGAAAGGGAAGATAATCATATCAATCTCCCCTCTGGATTTAGTCCCTGGAAATAGAGAAATAATCCCAAGAAATGAAATAAACATTAAGAGAAGGAAAGGATAATGTAGATAAATAGTCCAGAAATAGGTCAGGCAATAGAAAGAATAATTTTGTTAGCCACTAGTTACATAGAGTTGAGTACTTATGTCCCCAACTGAGCCATCAGAAAGCATTTCTGATCACCCCAGCTGGCATTACCAGCAAATTGTGAAAGAATACAGTTTACTCTCCAAAGCCAAAGGTCAGCAATGTTTTTTTAACCTGATAGAGCATTTCCTTGTTTACAATTTTAAAGTACAAAAGAACAATGGAATCGACTGTTTCCTCAATCTGATATTTTGGAAAATCACACATTTTCCTGGTTCCTATCACAAACTTGAAATAGAAACTTTGAGCAGGTCCTGACTATAAAACAGTGTGGAAGCTATAATTTCTATCTTAATGAAAAAATAAGGCTGAATTTTCATGACTTTGTCAATTTATCTATCAATAAAGCAAGAGTGCAAAGGATAGAGGTGATCTAGAAACATTTTTAAATGAAAGGCATGGATAAAAAGTTGTACAAAATAGAATAATTATGGAACATAAGTAGCTAAGGATGAAAACATTTGTCATGGGAAATGGAAATACTAGGGGGAAAAAAGTTCAAGAGTAAGGTATGACGATTTACAATAGTAAAGATTCTCACATTTTCTGAAATGTGGTTAAATAAAAAGGAGTAGTGGTAAGTTGTAAAGAGTCACTAGGCCAATAATACAGATAAGAAAGATTGACTTTTGGCAAAGAATACATTTTGAAACATGTGGGTGTTTCTTTTTCCTTGTAATAAACTATTTGTTTATGTCTCCAATGAATTCACTTTGATTAAAGGAAAATCCAATGGATAATAAATTGGGTAAAGCACGTGAAAAAAATATCTCTGGCTCTGATGAAAAAAGGCACTCTCACAGATTTGATACCACAATTTATTACTTCTTCTTAATGAGAAGCATACATGAATTTTCTTTTTTTTATTTTCCTGATATTTTTACTAGGTGCTTATTCTCATAGGAGATTAGACAACACCAATGCCACTATTGCTCAGACAAAGTTGGCTACAGCATAGAAATCCTTGCCAACATTGAGATAATAGCAAAGCCCTCTCTGGGAGAGTGGGTGACCAGATGCAGACCAAGCTTTCTCTTAAAGAACTATGAGCGCCACTCGTGTGGAGTGAAGGCAATTCTTCTGTGGAGGATATTTAGTCAGATGTCTCCCTAATATTACCGTGGGATTGAGTTGGCCTAGTGTGGAGCTTGAGAGCCAGAGCTCTGGAGTCAGACCTGTCATTTTTCAATCCTGCTTCTGCCATTTCTTTGTCAGCTACCTCACAGTTAGTTGATTTCTCTGAGACTTAAATTTCTCATTACTAAAATAGGGATAACACTTGCATCATACAGTTGTGGGAACAAGCCTGGGACAGAGGAAATGCTCAATAAATGTTGACTATTGTAATTATTACCTCAGTATAACATTCCAGAAAATTCTCCACAACTTTCTGATGACTAGTAGGAGATGGGTGGCAACAAGATACTACTGAGGTACCATTCTCTTTAACTTCCTTCAAAGGTCAGATCTTGCTGGTTTTATAGCACAATTCATCAAGTGAATGTTCCATTGTGTTCTAGAATTGTGGAGTATCTGGTGGAGACTTTAAGGGGCCACCAAATTTATTTTCTTCAGGATTGTACTTAATTTATCCAAGACAAAGATTTCCTTGGAGAGGCCTAAAAGCCTGAGACAGAATTTCTTTCAGATAACATTGTGTCTAGCCATATCTAATAGGGACTTTGAGACAGGCAGCATGGCACTGTAGAGAGAGCACAGACTTTAAACACACTGGGCTAAACCCTGCTCACTTCCATGTAACTTTGGCTAAGTTTCCCTTATATGAGCTTCAGTTTTCCTAAATGAAAGCATAATCTATACATGCCTCAGTTTTGTAAAAATTATTTAAGAAACACATGCACAATACCTAAGCAAAATTTCTATCCAATCAGTGCCAGCTCCCAGGAAAGGAAGAGAATCAAAGACCTCTGTTTCGTGATTGCATGTTTGCCAATACTGTATCAATACATCACGTAGCTCTTTCAAACCACTTGAGTATTTCTCTGAGTGTGGAATTTGTCTCCTTTTGCAGAAGTTCTTTTGGCTTTATTAAATTTTATTATGGGTTCCAGATATTTATTCATTCAACAAGTGTCTATTAAGCTACTATTCATGCTAGACACTGTTCTAAATGCTAGAGTACCACAGTGAACAGGACAGATGCAGTTCCAGCTCTCATAGAGTTTAAACTTAGTGGAGGAGATGAATAATTTACAAGTGAGAAAATAAATAGAACAATTTCAAAGACAAAGTGTTATGAAGAAAATAAAATAGGTAAGAGCAACTGGAGGAGACAGCTGCTTTAGATTGAATGGTTTAGGAAGGTCTCTCTGTGACAGTGGCTTTGAACCAACGAATAGGTGCAACCATGTAGCAATCTAGGAGAGAGTATTCAAGGCAGAAGACACAGTTAGTGCAAAACCATAGGATAAGGATGAACTTGATAATTCTGAGGAAAAGAAAGAAAATCTGTATTAGTCTTTTCTCTCTGCCATAACAGAAAACTATATACTGGGTGACTTAAACAGCAGAAATTTATTTTCTCACAGTTTTGGAGGCTGAGCAGTCCACGATAAATGTGTCATCAAGATAGGTTTCATTCTGAGGACTCTTCTCTTGGCTTGTAGACGGCCCCATCTTACTGTGTGCTCACAAGATCTCTTCTTTGTGGGTGTGCAGAGCTCTATATTTCTCTCTCTGTCTCTCTCTCTTCCTCTTCTTATAAAGCCACCAATCCTATTGGATTAGGGCCCCACCCTTATGATCTCATTTACCCTTAAGAACATACTAAAGGCCCTATCTTCAGATATAGTCACGTTGGGGGTTAGAGTTTAAAAATATCAGTTGGGGGGGGGGCACATTGGTCCATAGCAGCTAGTAAGGCATAATTAGTGAGGGAGGGATTGAAACAAAATACAGCTGGAGAGGTAGAGAAGGACTAGAACAAACGGAGTCCTCTAAACTATTCTAAGGAGTTTGATTTTATCCTAAGTGGTGGGAACTCTTTGGAAGGTTTGTAAAGCCTGTTAAAATCTGACTTATATTTTCAAAAGATTACTATGGTGCCTCTGTAGAATACTGAGTGTAAAGAGGAAAGAGCATAAGCAAGAAAACTAGTTTGAAGGCTACTTTCCTAAACAAAAGGAGAAACAATGAGAGCTTTGACTGGGACGGTAGTAAGAGGGATGGTATAAGTGATCTGAACTAGTATATGTCATAGAAGTAGGGTCAGCAGGTTTGTTAATAGATTGCTTGGAGGGGGATGGTAAGAGAAAGAAAAGTAAAAATCCTTAGAGTTTAGTTTTGAGCTACTGGGGAGTTGGAGATGCCATTTCCTGAGATGGAGAAGATTGGAGTAAGAGCAGTTTCGGGTTGGGTAGAGCTGAATCCAGAGTTTGGTTTTGGACTTGTTGAGGTGCCTTCCTAGATATTGAAGTGTAAGTGTCAAATAGGCAGTTGGATTATAAATCTTAAATTGTCAGGATTAGTGTTAACAATTTGAGAGTCCACTGCTTATAGATACTATTTAAACCCATTGGACTCAATGAGATTACCTAGGGAGAAGTTTAGAATAAAACATCAGTCTCAGAATCAGGACAGAACAACATTTGGAAGATCAGCATAAGAGGAGACACCAAAGGGGATCTAGGGTGCCTACTGAAATAGAAAGAAAACCAGAAGAGTGTGGTATTGAGGAAGCTAAGAAAACGTAAGCTGGGAGCAAGGGAGTAGTCACCTATGTGGAATGCCATTGAGAAGGTAAGATGAGGACAAAAAGTGACTATCGTACCTCGTAACATGGAAGTGATTGGTGACCTGGCTTAGTTGACTTTCAGTGGAGTGGTGTTGATGGAAGCCATCTTAGAGTAGATTGAAGACAGAATGGGAGGTGTGGAACTGGAAAAAGAGAATATCCACCAGTGCTATTCCACCCTGGATTCATCCTAGAATTGTCCTGTGTAACTTTGGAAATTGCCAATGCCCAATGCCAGGCCAGTCTAATCTCAAATCAGTCAAATCAGAGCCTCTGGGAGGGAGAGAGTAAGGAGAGGAGCTTGAAAGTATTCTTGGAGCTTGGAGTATTTTTAAAAGAGTTCTCTAGATAATTCTAATATGCTGTCAACATTGACAATCACTTTTATCAACAAATGTTTCCAGAAGTTGTTTTGTGTGTGTGAAAGAGAGCAGAGAGGCGACCATGTGGCAAGAAAAGTGTTTGTTATTGTAGTTTTGACTGTATTTTTTTATCAGAAATACTATAAGATATGTACATATTCATGAGGAGGATCTGGTAGGGAGGGAGAAATTGATGATTCAGGATAAAGATAAACAATAGCAAGAGGAAAGTCCTTGAGGAAGCCAGAAGGGACAGATACTGTATAATTTCAGGTATCTTATCTTCTGTTAGCAGGAGTAGACATTTTTATTTTCCACCACTGGAGGAAGTCGTTTTGCTCCATTTGCAGCTGTAGTCTAATCCTGAGTGGGGTGAGGGGATAAAACAGGTCCTTATGTTTAAAAAAACACATTTTCAAAAACAATTTTAGAAACTGTCCATAATTTTTTATATCTTTTATATTTTTTGACAGTTAAAGAAGACAATCCTCATACATGTTAGTGCTTTAGTCAAATCTTAATAGAAACATTAGTCTTTGGGGGCCATTCTGATCAAGAGCCTGGGCAAGACATATGTAGAAAAACTTACCTGTCTCATAATTAGTTAAAAAGGAACGAACAATTTATTCACTACAGAGCTTTCCAAAGTTTAAGAGAGCAAGCTTAAGCGCTTATACCTGACATAGACAAATACATAAGTGAAATGGAAATCGATTGCCTAAAATTATATTCAACAGGTTACTGTAAGATTAGAAAGGAAGGGATGCTTTCTTCAAAATTGGGAAATATCGAAGGCTACTTTTTGGTGAATAGTCCAAACATCTTTGTGAAGATTTTAAAGCTTAATGGCTTTATAAAAACAAATAAGCCTTTTTTTAGACTATGAGAAAGTTACTGGGATTTACACAGAATAGATAGTTTAATTCAAAACTTCCAAGAATTATCAAATTGAGATTATATTGTCATACTAACTTGAAGTATGTCTAGTCAGAGAGGAGAATAGAATATGCTCAGACTAATAATCCTAAAAGTCTCAAGATCTTAGGGTGTGGAAAAATTCACTATTTCCTCATCTTTGCTGATTTATTTGTGTGGTAGTGTAAATTTTCCCTAGCAACTAGAGGCAATAGAAAACAGGTTTTTGGTCCCTGAAGCCTTATTAAGAAAGAGATTTGCAGGTTATTAAAAAAATTCATGCAAATAATTATGCAAAAGTGCATTTACCACAACGTCATTTGTAATATTGTACAGTGATAATATCTGACAATCAATAATAAGGGACTGAATAATTAAGTAATGGCACATCTAATAGATTATCATGCAGCCCTAAAATATTTATAAGGTGTTTTTCATTAGGAAATTGCTTAGGAAATGAGTTAAAATATAAAAAACAAAAATGCAAAATACAGTATGTTTTCAGCTAGACGAAAAATAATAGAAAGTGAATAATGAAGAGAAATATGATAACATGTTACTTTTGCTTATTTCTGGGTAGTGGGATTGTATGTGATTATTAATTTATTCCTCCTTTCCTGTATATTTGAAACTTTCCACAGTCAGTATACATCTCTCTACTGTTTAAAAAAAAAAGCCATGCGTTTTATAGATGAACTCAAATCATGAAAATGTTATAAACTGCATTTAATTTTTTTCTTTTCAATATGATATGTTAAAATATGGACTCAATCTTTCATTTAATCATTAATATACGTCTAAAAATAGTTTTTTTAGAACATTATTTTTTAAAAGGACACTTTCTGGAAACTAACATAAGCTAAAATTGAAATTTGATTTTAAAAAGTCAAAACATTTTGCAAGTATTTTAATACCAAAGTCAAGAAAATGTTATGAAGAATGAATAATGTACAAAAAAAATTCCTCAGTTTATAACGAAAGCTTCAGCACTTGTAATTTATTACCAGATGCTGATGCTGAGAGTAAGACATCTGGCATAATGTATGAGGAAACACACTAATTAAAAAGGGAAAAAAAACATGGAATTTAGCTGTTTTAGTAATCAAACTAAATATAGAAATGACATGACAAAATTGAAGTTGTATTATATGTATGTCCTCACAATTTAAATTGAGACGTGAATCTGAATGACACTGGGATTTTCCTGTCCCTTTCTTTTTTGATTGTCCATGTCTCTGTAATTCAAAATCTTGAAGGTAATTTAAAATCATCTGCTCTAGCCTCCCAGTTTACTAAGAAGAAAAGCAGAGTCCAAAAAGGCACGTTACTTGTTGAAGATCACAAAGACAATAAGGGATAGAACAGAGAACAACATCACCAGACTTTCTTTTTCTCCAAAATTTTGTATAAAAAACATACCTGCTTTTAAAATCAATGAGCGTCCCATGTTTAAATTTTTAAAATTTAATTGTTTAAATATTACTTTCTCTTACAAAATAACTAAGTCAAAGACAGAAAATGGATTTTGATCACAGAATGGTAACAACAAATGCTTTTCCATTTTGGGTACAAATCTGACCTTGGCCTTGTAATAGTAGTTTAAAGTGGGCAGGAGTATGGCTTTAAGGACCCCTAAGGATTTTTAAATGGAGTGTAATAACAAAGATACTCAGAGCTCCGTGAGTTTTATGTGTATTTTGCTTTGTTTCGTTTGTTTAAGGCAGATTTCTTACATCTGAGTTCCATTTTTGGTCTCGTCAGTTGTGAGGCTAAAGTTGTGTTCTCAAAGCCTTTTGTGAGTTTCTCCTTCAGATTTATCAACTGAGACAGTTCACCAGTTACAACAGGCTATTATCTTTACTTCCAGCCTCCTCCCTTTTCCTGCTTCCTTCTTCCTTGATTCTTGTGCAGTATAGAAATTGGGGCTGTGATTGCAAGATGAAACCTTCCATTTTGTGAATTAGAATATTATTTAATAGTACTGCCGTAAGCCATTTAGGTACATGGTGAATTTCCAGTATTCAGTAAACATCATCCAAATTTTTTATCCAGATCTCTACCTGTTGAAGAAAGAATACTTACATACTGTTCACCTAGAGAAGTTATTGTAGCTGTTGTTTTTAAAATCTTAATTACGGATATTGCCTTTTTGTCCTTAAAAGCATATAGGACATGGTTAAATGAGTTTTCAATGAAACATGAGGTGATGACTTTTCCTTAGTACAAGCAAAGCTGATGAGCAGTTAGAGCAGTTAGGAGCCATAGCTGAGAGAAGGCTCTGAATTAAAGCTTAACTATAAACTTCAAAACCCAGTAACAAAAAAGGGGTGGGGAACCATCCCCTAATTGTGATGGAATTTGCTGGAAAGCAGGTAGTGTTGATTTCAAGTACCTTAGCTACACTAGAGGAGGTTTGCCATTGTACGTATAATTGTTTCATTAGTTCGACTTGTAAACACATGGAAAAACACCATTCAATTGCCCCTTTTAGGATTAAAGAACAGTGTGTTTTTCCTGCCAAAGTGTTAATTCCACATTGAGATTTGAACTGACGAAAATATTCAGCTTACACTGTACATTGAAAGGCTCCAAACCCAGACTTTTTTTTTAACTACCTTAGTTTTGAATATCTTTCAAAGAGACAGAGAGCTAAATAACCAATCTAATAGAATAACAGTGATTTAATTCATCTTAATGATTAAATCTAATCAATTATTTAAGATGCAATCATTCATTCCCTGGACAGTTAAGTAAGAGGACAATCTATGGATGTTCTCAGAGATAATAATTAGGACTCTGGTAAGAAGGCAGAGGTGACCAGCCTAAGAGAGGGAGATAGAGGCCATATACAGGGACAGAGAGAAACACAGCCAAGCCGTGCACTTGAGCCTCACATCTCAGGAGAAACCCTAGGCCACTTTTCTTTGCTCATCCCAGGAAAACCTAATTCAGCATGTCCTTCCCTGCTCGTCCGAAAGAACTGTAGTGTGAGAAAACAGATGTAAGCGCTAGCATAAGGAGTTTATCACTGAGAAAAGGTAACAAGAACCTGGACACTAATGCCGGAATACAAACAAAACTGCACCAAGAGCCTGGCTTCAGGAATCAATCAATGTATTTATTCTTCCCTTTCTCATTCACTTCACAGGGGTCAAAACAACTTGTCTTTGATAATGCAATTTTCAAACCACTTACAAAGCAGGTAAACTGTGGTCTTTCTGATACGCTCTTAGGAGAGCAAGTGCTTTTTTCCAGGTATTTCCAGCTACTCTGTCATCAGGAATGAACAAATCCAACCACATGCTTTTGAAGCAGTTTGAGTTTTAAAAGGGAAAGGCTTCCATCTACTGGATTCTTTGAGTAATAAAGAAGATGAGAGTCCACATTAGCCTCTCTTTTGGCAATGCATAACCTGGCACGTCCACTTAGAGGTTTCATAATTCTTTTAAATTGCATTTTATTTCAAGAATCTAGTCATTAATGAACACATTCATATTTTACAAAACATAAAGCCCACTTTAATGTCACACAAGGGAGTCAAAAGGACTATATGATTTACCTTTCTTTGCGCTTGGAGCAAGTGATGCAGAACAGTAATATACCCAACAAAAAAGTTCTATTTATTAAGAAAATCGATAATAAAAATAACTTTACCTGGAATAACAAGGTGATTGAAAGAAACGGATGTTTTGTTTTGTTTATACAGATAGTCACCTCACTTCTTTCTAAAAATTCTTTTCATGAGCAAATTCCATCTTCATTAAAGTGCCCCTATTTTGAGTTCAGTCCATGCTACTTAATGAGACATCTTCTTGCTTATGTGTTGCATTGCACAGTTAGGTAATAGCAGAGGTCTTTTCAGGGACATACTTTGAACTACACTAGAGGATATATATACAGTTTGAGATAAATCATGTAATATTTCTTTTCTGTTATCTGTCACTGAGTGAGTTCAAAGAGGTAAAGATACATTTTTTCCCCCAGCAGAGTTGGATTTTTAAAAAGACCATAAGAATTTAAGACTTTGATTTTTAAAAATTCAGCTAATAGTAATAATAAATACTAATAAATAATGCAGATGTGCATGCAGCATGGATTTTAGGTTCTGCGTCTTACTGAACTATCTTGAATTCGTAATCCTCATTTATGTCACAATCATACTGAATGTCTTTTACACCAAATGAATATGGACAAGAAATGGCAGGTTAATGTTGTCTGTTTATAACTATGGATATTATCTGGCAAATAAGACAAAATTTTAAAATCATGACAGAATCAGTTTTTGTACTTTTAGCTCATAGATATCTAGAACAATATTATCTATGAGTTTTCCATGGTCCCATAAGGTTTGGTTGAAGAAATAAAACAGAAAAACTTAAGATTTGTCTCCTAAGCTACAACAATATCTAAAGATTCCCCTATGAGTTTTCTATGGCTTGAACGAATTCCTTCCTTTATAAATTAGTGAATATATAATTCTACACCTAGAAAAGAATCTCTTGCTAAAGCAGAATCCATTAGGGTTGCAATAGACCTCATTTTGAATACTCATAGCACCAGGACCTGGAATACACTAGAATGTTAGAATCTGCCCAGTTGAGAATGATCTTATAATTCTACCTGAAGGATTTCCTAAAATAGAACTTTTGAAGACAATGAAATGATTAAGAATAATAGTAATATAAATAGTTTATGTTTAAATATATATTAGCTTGGTAAGTATATGCAACAAGCATTAAATGATAAGCAATGATCTGATAGTAGTCCTCTTTAGTAAGGACCTATTTTAGTCCTGTGGTTTCTTGCTTTTGAGTTGTCTGGGTTCTGTTCACTGTCTTTTTTTGTACCAACCTTTTTCACATATTTATGACCCATGCTAATTGACACTGGGAATTTTTGTTTTATTTTTGTATCAGAAAATTTGTTGGCATTTGACAGAGAGAGAGAAATTAGCTTTATTTTTGTACTTGCTCCACTAACAAAATCAAACCCAGACCTCTAAATTTAGCAATAAAAGAAGAATCACTCTATGGCTTTAGTCTACGCATTAACTTTAAATTATTTAAGGGAGACTTTCCAAAGGAAATAAAAATGAAAAGCTATGTAGAAGTAGTTAATCTGACTTAAGAGGACTAGTTCATTCATTCACATAACAAACATTTATTGATATTTAATATTTGCCAGGCATTCTTTTAGGTCCTCAGGATCTAGAATTACATGAAACAGACAAAAATCCTTATCTTCATGGAGCTTACCTTGTAGTTGGAAGACAGATAATAAGTAAGATAATTAGATATTATGTTATGATAGTAGCTAAAGAAGTTAGTAGGTAATGAAAGGGGACTGGGCAGAGTAGCCGTGCCCTTTTAGATACAGTAGTCGGGAAAACCTTCACAGAGAAACTTTAGTGATTTGACCATACTTGGCACTGTGGCCTACTGGTGGAACAAAGCTCAGGGGGGGTCTTGCGGGGCACATCACCTTTTTAACTGGGTTATCCTGACTTACTTCCTTGAGACTGTGTTCATATGACCCCCATCATCTTAAACCCAACTAGACTACCCAAATTTCAGATCCACTGACCATTTCACCTCCAGTTTCCTGTCTGGGGAACTGACACAGGGAATATCAATTCTCTGTAGGAGAATCCCATCCCTATACCCCACAGTTAAAGAAAACCCCCATTCAACAAGTTCACAGGGATGGTAGCAGGAGGTTGCTCTGCTACACTTATTCAACATTCCGATTAAGAATTTATCATTCATTACAAATGTTACTAAAACCTCCTGGTTGATTATCTTATGAATGATCTGAGATGTGCGGCTTTGTGCCTCTTCTCCTGAGACGGTGAGGAAGTGTGTAAGTAACATTTTATGTTAGGGAGAATGACTTCTTTCTGAATCTCCTTCCAATAGGAAAAGTCCGGACTCTAGAAAACTTACATCAAAATCATTATTCAACCTCTTTGTTGTAAGTGCCTTATCTAATATAGTTTACACATGCATAAAAATTGCATTTCAGGGGGGCCGGCCCGGTGATGCAGCAGTTATGTGCGCACGTTCCATTTCGGCAGCCCAGGTTTGCCGCTTCGGATCCCGGGTGCGGACATGGCACAGCTTGGCATGCCATGCATCCCACTTTTAAAGTGGAGGAAAATGGCCATGGATGTTAGCTCAGGGCCAGTCTTCCTCAGCAAAAGGAGGAGGATTGGTGCAGATGTTAGCTCAGGTCTAATCTTCCTTAAAAAAAAAAAAAAAATTGCATTTCATTTTATCGAAGTTAAAAAATGCAGAGGGCAGGTTGGTTACAACAATTTCCTGTATTACAAAAGTATGTATTAAAAACCACGTATTACAAAGTCAAAGATGGTTTTCCTTGGATTAACCATTGATCTTCACCATTTTATCATGATGCTTCTACATTGGCTTGCATAGTTAAGAATCTTCTCTCTGCACTTAAAATTCGATAAACTATGACTTTAAAAAAAAATGTCTAAGGCCCAGTCTCAGGAAAGTTGCTTGTTATATATGTAAAATGAAACAATAATAATAGCAGTAAGTTAAGAGAGCATATAATGGTGGCTGGAAATACATAGTGTACGCTTAATAAATGATACCTAGCTCTTTTAAAGCAGAAAACAAAACTATATCAGCAAACATTTTTCAAAAGCCACTTAAACTTTGTCATTAGCCCATCTTGGTAGGACAGTTGAAAATTTTATATTTCCCTATGATAATAAAACATGTCATGTTGCCTAAGAACTAATTATATGTTCTCATGAAATAAACCCACCATGCAAAATGCCATGTAGCTTTCTCTCCTTTTTTAAGAAAGCCTTAAATTAGATTTTTATTAACAAGGTTTGATCAAGTGTTCTTAACTTTTGTTAGTGTTACTATTGACCATCTTTAAGAGTTGAGACCATGGTTATGAAACTGTGAGTAAAAATTAAAATATTGCTTTAGTGTAAATAATTTTAAAATAATTTATCTTTGGTCTATTAACATTGTCTAATATTTCCCAACATATTCAGTTCCTCAGAAGGCTTTTTGATTTTCATGTTGTCTGTCTAAAATAAAGAAACTTTTAAAAGTTAATTATCTAAAAACTACTTAAAATGTGAAAGCACACTGATGTGTTAATAATCACTGAATGTGAATTAGGCCCCTAGTGTCTGTGTTCTGTAAATATTGAAACAGCATTAGTTTATTATCAAGCAGAAATCTGTAATTACGCTATATGGTAACCATACAATTTTAATGTTCTTAAAAATGTGTGATGAATTCTGTAACACTGCCTTGCAGAGTGCCTCTTAACTTAGTAAACACTGAACATTGGGCAGGAAGAAAAAATGCAAGATTAAAGACTACATGAAAAAGATTAAAGGGATTAAGATTGTTAAGCCCCACGAAAATATTATAAAACACTGTCTTAATGCTTATTATCTGAAGCAGCAAATATCTTAACCTATGACTAAAATCACTGAAAGTTGGTTTAAAATTTTTCCAAGAAGGAATGTAATTAAACTTAAAAATTTCCCCATTTGTACCTAAAAATTCAAAAGTAAAATATTAAGACTATAATCTGTTATTAGATTATGAAATACTTTACTGCAAATTTTATAAAACTGAACAAAAGACGTTTATAACTTTTTTCACATAACAATAGTTAAAATTTTTATGCTCTCACTCTGTGCCAGGGTACTTTGTATGCATTATCTCATTTATTTCCTCATAACAATTATATGAAGTAGTTACAATTATTATTTCTATTGTACCTTCCACAAGTATAGTTTACCCAAGATCATATGGCTAGTATATGATGGCTCTGGAATTCATACTCAGGTGGATCAATCACACATGAAATACTGACATGAATCATCGTTGTCTCCATTTCTCCATAGTATTTTTTAGCCTAATGCATTTTAAACTCTAGTATGACATTTAGGGGAAAAGGTGGTAGGATATCTTTCTTTATGTATTCTTAAATGGTTGTGTATTAATATTCAGGTGTTCAATTTTAAAAGACCTTTTAAATGTATAAAATTAAATAAATGATCTAAATAATTTCATGATATTCCCCCAGAATTTTTTTCTTAGTTTTCCAGGAGATTTTTCTAAGATGATAGGGGACTTGCTGCTATCAGTATCAAAAAGAAGACATTTCAAATACAATCTGAAATGGCACAAAAGGGCAATATATTAATTATCTGTGGATGTGTAGTAAGTTGCCACAAACCGAGTGGCTTAAAACCACACACATTTATTATCTCGCAATTCCTATGGGTTAGGAATCCAGGCATGGCCTAATTGGGTTCTCTGCTTCAGAGTCTCTCACATGGCTGAAACCCACATGTCAGCAAAGGCTGCGTTCTCATCTTGAGGCCACTGGGGAAAGATCTACTTACAAGTTCTCGTGACTTTCGTCAACTTTAGTTCCTTGCATATTGTCAAAAGGAGGGCTTCAATTCCTTGCTGGCTGTTGGCCAGAAGTTTCTTTCCATGTGGGCCTTTCCTTAGGACAGTTTACAACATGGCAGTTTAACTCAAAAGCCAATAATGGAGAGAGTCAATAAATAATCTGCTAGCAAGATATAAGTTGCAATCTCATGTAACATTATTACAGTAGTGACATCCCCTCACCTTTGTCATATTCTTTTGGTGACAAGCCTAGATTCTCCCCACACTCCGGGAAAAAGGACCACACAAGCGTGTGATTACCAGGAAATGGTTATAGTCAGGGTCATCTTAGAGTCTATTTGCCACAGAAAGTAATACAGAAATAAAGAAGTGAGTAATGCTTGGCTAATAGCCAAGAAAGCCAACCTTTTAATCAACCATGTTCCTAAAGAATAAAACCAAATAGCATTTTTTGTAATGCCCACCCAGTTCATTCTCCATCTCATCTAACCCACCTTTGATAACCATTTCAGTTCAATGATCGCTTCCTCAGAGAAGCCTACCCTGATCTCCCCTCCCTAACCACCAGGGAATCAGTTGCCTATTGTATGCTTTTAAATACTATGAACATCTCTCAAATACATTTGTAATTTTACGTGTGGTAATTGTGTTAGTTATTTGATTAACTATTGATTAACCTGTGAGGGAAGAAACTGTATAGGTTTTGTTCAACATTTTATCCCTATCACCCAGCGCAGTATTTAATACAGAGAGAGAAACAATGAAAACATCTTGAGTGAAGGAACAGTTGTTAAGGGCACTGACCTCGAAGTCAAGAGCCCTAGGCTCCAAAACGAGCTCTTTCACTTCTCAGCTGTGCTACTTCACACAGGTCCAATCGACAGTGTGAACCTGTCAATTCTAACTCAAACTGTTACAATGTTGATGTAATTCTGTGATTGTATACAATTGTCAATCAGTAAATTTTCACTGCATTGCCATTTTTTTCCCACAGTTTTCAGTAATTACTCCTTCGTCTTTCGACCAGTGATTTTGAGGTTTTAACCTATTTGCGACTGGCAGTCAGAGGGCGGAAGAAATAATTTGAGAAGCTCAAATCGATATTTACACTCCTGATATTCTTTAGAGTTTGTACATTTGAATACCACAGCTATGGTATGATTCAAAATGCTTTCCTTTCTCACTAGAAAATGAAAAAACTACATTACACACATGCTATTCCTTTCAAGTTGTTGGCATTCTGCCTTCCCCTTCAGCTGCTCAGTTGCCTCTACGGACCCAGAGAGTTGGCTGAATTAAATGGTAGGATAGTCTTAGACAGTGACAACCTGAGAAAAATACAAATCTCTAAAAAAAGAGGAGAAGCATGTTAGAATTGTATATGTAATAAGATTACTAGACTATTACGTAGAAGAAGATTTTAGCATCACGATAGTACAGCTGACACACTTGGCCTGTTTTCCTTATGACTGAATGTTGCTCTTATTTAGCACCTACTG
The DNA here is from genome assembly GCF_041296235.1 of Equus asinus. Taxonomy (NCBI): domain Eukaryota; kingdom Metazoa; phylum Chordata; class Mammalia; order Perissodactyla; family Equidae; genus Equus; species Equus asinus. The sequence continues at coordinate 95,873,330 of NC_091793.1, forward strand.
AGAAGTTCTCATACCAAGCAGTATTAAATCTGGTTTGTGAACTCTATCTTATGTATGCAATAAATAAGCTTTGCTTTGTTTTCAGCATCAAGTTTTTGGCATGACTAGTACTAGAAGAGGATAAATACTGCATGGGAAACCCAGGAGGAATATGTTACTCTACCATTCCCCAAAATCATAAGTCAAACTCATGCTCATTGAAATTTTTGTCATTGGTTGTTCCAAAGTAACAGTACACAGTGTCCCAGGGGTGACTAATGGCTCTCCTATAGCCTTTCCAGCTCCCTCATTTATAATAGTGCAAGACAGAAGGGGGAAATTGGTTGACAACAGAGGTTGAAAATATTTTCACAATTTTTCTTGCAAAGCAGAGTTCATCATGTTCTCTTAGAACAGTGTTTTTTTTTTTAATCTGAATTCTGACTGTTCTTAGTAGTGTGTCTTCTTAACTGACAGACGATGATTATGGAAATTGTATTTTTCTTGCGTGGTGTATGCGTCAGAATCACTGCAGTGCACAAATGTGGACAGGGGAAATAGTAAGTGCAGAAATGTGTGGAGCTTCCGCTTCATTTTGTTAGTACTTTGGGTGTAGAAAAATGCTTGGCTTGAGACCTTAAATGATACCTGTCTGAGTGCACTTCTGAGAAGTCTTGGAAGTGATGTATGATACACTTCTCACTGAAAGGGCATCCAGGCCAAAGTTTAGTTCTTGACTTCCCACTGCATTCATGTAATCTACAACAGAAGTGTACAAGCTCAGAAAATAACTATCCTACTCTTCTATTCGAGTATGGTATGCCTCTGGAAGTCCGTTTCCTTATTAAAACAAGAAACATGATAGGTAACATTTAGTGAGCACTTAGTATATATCATGTACTGTTTAAGTGTTTTACCTATTAACTCACTTAATAATCACAATAACACCCTGAGGAAGATGCTATCGTTATGCCCACTTAATGGAGGAAAGCACTGAGGCCTTATGAGGTTACGTAACTTGGCCAGTATCACACATCCCGTACATGGAAGAGCAGGATTCAAACCTGGGCAGTGTGAACTAGACTCTGAGTGAACTGGTGTGTACTTAATCTCCTTTAATCACCTCTACATATATTTAGAATTCTTTCCTTTTGCTGCTTAAAAGAAAGCTTTAAATGACATAGAAGTCGTTCCTATTGAAAAAAATTACATACTGTAGGTTCACATTCTGTTAGTCTAGATAATCAAGAATTGACTATGTGTCCTTAATAATTATTCTGAGTTAACATGTTACACAATACATTCTCAGATATTACCTGAGTTAATAAGATATGACAACTAATTCACACTTGTCTTTCTGGGTCATATTAGTTTTTTTTTTTCCTAATAACTCATCATTTAAAAACATAATTAGATTTTTTATTGGCTTTGCAGAAAAGAATGCTGACCAAATACAGACTAGGAAAATTGACTTTAATAAGTATTAAATGTTATTGTTAATGTGTTCTTTGTTAACGAGACCCTAACACTTTGGGACTATATTTTGCATAAACTTCTCTCTCTCTTTCTCTTTCTCTCTCTCCTTTGAAAGATATATATATGTGTAAGATAGATATAAAAGAAAGAGAGAAGGGAGGTAAGATATATGTGAGAGAGAGAGAGAGAAAGATATATATAAAAGAGAGAGAAGTAAGTTTATGTACATATAAAAGAGTAATATAAAATGTACATCTAAATAAATCAAAACCACTTTTAGTTCAGTAAGTGTAAAGTAGTAATTCTAAGTCATGAAAGAAAATATATAGAGACATTTCTTACACACACATATATGGGGGAAAGTGCAAGAAAGAATGAGCAGGAAAGAATAAGAGGGAAGAGAGACTGCGTGCCCGAGAGCAGTACAGCTAATATTTAAAGAACACCTGTTGGCACCAGATACTGTTCTAGGAACTGAACATAAATATACACATCAACAAATATGTATGTTTGTATTTACTACCACTTTCTTGGTTTAATTAAGATCTTGGATAGAAACTTGCTCATAAGAAAATGTGAAAAGCATACAGAATTTTCTTTCTCCACTAAAGTTTTTCTCTAATGGGATCAATTTATATCCTGTGAATGACTAATATTTTTGCTAAGATATAGAAAATACAATAAAGCTGAGTTTCTCAGTGTTTTCAGTGGGGCATTGTTGTCTCAAATTTTTGGAAAAGGACAAATGAATTTGGGAAATACACCTACTTTGGATATTCAAAATACTCTTTAGTATAGTAAAAGTTCTAAGAAGTCCAGTAGTAAAGACACTTATTCGGCTTTAACTCATTGTTTCTATTAAAATCTGGTCAAATAATATGTAAGTACTGTATTTCATCTAATTTAAGCTACCATCATTTTAAAGATCATCATTTTGTTATATACCACTCAGAAAAAGTTTCCAATTAAACTATAATATAAGATTTCCTTTTCACTTAGAATTATTCTGTCCCTATTAAAGGGACTCTTTCAGACATAAACTAATTCAGACATAGCTTTTTGATCATATCTCCTTCTTGTACATACATAGAATTTTTTTGAATAAGCAAAATAAATTGATCAAGCAACTTATTCCCATTTAGAGGCTGACTCTTTTTGAATCACTTTTGAGTATAGATTTACTGGTGTGTAGGTGTTTTCCATCCGCTGTCATTCTCAATGCCATCAAGATGATTGATGATGTAGGCTTTCTTAAAACTTTATTATCCCTGGGATTGTCTTCCAAGTCTCTGAAACCGTTCAGCAAATTTTCGTCTTGGTATTTTCCTGATTTTACCAGAAGTATCAAAGGATAGTTTTTCAGACAATAATCAGGATGTGTTTAAATGCCCATTGATTTTAAATGTTCATACATTAGTTACTGAAACTGCAACTGGCTAGTTATTCCACAAAAGAAAACCACATTTGCACATGCTCAAGCAGTGACAGCTACAATGCAATTGTCTTCTCCCCAGGAGCAATTGTAAGATGCCACTGATTACGAAATACATATCACTATTTCAGAGATGGTATAATAATATAATATGTGTCATAGAACTGAAGAAACAGTTATATCTAGCATCCTGCAGAACTTGTGATGGGTACGAAACAATTTGTGAAGCATTTTATGGAAATTTTTTTGTGGGTCAGTCAATTGCACACTGAAATCTCTGGCTTGCATTTAATTGTCAAATCAATAGAAAAACTCCCAATTATGTCATTACTGATCATTTATTTCTATGAATTCAAGTCTGTCCAGGATCTTGGATCACATTGGTCTGTCAGAACAGGGAGAATTTGCCAACTGGATCCTATCCTTCAAGGAAAGCTAATTTTCAAGTTTTGTACCACCACCCAGGGAAAGATATCTCTGTATAGGTTTTTCAAAGTTTCTCCAATTTTTTGATCCTATTCTAATAGAATAGGCAAGAGCCTGGACTTTGATGTTAGATGGATGTGAGTGACTTCTAATCCTCTTGCTATTTTGTAAATAAGCTTGAGAAAGTTTAATGTTTAATTTAAAGTCTCAATTCTTTCTTGTTTAAAACAAACACAATACAACAATAGTACATAGGGTTGTTACAGAGATTTAATGAGAAAGTATAGACAAAAGTGTTTATTGTGGAGTTGAGAACATGAAGCCCCTTAAATAATATGCTATCTGTTGTTCCAGTACTTCTGAGACCTTACCATGCCATGGAGGGATGGAAGAATGCTTGTCCTCCTCAAAAAATGGTTGGAGACAGCTTTCTAAATTATAAATTCATATGATACACAGGATAGGATATAGAAGGATACCTTATCAGCTATAAACTTAGGAGTGTAATAAGATAAAAATAAATCAGTTGCTAGGGAAAAACACAGTTTCTCCTATTTCTGAATCCATAAAAGAAATTGCTTCTGAGATTTCTTATTAAAAACAAAACAAAACAAAATTATATCATGAAATACTTAAAGACGTCCGCATATTCATAATGCTGGTACAATAACAAGTTTTGAGTAACTATCTTTTTAAAATTTACCCTCAGTGAAAAGCAATAACATAAGGCAAGTCCTCATTTAGATTTCACACAAGTCAAAATAATATCATCTAAATATACAGCTATAGATTATACTAAGTTGATCCTAGATAAAACTTAGATTATAAAAGTGGTTGGCCTACAAGCAATAAGATATATTAGAGAGCTGACTAGTGTCCTTAATTAAAACAAACTGAAACAAAAACAAGTGACTCATTTAAAAAATGTATGTTATATTTACAAAGAAACAAAAGCCAAAAAGAAACATGGTTGGAGACATACTAAACTAAATTTCTGATGATTAATGACTTAAATGAAAATATATGAAGCGAAAAAACTTCAGAATTGAAGATATGTAGTTGGACGTTTTTTATATCTTCGGATAGTGAAGCCCTTTCTAAGCATAATATGAAGAGCAGAAAACACAACAGAAAAGATTTTTAGCATTTTTTTGTATTGCAAAAATAAGCACTTAAAAATTTAAATGTTTGCAACACGTATCCCCAATATACTTATAAATGGGGCCGGCCCTGTGGTGTAGCAGTTAAGTTCATGCTCTCTGCTTCAGCGGCCTAGGGTTTGCCAGTTCGGATCCTGGGCACAGACCTACATACAGCGTATCAAGCCACGCTGTAGCAGGCATCCCACACACAAAATAGAGGAAGATGGGCATTGATGTTAGCTTAAGGCCAATCTACCTCAGCAAAAAGAGGAGGATTGGCGGCGGATGTTAGCTCAGGGATAATCCTCCTCCACAAAAAAAAAGAATGCTTATAAATCAAAAAGTGAGCACTTCAACAGAGAACTGGGAATAGGAAAAGAATAGACAATTTATAAAAGAAGAAATAGCAAGACCAATAGGAGAATTATCATCACTAGTAATCAATTTTAAATAATAATGAGATACCATTTTTCTCCCTATAACAAAAAGTGGTAAATTCAAGAATAAATTAAAATAGTCAGTGTTCTGGAAGAGAAATTGGTTTATACCATTGGAGGGTATGTAAACTTGAACAACCTCTCTGAAGAGCAGGTTAATAATAGATACGTATTTTTAAAACTCTTGAAATCAGCATATAATTTATCAAAATACATTGCTTCTAGAAATTGTCTTAATAAAATAATCAAGGACATACATAATAAAAAGCACAAAGATGTTCGTTGATTTTGAAATCCAAAATTAGAAACAACTTGAATGCCCAACTATAAGGAACTGGTTAAATAAGTTATTACCAACTTGTAAAATAGAATGCCACAGAGTCAGTAAATACAAAGTTACAAAAGAGTTTAACTGATCTGAAAAATGTTCATGACATACTGTTTTAGGAAAAAAGCAAGTCGCAAATGTATATTACAGTATGAATCAATTTTTGCAAGAAAAGTTGTACCTATATATTTATACATAAATAGACTTCTAGAAAAACCATTACCATAATGTAAATATAGTTATATTACAGGTGATTTTTATTTTACTGTTCATACTTACCTATGTTTTAGAATTGTCTGCAATGAATACATATTTCTTAAGTAAATGTAAGAAGTTCCAAAAAGACGAATATATAGATTGTATATAAATCCTTCTTTACTGGGGAATAAAAAACAGAACAAAACAGCGTGCATACAGGTAGATCAGTAGTATTTCCATTGGTTCAGTATCTCCTTTGCATTTTCCATAAAGTATATGAATTAGGGATCAGTTGACTACGTACCCTGGCTGCTCTAGCTTCTGAAGGATGGTAAACATTGCTTTAAAGGTCCTTACTTAGAAATTTTTCCTAGAGATTGTAGATGTTATAGTCCATTTACCTCAAGTGATATCAAATTGACCCTTATTTTAAAAGGCTATTGCAAAGATTCACTTTTCTTACTTCTCATATTCTCACTGATCTGGAACAAAGCAGTTGAATATGAGGTGTTTATTGTCAAATATTGAACTGAAATTTGATGCAATTACCTAGAAAATTTTACCTCAAGACTTGGCCAAACTTTTTTTTTTCCTGAAGAAGATTTTGCCCTGAGCTAACATCCATTGCCAATCTTCCTCTTTTTTTTTTTTTTTTTTTTGGCTTAGGGAAGATTTGCCCTGAGCAAACATCTGTGCTAATCTTCCTTAATTTTGCATGTGGGTCACTGCCATAGGATGGCCACTGATGAATGGTATAGGTCCACACCCAGGATCTGAACCCAGGCCACCAAAGCAGAGCACACTGAACTTAACCACTAGGCCACAGGGCTGGCCCAAACTTTTGACTATGGAGATCAGACAGACAAATAAATTCAGATGTTGTATAATATTTACTTCTTCTGTGTAACATAGCTCTCAGCTGAACCTATGATCTTTGTATAATTCATTATCTCATTTTTATTCCATTAAAATAAAATTGCAGTAATAATAGTAAATGACAAATTCAACAGATAATCACTATGTATTATTAGCTGGTATGGGCCATCAGCCTGTTAATATAGTTCTATGTAGTGACTTCCTAATGAGTGGTGATGAGGCTGGGTAATTTGGGTGACTATCAAGAATGGGTAAAATGAAAAGAGTAGATTAAAAGAGTAATTTTAAATTAAAAAAATTATTCCAAGTAATCTGCTAAACCTCTGACACAATATAGTATTTTTATACTCAGAATACGGTAGTCCCTAGTTGGCTTAAAAATGATTGATCTTTTTATTTTCTTACTTTTGAGGAGAAAGAAATTCAGATCCTTATTCTTAAAACTCCTGGTGACAGTTATTCAAGTAAATAACAGAGAAGATGATTTCCTGTTTATAGGAAAATTTTAAAATATTACCAAAAAAATTCTTAGCTGAATCTATGTATACCACTCAACTATAATATGCAAGTATATTAATATAATATCATTGTATATAAAAATCTTTATGATTAGCTTCATAGTTTTAATTGTTGTACTTAAGGAAAAAATAGGAGATTTTTTTAGTTCTCTCTCTCTTTATTTTTTTAGTACCAAATGGAATGTGCTGTTTTATTTTTCTCAGTTTTGTTATTCCATATGTTTTCATTTTACTTACTTATACTGAAAATATAATAAAAATTCTTTATATTTTTATTTATAAACATTTTTCCATATTCTTATAGACGTAATTGTTTCAATGTATGAATTATATTTTGTCAATTGGATATACGATTGATTTACTTAAGCATTCCCTTATTGAATTATTTCCCCTTTTCTCCACTTTAAGATATGCTACAGTATATATTCTTATACATAAAACTCTAGGCTTTAGCCTATAATCAGGCTATTCTGTCATCAGGTGCTTTGATTATAGGGAATAAGAACCATTAGGCTTATTAGTCATCTACTAGGGGAAGAACTTGGCTGAGACTATGATGGTCTTCTATTATCTATTTAAGAATTTAAAACATGATTGCTCCACATATCTTAATTTAATACTATCATGAAATAGATTTAAAAATGATGAATAAAGGAGAAGTTATTAAATAAAGTAGAACAACCCATAAGTGTTATCATTTACCTATTAATCAAACCTGCAAACCTGGAGTTAATTAAAATACTCTTTTTTTCTAGCTCATTATGAATCTTTATCCCTGTCAAAGCTTTTCCAGCGTTTGTGCAAGTCTCATGGAAAGACT